>NW_027492702.1:20000-526655 GCF_021521415.1 Bidens hawaiensis | reverse complement strand
TGTTATTGTATTTTCCTTGTATTTCTTGTTACAAACTTGTATACTTGCTGTTTAAATTAATTAATGATAATATGTCACTTAATAGTGTCACATGTGTTTTGAGCAATCTGTACGTCACACTCAGGTGTATTCCGCTTTAGCCTAGGTGTTACAGATATAACTTGTTTTTAGGATTTGTAAATTGTTTTATCTCCTGATTTATTTGCATATCAGAACTCACTTTAATTTAGATGCTTATTTAATTTGCATCGTTTTTGCTTTTTTTTTTCACATCTGTTTTGTTTGACTTTTGGATTTATATGGTTTTGTTTAATAATATATTTTTTAGATAACGATATTGTTGGTGTTTGAAACTTCACTTTCAACTCAATATTATTACATGTTTTACTTATTAGTAAGTTTAAGTATCTAAATTAAACGATTGTGTTATCTGCAGTTTTGCACATAAATAAAGAGATAATATAATTTCGCATATAACAAACGGAGAATTGATCTTGCAACTTGAGTTGCGTGCTATTTCTTTGATGTAACAATCTTATTAGAGTGTCTTGGTACTAAACTCAAGGTCAGTTGTTTCTACTCTATATGTAATATGTTTTTATGATGTGCTCTTGGGTATGTGTGTGCCTTTGTATGTTGGTAATATGTAGTTTAAAACCTTTTTTTACATTAATCTTTTAGTAATTGTAGTAGCAAACGTGTGTTTTATCTTCGGTGAAGTTCGTAAAAAATGAGCAAAGAATACATTTTTGTGAAACAATACATGCTTTATGAGACGGAATGAAGTCTCTGTAACTAGGTAAAAATATAAGGTATGCAACTTTGTTTTACCTTTGATAGTTATTTTTGTTACAACAAAAGTATGATCACTGCCATAATCTGTTTATTATAAAACTAAAAAGAAAATAATCACTTGTAGGTAATACCAATTTTCTATTGCAATAGAATCCCAAATGTTGAAGCATTTTGACATGATTAAAAAAATCTTATTTTAAGAACATTGTTGATATTGTTTTGGGTAGCGAGTAACAACTTACTGATATTTTATTATCAGATATCAAGCATGTTGAAAACAAGGTCAATTCTGGAATAAATATCTTCATACATCAATGCAAAAAGTTCAGAAAGTTAAAGTTTAAAGTGTTGGTTTCTTTCTTTCTCAATTGATGCGTGTCATAAATCATAAACGGTCCAATGTTAACAAGAAACGTATTTGATTGAGATTCGGTCATAATGGAGGTTACATATTTTCTTTACATTTATACCAAAATATTTAGCTTTGTCTTTCAGAAAATGGGAAACACTAGGCTGTTGGCATAATAGAATCCTTGGTAATCCAAGGTACCTTATCATTACTTTGTTCATGTTTGTTCAGAAAAAATATGGGCATGTTCGTGTGTGTCACACCCTCAAAATCCACTAACGGAGTTTTACCGTCAGAGGGTGTGAACTAACAGGATCGGAATCATTAGTTATAATCAAACCATAAAACAAAGTTTTAAAACCATGAAAACGTTTACGAGTAATTAAATGCGGAAGCGTAAAACCATATAAACCAATGTTGCATCACGCAGGACGACTTAAAACCCAATGATAACAGTTTAAAATAAGTTTGCATAATTAAAAGTGTTTCAAGCAATGCATGATCCTAAACCGCGCGCCCGCCTCGGCTACCTGAGAATAACATACTAAAAGTGTCAACACGGGGTTGGTGAGTTCACAAGTTTATATAAAATAAAGCATTTAGCGTTTGCGTTCAGCGTCTTGCGTTCAGTGTTTTGCGTTAAGCGTTTTGCGTTACTAGATAGTGTTATGTCAATTATATATCTATAGGTAGCTAGCCTATAAAACAAGTATTACTAAGTGTTCGACACCGAAGCTGACTGTTTATCATTTGCCTTGCCACCAGGTCTATCCCGACCATGGTATGTGTTTTGCCAAGATTACACCCACTCGACCTCCAGTCGAGTTTAGCGTTGGGTGGAGTTTGTCAAACCCAGTAGTACTACTCAACAATGACTCGCTATTATCCAATATTAAACGGTTCGATGTGAATGAAGGACTTTAGTTATTGCGTTTGCCACTTAGTCTTTACAAGTGATATATAATCTATATTAACAAAATCTTAAATGCGTTTTCGGAGTATGTTATCTCCCCCAAGTGAAAAGCATTTGAAAACAGTTTAAAAAGGGGTAAGTGAACTCACTGTTTGCGAAGTATTCCCAAAATAAATCACCAAGATGCGCGTCACAGAAAAACTCTCTCTAGCGTTCTAAGACAACAAAGAGACTTTTCTAAGTGTCGGAATATTATCGAGTCTCTAGACCCGGCACATAATACCTATGCACACAGCATGTTTCGTGTTTCGTTTGTGAATCGTGTGTGACCTTAACAAGTACATTTGTGATACGATACGTGTGTGAGCAATTATTTACGTGTCATGTATTAATAATGTACATCACTAGCAATTACTCCCCGTAAGGGAAATTTAACTAACAATTATTCCCCATGGGGGCAATTTGGTCAAATCATGACAATCAATTAGCAATTATTCCCCGCAAGGGCAATTTGGTCAAAACACGATAATAAATTAGAAATCACGTTGTTTCATGCAACTTTCACAAAATTTAGCAACTAGTTTCATCGAGACAGAAATTCTACTTGAAAGATTGTACTATTCCACCGATCATAGCCTCTCAATTAATTTACCAAAAATCATCACTAAAGCATATATGTCTTAGGTTTCCAGAACATATTTTATTATATTTTTATTCCACATAGGTTTCTCACAATAATCAAATCATTACAGCAAACTCATAACAGTCAAATTCATGCGCAACAGAATGTTATTTGAAATTCCCGTTAAACGAAAAATCCAATAAATGCAAGACCACTTGGGTTAGGTTCCTAACTCAATAAGTCAACTTCCAGAAGTGGAACCAACTCAATTGGTCTTGTAGTTCATGAGATATAACATTTACAAAACAACCCAACAGCAGGTCTAACAACTCAGCTTTGCACAACGTTTTTGTAAAATCATAAAGGTTAACTTTTACACGTCCAAAAATTGCAAATTTACATTATTTAGAAACTAGACTCAACCTAGTTTACTGTAGTATCAATTATCTCAATAAATTTTCACTTTTACACCCCGTTACAGTCAATCAAACATCAACAACATAATCTGTCCAGAAACTATTTGCATCCAAACTCAACAATTTAACTATCTATGGACCACAAATCATTCATATAACATTCTAGATACCATAACTACTATCCATGCATATCAATTACACCATACATACATAGTTAGGGTTTAACTCAAAGACACAACAATTAACATGCAATAATATCAAAACTAGTTATCAAATCATCATCAATACACCATCAAATCAACAAGAATCATATGAACACCATACATAGGAAAAATCGGACCTAGGGTTTGCAAATATACATTCAAAAACACCAATACAAGCAATAGGAAGGTAGAGAATGGCTAGAAACGGATGTAGGATGCTTCAATTGTGAAAGACAAGATCAAAATCCAAGAGGTATGTGTGTGTGTGTGATCCGATTGTGAGGAGAGGGGGGGGGGGGGTTTGGCCGTCGGCTATGTGATGGAAAGAGGGAGGGGAGTTAGGGTTTATAATAATATTATTTAATAACATGTTACACTTTAGTCCCTAAACTTCCAAATGTTACATCCCTAGCTTAATTAACTTAGTTTTGCACATTGAGTTAACATTATATAACATGTTATCACATAACACATAATCCTAACACATAATTATCACATAATTAGTGTTTTGACGTTTTTCGTTTATTCACCAATCGTTTGCGTCAACTCGTTTGCGTTTCGGTGCAATTCCCGAAAGACTACACATGTAGTAAGTGTCAAGCGTCATTTAAACCCTAGTTTAAATGTAATGAGGTGTGCGTTATAGATTCAGTGATCTAAAGTTTGAATTGACGGAGTTGAGTTAACGGAGTTAACGGAGTTAACCTGAAATTGACGATTGTCACAATGTGCATTCATGTTCGTTCATTTAAAATCTAAATGAACAGTTTGCAATGGAAATGAACAAGTCTAATACATCACAACTTATCCAAGAAACACATCTAAATTAGTGACTTAAATTTATCTCATTCATTTTAACGAGCCCTTTTTATTTTCATATATATATATATATATATATGTATATATATGTATATATATATATATATGTATATATATGTATATATATATATATATCTACTTAGACGCTTATAAAACATAAACGAACGAAAATAAATGAATGAACATAACCGGATGCTCACGAACATAAATGAACAAACAAAATGCATGTTCATGTTTGTTCGTTTTTTAAATAAACGAAGATGAACTTCAAGCCGAACAGTTCGTTAATGTTCGGTTCTTTTATAGGCTTATATTAGCATGTAAGCTGATTGGAAATACATCTAGAAGTTAAAATAAATAACATATATTATTAGAGTAGTAACTATAGATATATTTATATAAACACTTTTAGAAAACTTTCTACATTTACAAGCTCTAACTAACAATACTAGAAGAAAGAATAAAACATAATCCTAAAAGGGTCATATGGGTCACACGGGTTAAAATTCGTCTAAAATTTATTGCATTGTGTTTTTTTAATCATGCTAACGGGTTCGCGTAGTACGACCTAACCTTGACAGAATTTTATGAATACCTTGACAGAAGATGAATATTATTTTAGCTCCATTGTATCCTCAAAATATAATTCTTCTGATAAAGAAGATACAACATGTATACACAATTTCTTTGTGATTATGCTTTGAAATGGACTATTTATAAATGAGTCGTAATATCAAATTCATATTTGACAGGAAGAGCCATCAAGGTTAAAGCTTGTATTAACATTTGTTTCATTGAAGTACCATGTGAACTCTAGAAGTTAAGTGACAAGATTCATATTAATAGTTTATCTTCATTTTAAACTTGTTGGCTTGACTTCGGAAGTCAAAACTCACCCAATAAAACATATATAAAATATTTTAATATTTTTAGGAAACTGGTGGTGGTGGCAGTGCAATATGTCACATAAGCATGCCGCATATATGCCATATAAGTATGTCACATCATGAAAACTAACGACGCTAGGATTTCGTTAGTCAGGGTTCATTGGTAGAAAAAATGATAAAAAGCGAGACTGTCAATAGTCATTTCGTTAGTTATGATCGGCAGTTGTCAAAATGTGATAGTTGAGATTATTTAAAACCAATATATTATTTTAAAAGTGGTTGTAAATTATTATTGACACAATGTTTGATTAAATAAACTAAGAACACACACAAATTCCTTCAACAACCCACAAAACTTTCACTTAACAACAAAATTCGTCATAATTAAGGGGAATATTAACTAGGGTTTATAATTGTTAGATGAAACGAAGGATTTGCTAAAGAAAGCGAGAAAAGAGTTTCTCAAGACGGTTTATTATCATTATAACGTCACTTTCAAATAACGGCTTCCAATTATTACCCATTTTAAAATATAAAACTAAAATAAATCTACAGAACTTCATAATACAAATATTTATGTATAAAATATTAAAAACGTATACATTATTAATAAAAAATAAATTTTTAAAAACTTAGTTTTTACATATGATCATAAATTTTTCTTTAATATAATTCATAAACTAATATAACTTCTATTATGTTTGATAAGAATAAAAACTAATTAACAAATTAAATATTCTTTTAATACACAACAATTACTAAACTACAAAATCTATAAATACAACAAATAAATAAAAAATAATAAGAAAATATTAAACTAAACATCATACTAGAAACAATATAATAAATTAATATTTCACCCAAAAATGAAATAAAAACACATGACGTACCCATATCAGATAGACGTGTTAAAAGATCAATTCACTATTAAACACAAAATACATATTTTAAACACCAAAAAAACAAAATGTTGGCTACATTAATTGACAGACACATGAGAGCCCATTTTTGGTGATTCATTAAACAACATATACGTTCTACATCACCAACGAACCGTAACAACTCAATACAAACGAAAATAACACAAACCATATAAATTTCTTTATGCATTCATGTATATTAAGACGAAAATTCGCATCTTAAATATCAAAATGTTGGGTCACGTTAACTACTAGACCAATGAGACCCATTGGAGATATAAACAAAAAAAAAAGAAACTATACATTAACTGCAGCTAATAAATATAACATATTTTATAAGTTCATGTAACCTTTAAGTTATTAACCTAAACACATCCTACATGAAAAATATATATATAAACAATAATTAAAAATAATAAGTATTAAATAACACTAAAAGTAACCCACGTAACACGCGGGCTAAAAGCTAGTATATATATATATATATATATATATATATATATATATATATATATATATATATATATATATATATATATATATAAATGAAACCTTTTAAAGGCTCTCCGGTTGTTCCATGCATTCTCTCAAGCCACCAGATTGCATTATTTGTAAATGAAGGCTTCTCCTTCATGTTACCCGAATTCACGGGTATGGGTCTCACCAAACCCAGATATTCCTACAGGTTATAGCATCTTATTAAATTAAAAATTAATCTCACCAAATATTTGATATGAAAATCCTATAAAATAGGGATTTGCTATAAATTAATATATGGTTTCTTTAAAAAAGATATATATTATTTATTATTAAATAACAGTTTTATGTTAAAAATAAGTGGGTCATGGGTCTCATCAAACCCAAATAACTTTTAAACCGGGTTATAATATCTCATTTATTTGTGAAACCCTTTCATCATCAACTACTAAGTATATTATTAAATTTTGTACAATAAATAAAATTAAAAATCCAAAAAATATATAAATATTATAAACGAAGAATGTAAAACAAACCCCATAATAGGGGAGATAAAATCTAGTAATATATATAAACGAAACCTCTCTGGTTGCTCTATACTTTTTCTCAAGCCATCAGATTGCTTTATTTGTAAAAATGTTTCTCATGCACTTGACTCGAATTCACGGGTATGGGTATCACCAAACCCAGAAAACCTTAAAATGGTTATAACCTCTCATTAAATTAAAATTAATCTCACCAAATATTTGATATAAAATTCTTATAAAATAAAGATATACTAAAAATTAATATCCTTTTTCTAAAAAAAATAATTAAGAAACAATTTTATAGTAAAAAAAATAAGCGGGTCATTGGTCTCACCAAACTAAGATAGTTTTTAAAGCGGTTATAAGATCTAAATTATTTGTGAAACCCTTTTATCATTAAATCCTAATTACATTATTAGCTTACTTACAATAAATGAAATTAAAATCTAAAAAAATATATAAATATTAGAAACGAATAATGTAAAACATCTCCGTAATACAGGGGATAAAAGCTAATATATACAAGGAAACCTTTATAAGCTCCCTGGTTGCTCCCTACATACTCTCAAGCCACCAGATTGCATTATTTGTAAATGGAGGCTTCTTATGTATTTGATCCGAATTCACGGGCATGAGTTTCACCAAACCAAGATAACCCTTAAACGGGTTTTAACATCTAATTAAGTTATAAACTAATCTCACAAATATTTGATATGAGAATCTTATAAAATATGGATATATTAAAAAAATATATTTATATTTATGAAACAATTTTATAGTAGAAAAAAATAAGCGGGGTCATGAGTCTCACCAAACTAAGATAGCTTTTAAACAGGTTATAACATCTCATTTATTTGTGAAACTCTCTCGTCATTAAACCCTATATATATTATTAACTTATTTACAAAAAAAATAAAATCCAAAAAGATATATAAAAATTAGAAACGAAAAATGTAAAAGAACCCCGTAAAACAGGGAATAAAAGCTAGTTTTACTATAAACTAATGGTATGAGATAGCTTCTTGCTAATCTCTTGTTCGTCTTATAATAAATTTCGTCGAAAATTATTACTTTTATAATATCCTAGATGTTCATGTGAAGAAATATATTATTTTTTGGTGAATAAAGTTGTTTGTACATTTAACCTTATGATTCTTTCTTGAATAAAGAAGATATTATCAAGTATTGAAGAAATATATATAAAATTATTCCTTAATGAACTAAATTAATTTTTCTAATCTAGCATCTTATCGATTAAATAGAACTCAGAAAGAGTTAATTTTCATGTACACAACTTGAAAAGGGAAATCTATATAACTATCTATATAATTACCTACCATAAAATCTTACGTGTCGCTCTCACGTTGCTCTCCACCCCCATCTCAAGCCACCAGATTGCTTGATTTCTAATGGTGAAATTCATTGATTTTGCCTGTTTGACCCGATAGCCTTACGGGTCATAATATCCCCTTAACCCTTTTCCCTCTCCTAAAAGTAAAACCCAAACGCCGTTCCTCCTCCTAACCCTAATTGTAGATTCTGGTCTTATTTTTTTGCTTGCTTTGGATTTAAACTTACAATATTATTGTTCGACTGCTCAATTGGGGCTGTTCTTGATCAGAAATATCATAATTATTATTATCATCATCATCATCAATTCATCATCATCATCATCATAATCTCACTCGTTAAGTACTATTACTCTTTCGTCATGCCCTACGATATTATTTTGATTTCAAGATTATGTGATATCAATAGCGATGGTATTAATCTATTTAATAGTCCTTCTGATTTAGCCAGGGTTTTAGTTTTAGTTGTTTATAATTAGAAATAGGGGAATTGTAGTTTAGATCGAGAGGCTGATGCCAACGCAAATTTGTTTACTTTAAAGATAATTTTCGGTGATTTTTTCATATACCAAAAACAAACTGATGTTATTATACATGTCTAAAGGATAATTTTCCATCATTTAATCGGATTGTAGCAAAAAGAGGCCCGTTTAACAAAAACATAATATAGACAACAAGTTTTAGAGTCATAGTGCTTAGCCAAAGTTTGTTTTGGCACAACATGTGATGCTTAAGTTTAAGTCTTTTATCTTAGTATGTTACTATACTTTTGAATCTTGGTAGAGTTCCCTGTTTGACACCAACTAACTCATTAATGCATTATGTTGGTCCTTACAGCAGGTATTGTGTGACACTCGTCAATTTCAGGTTAACTCCGTTAACCCGAACTCCGTTAATTCAAACTCAAGATCACATGAACTATGTTATTTCAGTTAACGCATTCCTTATTGAATTTAATTAGGGTTTAAATTAATGTGACAATCATTACACAAATAGTCTTTCGGAGTTTCACTAAACCACACACGAGTCGACTCAAACCGTTGGTGAACAAACAACAATTAATATGAACAAGTACTTGGTATGAGTACGTATTATGTTGTGATAATATATGCTTATATGTGACTACGTGCTTTGTTTTTGTGCTAGAATTTGGTTAACTAGAAGTTTAGGGGGTGAAGTGTAACATGATTAAATATATAAACAAATTATTACCCAACCCTAATCCCTCCCCACCCTTCTCACAGCAGCCCCACCCCCTCCCCTCTCCTTGTCGGCCGAAAACACCACACACACACACACGCATACAAAATATTTACAAGCTTTTTGAAGGATCCAAGGTGATAACTAGGTAATTAACATTCTCTTTAGCCTTTCTATCGATTTTAATTTCGTCATTAAACACGTTAATCAAAACCCTAGATCTTAAAATTGATGAATAATGATGAGTTAGGGTTTATTTGTATGTTTGTCGATAAACACTAGTGAATTGATTACTAGTTGTGTTGTTATTGATTGTCAATTGCATGTTTGTTTGAAATTGAATCTTTGAGTAAACCCTAAATGTGCATGAAAAGTGAAATTGAGATGCATGGTCGATGGATTATGGGTCTAGAGGATTGTATGCATGATTAATTGTTCATAGGTTATTACTTTGTTGGATTTTGGTGAAAGCTGATGCTGGACAGAATCATAGATGTGTGTTAATACGGCTGTAACTTCATGTTAATGATATTTTTTAAGTGGTTATTAACTCCTTGATATAGTATGTCGAGTCTAGTTTCCCGGGAATCCAAGTTTGTAATATTTGGACATGTGGAAGTCACTTTTTATTAATTTATAAATTAGTTGTGCAGTTCTGATTCGGGAAGCCTTTTTATAGGCTGATTTGTTAATAGCATATCTCTCAAAAGACAAGACCAATTGAGTTGATTCAAACTCTGGAAGTTAATAAATTGAGTTTGGAATCTAACCCAATTGTCCTTGAATTAATTGGATTAACCATGTAACGGGACTAGTCAAGAACTTTTTATTGCGCATGATAATGACTGCTGTGTACCTACTGTGTTGTTTTGATTCTTGTGATAAAACTGTATATGTTAAAAATATAATAAAAATACTTCCCAAAACCTAACTAAACTGTGCTTCTGTGGTAAATTTTGGTGATTTTATCTGCATATTATGAATAGTGAAATAGAGTAATCTTGACGTGTTAAATTCTGTCTCGAAAAACTTAGCTGCTGAATTCAATTCTTGTTGAAATGTGTAAAGTTAATTGTTTGATCGATGTTTAGTTGTGTTTGACATATATGCCCTTGTAATTGATGATGTACTAAAAATATATCGTAGTAGAATTAGATTCCATACATGATCACACTCGTAACTTATCACCAACGTGTTGTCGAGTCGCACTTGTTTCACAAATGTACCACGAACACATCTCATGCATAACTTTTATGTGTCGAGTCTAGAGACTCACTCATGGTTCAAAACACTTAGAAATATCATTTTTGTTTTAGAGCACTAGTGAGGATTTCTTTTACGCACGCTTTTTCTCGGACTTCAGTAACTTCACAAACAGTGAGTTTCACGGCCCCTTTTACCCTTTTAACATTTTAGTTAGGGGGAGATAACATACTCCAACGCTATAGATTTTGCTTATTATGTATATATAACTTTTAAGACTAAGTGGCAACAAACCAACTAAGTCCTTCTGAAACAATCGAACCGGTTAATATTGGATAATAGCGAGTCAGTGTTGAGTAGTACTACTAGGTTTGACAAACCCCACCCGACTCTAAACTCTGTAGGTCGAGTGGGTGTAATTTTGGCTAACACATTACCATGGTTGTGGTTGACATGGTGGCAAGGCAAATGTATAATCAGTTAGCTTTGGTGTCGAACACTTAGTAATACATGCTTGATAGGTTAGCTACCTATTGATATATATTTGAATAACTAAATCTGGTAACGCTAAAACGAAACGATTACTTTACTTAAACCTGTGAACTCACCAACCTTGTGTTGACACTTTTAGTATGCTTATCTCAGGTAGCCAAGGCGGGCACGCGGTTTAGGACATACATGCACTATTCCCAAACATTTTAAATTGTTTTTAACTTTAACATATAAACTGTTGCTTTAAGTCGTCCTATGTTGGCGCAACAATTTATATTACTAGTTACGCTTCCGCACTTATTTCAGACTTGTATGTCTTTGTTTGTTTTTAAAAGACTTTAATAATGATGTTTGATATATGTAACACCCTACTTTTGGTTATAATAGTAAAATAAATTTTGTCTATTTATAGTGGGTCGTTATCGGTTTAGATAAATAGAATACGAGTTGGGCTAGCGTTAGGTTAAATGGCTATGGGTTATGGACTTGGGTTATGAAAGAAAGAAGGAAAGACCATGGGCTTAAGCCCATGATCCATAATTATATAAACCATTAATACCCATGAGAGAGGTGTTAGAGACACTGAAGAAAGAGAGGTTGTATGCTAAGTTTTCGAAATGCGCGTTCTGGTTGCGAGAAGTGCAATTTCTTGGTCACGTGATTAATCCTGAAGGGATTACCGTGGACCCAGTTAAGATTGAGGCAATAACGAATTGGAATACTCCACATAATCCGACTGAAATACGAAGCTTCCTAGGGTTAGCTGGCTACTATAGGAGATTCATCAAAGGTTTCTCCAATATAGCCGCACCGTTAACCGGTATGACCCGAAAGTCGATAGAATTTAGTTGGGGTAAGTTTCAAGAAGAGGCTTTTCAGGAGTTGAAGAAGAGACTCACGCAAGCTCCAATCCTTGCTTTACCCGATGGTGACGATGATTTGGTTGTTTGTACTGATGCTTCGCATCGTGGGTTAGGTTGCGTTTTGATGCAACGAGGAAAGGTGATAGCTTACGCGTCTAGACAGTTGAAAGTCTATGTGATTTAGAGCTAGCAGAAGTAGTGCATGCCTTAAAGATATGGAGGCATTACCTGTATCGTACTAAGTGTACTATTTATACAGATCATAAAAGTTTAAAGTATTTCTTCGAACATAAAGAGCTGAACATGAGACAGAGGAGGTGGTTGGAGCTGATTAAGGATTACGACTGCGACATTAAGTACTATCCTGGTAAAGCTAATGTGGTCGCCGACGCGCTAAGTCGTAAGAACGAGGAAGTCATTGCAACAGTGAAGTCGTAACAGTTGATTATGAACTCAAGTCTGTTTGATGAAATCATCAAAGTACAGTCTGAAGTGTTGGTAGATGAAGGGCTAGTGATGAAAGAAAGGATTTTCGGTCAGAAGGACGATTTGATGGAAAACACTCATGGTGTTAAGACTAGGTTTGATCGTATGTGGATACCACGCCATGGGGATCTCAGAGGTCGAATCTTAGATGAAGCTTATAAGTCAAGATATTCGATTCATCTAGGAACTACGAAGATGTACCAAGAATTGAAAAGAGATTACTGGTGGCCAGGCATGAAGAATGATGTAGCAGATTATGTCAGTAAATGCCTAACTTGCTTGTAAGTCAAAGCAGAACACCAGAAACCTTATGGAATGATGCAGCCTCTAGAGATACCAGAATGGAAATAGGAACACATCACCATGGATTTCATAACTAAGCTACCTCGTACAGCTAAGCATCATGATACCATTTGGGTGATAGTGGACCGTTTGACCAAAAGCGCTCACTTTCTGCCCATACGAGAGGCCATCCCATCAGAAACGTTAGAAAATTTGTTCATAAAAGAGGTTGTGGCCAAGCATGGAGTGTCGTTATCGATCGTGTCTGATAGAGATACTCGATTCACTTCGAGATTTTGGAAGAAGTTCCATGAAGCTATGGGAACGAGATTGAACATCAGTACGGCGTATCATCCTCAAATCGATGGACAGTCTGAAAGGACGATCCAAACCCTTGAGGATATGCTGCGTGCTTGTGTTTTAGACTTTGGAGGAAGGTGGGATGATCATCTGCATCTAGCAGAGTTCTCCTATAACAACAGCTACCATTCAAGTATTGGTATGCCACCGTTTGAGATGCTTTACGGTAGACGATGTAGAACCCCGGTGTGTTGGGGGGAGATTGGTCAGAAAGAGATGGGAAGCCTAGAAGTTGTGCAAGAAACTTCTTCGAAGTTCGATCAGATTAAAGCAAGAATGAAGAGTGCTCAAGACAGACAAAAGTCTTATGCTGATAAGTGGCGACGACCGATTGAGTTTAACGTTGGTGACAATGTGATGCTCAAGGTCTCGCCTTGGAAAGGAATCATTCGCTTCAGGAAGAGGGGAAAGTTGAGTTCGAGGTACATTGGACCGTTTAAGATTATAGATCGTGTTGGTGAAGTGGCTTATAAGCTGGATTTGCCCGAGGAATTAGAAGGAATTCATTCAACCTTCCATGTCTCTCACCTGAGAAAGTGTCTTGCTGATGACACGTCGCACGTGCCATTAATGGACATTGAGGTTGATGAACAGTTGAACTATATTGAACAACCAATCGAGATAGTCGACCGCAAGGAAAAGCAGCTTCGTCGTAAAGTTATTCCATTAGTAAAAGTGATATGGAAGCACAGCAAGGTTCAGATGCTACTTGGGAAGTTGAGGAGGAGATGCGCAAGTTTTACCCGAATTTGTTTATGTAATAGTAAGGTTTCGGGGATGAAACCTCTTTAAGGAGGGAAGACTTGTAACACCATACTTTTGGTTATAATAATAAAATAAATTTCGTCTATTTATAGTGGGTCGTTATCGGTTTAGATAAATAGAATACGAGTTGGGCTAGTGTTGGGTTAAATGGATATGGGTTATGGACTTGGGTTATGAAAGAAAGAAGGAAAGACCATGGGCTTAAGCCCATGATCCATAATTATATAAACCATTAATACCCATTAATCATTCATTTCACACATACTCCATCCACCACCAAAACACACACTTAGCTATCTCTCATCTTTCTCTCTCTCTCTAAGCCGAAATCACCAAGGAAACTGATCCCGATCCAAGGTAATGATAGTATGATATAGTATTATATTAAACCGGTTAGATCTAGTTGCGAAACGACGAGCCGAAACCGTTAAACCGTTTAAGTCACGAGATCTGGATGGAATCAGGTATAAACCGAACCTAAGGTGAGCCTAGGGGTCACCCTCGCTCAGATCTGGATCGAACGGGACGAAAAACGGTGAAAAATGGTGGAGAAACGAAGAGATCTCGTTTTTCCGGCGAGATTTCCGGTTTTCTGGCGACGACAGCGCCGGAAAGGCGGCGCCGGCGGTGAAGGGAATGTTTGAAAGGATATCTGACATTCTGTCAGATGCCCTAAACCCTAGGCACGTGTAACGAACTAGGCACGCCCATTCGTTAAGGAAAACTAACGAATTAGCCTAATTCGTTAAGCATTCGTTACGCAATTCGTCAGACAGTTCGTTATGGGAAATGACGAACGAACCCTCATTCGTTAGAAGGGTCATTCGTTATAAAAGGGGGGTCATTCGTTACTAGGTTCAATTTGTTATAAGCTCCAATTCGTTAAGGTCCAATTCGCTATAAAGACCAGTTCGTTATAAGGCCTGATTCGTTACAAAGGCAGATTCGTTATAATAGTTAATACGTTATGAACTCCCATTCGTTAAGGACTGATTAACAAATTAGACTTTGAAAGAATTACAAAACAGTCCCTGGACTTATAAAAGAATGATTTAATTACAAAGAAGCCCTTGAACTTTTAAGTAGCAAATTAAATAATGATCCAAAATTCTAATGGAAAATGCGTTAAGACAGTTAATGGAAAATGCGTTAAGACAGTTAAGACAGCTCGACCCCAGCCAGGGGCTCTGCCCCTTGGACCCCGCTAGGGGCTGCCGCCCCTAGAACCCCGCTGCCAGGGGCGCTGCTCCCGGACCCCCGTTCGTTGAGGGTAATAATTAAACTAGAAAGACGATATGTGTAGTGATACTTTATTGATACGTATAATTATTATACAGTTAGTCGTGCACAGCTCAAGAAGGGAATAACCGTAAATGGTGAACGCAACCGCATTGAGGTGAGTTTCTAGCCCCACTTCCTTGTTATGTTTTCGGGGCTGTGTGCATACTCGATGTGATAGTTAAAACACTTACCTTAGGTGGTAAGTGTATGCTCTGTATGATTTATGTATGACGATTGCTTGACGGTGCGTGAACGATCTTCGGATATTGCATGTGCCGTCAAGTGTTAGTTAAAGGTATGATTGACATGTATGATGTATGAATGACGTATGCATGAATATGCATGATGTATGAATGACGTATGTATGAATATGTATGATGTATGAACAATGTATGTATGGAATGTTGATGGTACGTGAACGCTCTTCGAAGATTGCACATATCGTCAAGGAAAGTATGTAAATTACAGGTATGTTATAGTAGCACGAATGTAGAGAACCGACCCTAATAGTATCGGCGAATGAAGGGAACCGACCCTAATAGTATCGGCGAATGTAGGGAACCGACCCTAATAATACGGTGAACGTAGGGAACCGACCCTAATAATATCGGCGAAGGTTATAGGGCGGAATGCTCTTTAAAACGTATATGTATGAATGAAAGTATGCAAGTAAGTACGAAAGAAAGAATGAAAGTACGTATGTAAGTAAGTGTGTAAGAAGATATGAAGGTATGTACCCCCGGGTGCATATGCTAGTATGTGAATGTATTGTATGTCGTCTGATTAACTAGAACTCACTCAGCGTAGCTGACTTTTAGTATGCACGCAGGTGAGTAGAATGAGGCAACTTGCTTGAGGGGAAGCACATGGCATGGATTTGAAGACACTGGCATCTCAATGAAGTGTTATGTTATGATGTTTTAAAAGACAATGTTTTATGTTTAAATAATTTGAATGCCCATTTAGACAAGAAAGGATGGTTATATAATTTAATGTTTGAATGTTTCAATATTCCGCGAATGTTTTTATTAACTCTGATATTATGAACTGCGTTAATGAGTAAATCCAACGTTAAAGTGAGACATCGGTAACGGGGTCTTACAATATAACTAATAACTTCGATCCTGTTAGTTCATACCCTCTAACGGTAGAATTTCTGTTAGTGGATTTTGAGGGTGTGACATGTTGTTTTTTGGGTTTGCACATCAGTGGCAAAACTGGCGGGTTAGGTAATGGGTCATTTTGTTGTGGGTCAGATTTTGGATTTCAAAAGTGTATAAATTGGCCGTTAGATCGGTCAAAGTCAGATGCACATTTAACTTATGGGATCATCATCTATATGTAAAGATAATGAAGATGAAACACCACTCGGTGGGCCCACATTACAACCGCCTTTCCCTCAATACGCTTTAAGAGTACTACCAAAAACATTAGCTCTCAAGGAATCTGGAACCGAACTTGGTTCGTCTATTTTGTTCTTCGATTGTAGAAACCGTAAAGTGGTAATATCAAAATTCAAACTATTAACTTTTGATTCCTTTTAACATTATATTTTAATTTGTATAATTTTGTTTGAAAAAAATTAGGATTTCATATATGAGAATGAATTGAACAACTTTGTGGAGAACGGTGTGTTATCTGATCTTGATGTTGCTTTCTCGCGTGAGGGTTCAACTTAAGAATATATGTAACGTAAAATGACCCTAAAGGTAAAAAAGAATGAGAAACAATGATTCGTGTAAGTAATCTATTTTTTAAATAATATTAATTGTTATGGGACTTGTAGGCTTCGGATATATGGAACATGCTTTTTTTTAACGGCAGCACATGCTTTCTAAGGGAGCATACTTATATATGTGTGGTGATGCTAAAGGCATGGCTAAAGATCTACACCGAACCCTTCACACCATTGTGCAAGAACATGTACTATTATTATTATTATTATTATTATTATTATTATTATTATTATGGCAATTATTAGGAATGAGCTAATGTTAACTAATTAAATTCTAGATGTACGAAGTTCACTTTTTTGGTTTCATGTACGGGTGGTGGCCTTAGGAATTGCAACAACTTTATGGGGGTTGCGTTTTTGATATATGTCAACAAATCTCACAAAATGGAAAAGAAAGAGCGTGGAATTTTCAATTATAGATAAAGAGTCATGATTAAAGAAAAGTAGAATATTTCTATTATTAATTATTAAGAAATGGTGACAGATTGGATATGCACTTGCCATGATACGCAAGTTTACCTCAAGCTGAGACGAGATATTACTTGGAACGATACGGAGGTGCAATCATATGGATATGGAAAACCCTGTACAGGTTATATACGTAGAAAATATTATAAATCATCTTAATAATTTATGGTATAATTTAATGTTAAAATTTATATAATTATTTTATATGGATGTATGTAGGATGGGAAATATAAGCAATAACCAGAATATTAAGATGGCGAAAATGAACTACATGTTAGGATTAAACACACACACAAACCGAACACAAAACAAGAAAGCAATAACGAACACGAGGATTTAATGTGGTTCGCTCTAAACTGACCTACGTCCACGGGTGGAAACTAGGTATTTCTTCTATTGAGTGACCATGATTACAAGTACATAATGTGGTTTATAAAGAGAATGAACTAGGGTTAATAACTTATCAAACAAGATATCAAAACCGGGTTGGGCTTGGGTCTGGCCACCCTACACCCGTCTACCCTTTGGACTTCATAAAATAAACCGGGCCAACAAGGCCTACGAACCCAACAATCTCCCACTCGGAGGCCTTGAGTACTCTCGTCCGCACTCCTCCTCGTACTTCTGTAATCTAACATTAAGCTTCTAGCTGCCACCCCGCCTTCTCATCAATTAACTTGAAGGCCCCGTTGAAACTCCTTGGAGCTCCAACATGTCAGTCACGGCTAAAACTGCCCCTGACCCGTTCTCTGTCCTTACCGGCTCCCACTGAAACAAACTACCGGATCCTGAGATACCCTGAGAACAAACACTTTTCATATTCAGCAAGTAATCCACTAGAGAGACTTTTACAGCTGAAATACTGGTTTTCTTAATCCACTGTCGACTTGGAACTGAAACTGAAACACGACCTGTGCTACCACTGTCACGATGTCCTTTGACTGATTTAACCTTCCTAGCTCGTTCATTCTGAATCTTCACTTTGGCTCTGGGTTTGTTACTTGCAAAACGATCCTTCTTCTGCCCACGAGATTCTGTGAACCGGACTTCGTCTTTCACCAAAACTGGATCCACTCCTTTCGGTGACATATCGACCATATACAACGAACCCGTTTTCTTGCCACGAGCAACCACAATATTCCCTTTAACTACATTCCACTGCCCATTCCCGAACTTAACATCGTGCCCCTGGTCATCCAACTGCCCAATTGAAATCAAACGTTTCTTCAAACTTGGAATAACCCTCACGTCTTTCAAAGTCCAAGAAGTACCGGCTGAAGTAATCAAATCAACATCTCCCATACCCGTAACCTCTAAAATATCATCGTTCGCTACTCGTATACGGCTCCTCCCTTATGAGCATAATGATAAAATGACGAAGATGAAAAATTTCTCATTATGAACTAAGTAGGGCTAGTGTTTTTACAAGAAATCTCTAGCCAACACCTTTCCAAAATCCCCAAACTTTAGATTTTTCATTGTTTCACTATAGTGAGTGGCATGAAACGATGCACCGGAATCCATCACCCAAGAATCAACGTTACTCTCAACACTAAGAACTAAAAACTTATCACTACTGACTCTGTCATCTGTGTCGTCTTCTGTAACGTTCACCTCTTTCTTACAATTCGGGCACTGATTCCTGAAGTGTCCCTTCTCTTTACAACCCCAGCATTCAATATCTTTACGAGTCCTAGACTGACTCGTCTTCCTGCTCCCACTGCCTCGTTGTTTTCCCCAACCTCTGCCTTCTATGAATAATATATTACCTGTTGATTCACCTGAACTTCTGCGTCTTGAATCTTCTCCAAGAATCAAATCCCGAATCCCATCAAAAGTATTTTTTGTAGACGAACTACAAAATGCAGTCACTGTTTGCGGCCAACTGTCAGGCAAAGAGGATAATAACAAAAGACTTGAACTTCATCATCAAACTTAATGCCGACTGACACTAAGCGGGAGAGATTCGAGTTAAGATTATTGATATGCGTTGTAACTGGCCCACCCTCTTTCATTCTTGTTGTCACCAGCTCTCGGATAAGATAGACCTTATTCGCTACCGAAGGCTTCTCATACATGTTGGATAGTGCCTCCATCATACCACGGGCTGTGGTTTCTTTCATGACATTAAACGCCACATCTTCCGACAATGACAAAGTAATAGAAGCCTAGCTTTCTTGTCTAACTTCTTCCAATCTGCTTCTGACAACTTTTCTGGTTTTTCATCCTCAAACACTACATCCAAGTCTTTCTGACAAAGTAGCGCTTCAATCTGCATCTTCCACCAACCAAACTTCTGTCCGTCAAACTTCTGTATCGAAACCTTTCCGTCTTCTGTCATGACAATGACTAAAACAAAAAAATCTGGATATATAATAGAGACAGCCACAGCAACACGAGCCTGAACTTAACGATTTTCTACTGAACTCTGTTAAATAATCAACCTATTTTAAACGCAGCGGAATAACGAATTGTAAATCAGAAAACTGAAACTTTAACTGAAATGATAAAACCTGACAAACGCGGTTGGCACTGGTTCTCCGTTTCTTTAAACGATTTATCCTGACTTGAAAACTGTTCTTCAACAAAAATAGGGTCTTGACTCAACGGTTCTTGGCTCGTTCTGCGCCTTTTGCAAGATATGATCTCCACCCAAGATATAAATATATATATTATTACTTTCTTTTTTTATTTCTTAATCCTACCCCAAAAAATTGAGCTTGGAAACAGCCCAACAGCAAACAAAAAATTTACCAAGACCACTTTTAATTTGCTAGGCCAACATGGGATCTGGTCCAAAGAATCAAAATATCCAGGTCTCCAACCAAAGTGAAAATCACGTTCCAAGTCAAAACAAAAGTACCTTTTGACTTCAACTTTCTGCAAATCTCGCTCGTTGGCTTAACTGCATTTAACAATGAATTCTTGCGGCGGTAAACGGTGGTCTATTACTTTCAAACTGAACCCTAGTCGCGATCGGTTGGGCTGGGTTTAGCGGCTGCGAAACAGCGACGGCGTATACCCTAACGACAATTGGAAAACCGTAGCGGTGGTGGAACCCTAGCGCGGTAGGGTGCGGCGGCGGAAGGTTTGGCGGCGACTCGACTGGTTCCCTTGTTCTTCGTGTGATCCCTAACCTAAGCTCTGATACCACTTGTTAGGATTAAACACACACACGAACCGAACACAAAACACGAAAGCAATAACAAACACGAGGATTTAACGTGGTTCGATCTAAACTGATCTACGTCAACGGGTGGCAACTAGGTATTTCTTTTATTGAGTGACCATGATTACAATTACATAATGTGGTTTATATAGAGACTGAGCTAGGGTTAATAACTTATCAACAAGATATCAAAACCGGGTTGGGCTTGGGTCTGGCCACCCTACACCCGTCTACCATTTGGACTTCATATATTAAACCGGGCCAACAAGGCCTACGAACCCAAGACTACAATCACTGCCGAACAATTCATCAGATGGAATGGAGCAATTTCTAAAAGTATGCCACTTCTTACTTACCTTTTGAGTTATGGTGTTCTAAGTAATTAGTATTTATGTTGCTAAGTTCTATAGAAATGCTAGAAAGGTTACATTTGAGTAATATAATAGGTGGTACGCACATTTAAACATAGAAGAGAGCTAAACACAAGACTTTTATGGTTGTATTACGAGGCAGCCGTGCAAGCATATTTGAGCCAGAAAGATGTGACGAGCGAGTATGATCTTCAACTTTACAGGTAAATATCAATGATTGCTTCAGTAATATTTATGACCTTATTATCCTATTCTTACACACTATCTGAGCTTCATACTCAGACAACCAATCCACTCCCAAAACCACACCGAACCCTCCTAAGGTCATAACATACAAAGTAACAGGGAACTCATGTCCCTCTAACTCTATCTTATAGTCTTTAACCATTCTCAATATTTTAACCGAGGTGTCACTAGAGGTTTCTACCATTAAAGTTTCAGACACTCGACAACATTTCATTTTAGCTAATTTACTAAATGGCGTGGCTAAGAAACTTTTGTTCGCACCTGAATCAAACAATACTGAAGCGGATACACCGTTTACTAGAAACGTACATGTGACAACATCTGGAATCTACTTGGCTTGTTCCTGGGTTAACACGTAAGCTCTGGTCATCGGCCTAGTCTGATCAGCATCATTCTTTCCACTTCCTCCAGCTCCACTGTCGGTGCATTCCTTGGTAAAATGGCACCGCCTACCGCATTTGTAGCATGCGGGTTTTGCGGTACAATCGGGAGCATAATATCCCACTTTTCCACACTTATAACAGGCATTCGACCTAAGCCTTCACTCTCCACCATGAACCTTACCACACTTATAACAAACATCCGATCTTTTACTCAACTTACACTCACCACTTGCATCTTTCCACACGTCTTGCACAATCTCTTCTTCCACACTTTCTGCTTCTTATCCTTGGGGTTCCACAATTAAGTACCAGGTCGTTTAATAGGAGTGACCCATTTCTTATATTTCTTCTCTTCTCCCACCACAACATCATCCACAGCCAGGTCTTCATACACCATCTCCGCGAGCTCGACAGCAGAGTCAAAAGTACTAGGTTTATTCGCCCTGACTAGTATGCGAATATTCTGTGGCAATCCTCTCACATAGCACTTGATCCTTTTAGCCTCAGTGTTAACCATATCGGGCACCAACCTAGACATTCGGTTGAACTCTGTGGTGTACTCACGTTGTGTCATCCTCCCTGCCTTTAAGTTTAGGAACTTCATCTCCGCCCTCTTAATTTCGGCGTCAGCACAGAACCTCTTCATTACCAAATTTTTCAGATTCTCCCACCTCATTTCTTTAATCTCTTCCTGACTCTTCATCTGCTCAATCGACTCCTACCAATACATTGCTTCATCACCGAAGGATTGGGTAGAATAACCCACAACTTGGTCGGGACGATACTCGCTAACACGGATAAACTTGTCCATAGTGGTTATCCATTGAAGAGTAGCGATTGCGTCTCCCAAACCAGTCAACTTTGGCAGATCGCAACCTTTGAAAAACTTATAGTTGCACCTACCTCGGCCTCTTTTCCTATCATCAACTTTAACCGACTTAACCACAGTTGATTCCTCCTTCACCCTCTCATCATCCTTCTTACCATCTCATTCCGCCCTTTTAGCGGTTCTTTCACGGCCTCCAGCCGACCCTTCAAGATTCAAGTACTTCACACCAGCTGCTACTGCTTGAGCAATGACAGCTTGAACAGCGGGGTCAAGTTGAAACGCTTCATTGTTGCTTAGGTTTCGTCCAGCAGCGCATCCTTTATCTCCTGTGTTGGAAGCTGTTTCTACCGAAGGTTGTTGAACACGATGAGGCCTGCCACGTCGTCCAGCGCGGCCTCCTGCTCCAATAACTGCCCTAGATCCAGCCATCGTAGTCTGGAAGGGAAAACACAAACGTCGTCACTCAAGGAACTATTTAGTAGAAGGATAGTAAGGCTAACAGGTAATAACAGTGGCCAGCTGTGATTAGCTGATCACGTTACTCTCCGTATCCGATACACTTCCTCTTGTGAGTCCGCTTGTGTTATTTCTACTTCTAACAGTTAGACAATCAACAATTCATATTATTATATACTCGTATCCCTAGCAATTAGGCTAGCATTCATACATTATTCTACTTTACATGTGAAATTTAATCACATACTTTACCTTTACTCAGCTTGCTTGAGTGACACATGACTTTCTTGAACTGGCATCTTATTTCTTTTCTTACTTAAATCCCATTCTCTATTCGAGTCTAAGCATGTAGGATGCTTAAATCTCTCGAACTTTGCTCTGATACCAACTTATAAGGCCCCTTTTCCTGGTGCCCTACATTGGACGTTGAATTTCCTCAAAAACAAAGTTCTAGAAATCAGAGTTAATTAAAACTTTGCACGGAATATAAAACTTTCATAAATATTACACAATAATTCATAACTTGTCTTAAAACATTCTTGTCCTTCTAAATCAAACATTAAACATAAAATAACTTGCGTCTTCGGATGCCAGACTCTTATTCTTCCGCCATGTGTCCCCGCTCAAGCCAGCTGTCTCATCCTACTCACCTGCGTGCATACTAAAATTCATCTTCGCTGAGTGAGTTCTAGTTAATCATATATCATGCAATACATATACTTACCTTCCATTATGCATCCGAAGGTACATAATAAATACTTTACTAATTTACTTTCCTTACATAATTTCATACATACTTTCATAATATATAATTACTCTCCATTCTATCTCAGATGTTGTTAGGGTCTGATCCCCCTGTCGTTGTCTATCTTATATATTATTAGGGTCTGATCACCTTCTTGTCCATCTCAGATTTTATTAGGGTCTGATCCCTTTCTTGTCTATCTCAGATATTATGGGTCTGATCCCTCTTTTCTTCTCAATTTTAGATATTACTAGTTTCTGATCTCTTTCTTTTCTATCTCAAATATTATTAGGCTCTGATCCCTTACTTCTTCATCTTCGTACATACTGTCTTTACATACCCGTAACATACATATACTTTCTTTAATCATTCATACATATTCATATGTTGTGTATATATATATATCATACACATCCATCTTTCATACACATACATCCCTTGTCTATACGTGCAATATCCGAAGATCGTTCACGTACCGACAAGCTTTCATTCATATACATAACATAATATCTATCACATAAATCATACATGGAATGCACTTACAATTTAAGGTAAGTGTATTAACTATCACATCGAGTATGCACACAGCCCCGAAAACATAATAAGGAAATGGGGCTAGAAACTCACCTGAAGTCGGTTACGTTCACCGTTAATGGTTATCCCCTTCTTTAGTTGTGCACGGCTAATTGTATAACAATTACGCGTATTAATTACTATCACTATCACTATCCATATCGTATTTCTAGTTTAATTATCACCATCGAAGAATGGAGTCCGGGGGAAGCGCCCCTGGCAGCGGGGTTCTAGGGGCGGCAGCCACTAGCGGGGTCCAAGGGGCAGAGCCCCTGGCTGGGGTTAAGCTGCCAGGTCAGCTTGGAAAAATTTTATTTTCATTAACTGTCTTAACACATTTTCCATTAGAATTTTAAATTTATTATTTAATGTGTTAACTTAAAAGTTTGAGGTCTTCTTTGTAATTAAATCATTCTTTTCTAAGTCCAGGGACTATTTTGTCATTTTATTAAACTTCTAGTTCATTACCCAGTTCTTAACGAATGAACCCATAACGAAATGATTATTATAACGAATCTGTCTTCATGAAGAATTGGCTACAGTAACGAATTGGACCTTATAACGAATTTGGACTTATTCGTTTGGTCTGGCTAACGAATTGAACTTCATAGCGAATTGAACCTTTATAACGAACTGGTCCTTTGACGAATTGAACCCTCTAGTTCGTTATCTCCTTTTAACAAATGACTATAACGAATTGGGATAAATTCAATACCTTTTTCCTGAACGAATTGGATACGAACTAAGGCTAGTTCGTTAAGCTTCCTTTAACGAATCATCTGACAAATTGCCTCTAGTTCGTTGACTCTTCGTTAACGAATTAGGTTAGGTCAGAGAATGTCAGAAACATTCTCTGAACCTCGTACCCGCTTTCCAGCGCCGCTTTTCAGGCGCCGCCTTTTCCGAAAACCGAGATCTCGCCCGAAAAGCAAGATCTCGCGTAATTAACCACCGTTTTCACCATTTTTCATCCTGTTCGATCCAGATCTGAGCTAGGGTGACCCGTAAGCTCATTTTAGGTTCGGTTTATACCCGATTCCACCCGGATCTCGTGACTTTAACGGTCTAAAGGTGTCGGCTCGTCGTTTCACGACTAGATCTAACGGGTTTGGATCTATACAATAACATACTATCATTACCTCGGGTCGGGATCGATTCCTCTTCTTGGTTTCGGCTAGAGAGAGAAAGAAACTAGAGAGAGAGCTTAAGTGTGTGTTTTGGGTGGTTTATGAAATATGTGTAAATGAATGAATTAATTAGTAATTAAGGTTTATATATTATTAATCATGGGCTTAAGACCATGATCTTTCCTTCTTTCCTTTTAATCCAAGTCCATAACCCATATCCATTAACCCAACACTAGCCCGACTCATAATAACTCATGTTTTCATTTATTAACCGATACGAGAAAACGGGATGTTACAAGTCTTCCCTCCTTAAAGAGGTTTCGTCCCCGAAACCTAACTATTACATAAACAAATTCGATTAAAACTTACGCATCTCAATACTTGAATGGTAGCTGTTGTTAAAGGAGAACTCTGCCAGATGTAGATGATCATCCCAACTTCCTTGATAGTCTAAAACACAAGCGCGTAGCATATCCTCAAGGGTTTGGATCGTTCTTTCAGACTGTCAATCTGTTTGAGGATAATTCGGCGTACTGATATTCAATCTTGTTCCCATGGCTTCATGGAACTTCTTCGAAAACCTCAAAGTAAACCGAGTATCCCTGTTAGACACGATAGATAACGGTACTCCATGCTTAGATATAACCTCTTTGATGAACAAGCTTGCTAACATTTTGGACGAGATGGCCTCTCGTATAGGCAGAAAGTGAGCACGTTTGGTCAAACAGTTCACTATCACCCAAATGGTATCATGATGCTTAGCTGTACGAGGTAGCTTAGTTATGAAATCCATGGTGATGTGTTCCCATTTCCACTCTGGTATCTCTAGCGGTTGTAACTTCCCATAAGGTTTCTGGTGCTCTGTTTTGACTTGTAAACAAGTTAAGCACTTACTGACAAAATCTACTACGTCATTCTTCATTTCCGGCCACCAATAATCTCTTTTCAAATCTTGTTACATCATTGTAGCTCCTGGATGAATCAAATATCTTGACTTATGAGCTTCATCTAAGATTCGACCTCTGAGATCTCCATGGCGTGGAATCCACATACGGTCAAACCTAGTTTTAACATCATGAGTGTTTTCCATCAACACGTCTTGCTGACCGAAAATCCTTTCTTTCTTCACTAGCCCTTCATCTACCAGCACCTCTGACTGCGCTTTGATAATTTCTTCAAAAGGACTTGAATTCATAATAAACTGGTATGAGTTCACTGTTGCAAGAACTTCATCATTCTTACGGCTTAGCGCGTCGGCAACCACGTTAGCTTTACCAGGGTAGTACTTAATATCGCAGTCGTATTCCTTTATCAATTCTAACCACCTCCTTTGTCTCATGTTCAATTCTTTCTGCTCGAAGCAGTACTTTAAACTCTTATGATCTGTGCAAATTGTACACTTAGTACCATACAGGTAATGCCTCCATATTTTAAGAGCGTGCACTACTACCGCTAGCTCTAAATCATGCGTCGGATAAGTACTCTCATGGATTTTCAACTGTCTAGACGCATAAGCTATAATTTTTCCTCATTGCATCAACACGCAACCTAACCTATGATGCGAAGCATCAGTACAAACAACCAAATCCTCGTGACCATCGGTCAAGGCAAGGATTGGAGCTTGCGTGAGTCTTCTCTTTAGTTCCTCAAAAGCTTCTTCTTGAAACTTACCCCAACTGAATACTACTGTCTTTCGGGTCATACCGGTCAACGGTGCAGCTATCTTGGAGAAACCTTCGATGAATCTCCTATAGTAGCCAGCTAACCTGCGACATTAGTCAGTTTTTCGTATTTGTATTTGTATTCGTTGAACCGGCCCATTTTGTTATTTAAATGTATTTGTTTTTGAAAGTTATCGATTTATATCATTTTCAATGATTTAAAGTTCGTTTATGTTCACTTTATATTCGTATTGTTTAGTTAACGAAACTCCGAGCCTTAAAGGTTTAAAAAATAATAAAAGTTTAAAACTATACGGGTATAAAACGTAAACAAATTAAAGATATTAAAGTGTACCAAGTTTTAATTTAGTTATATATATTTACAAAGTTCAAGGTTCAAAGGGTAAATAAAGTTTAAAAACAAAATATAAAGGTTTTGATAGTTCAGGCGCCAGAAGTGTAAATTATTTAAATAAAATAATAAAAAAATAACCCAACCCTTCCCTCCCATCCCCTACCCACGTTTTTCCGGTACACCATTCGGATTTCGGCGAGTTTTCCGGCGAACACTTAAAACTATTCGTTTGCGTCCGATTCAATCCGTTAAAATATCCAAACGTCGTCTCCACTAGTTCTAAACATTATTACGTGATTTAATTTATCAATAACAATCTAATTAACCCATAATTAATCTTGACTCATTGGATTTTTAACCAAAATCGTAATAACTCGATTTAAATACAATACGAATCAATTGACACTATAAATAGCACCCTAATCATCTGCTAGAACTACTTCAACCATAAAATTACACAAACAAACTGTTTATAACCTCTAATTCGTTCACCTATATCCGATTCTGGCCAAGCTCCGTCCATCATCTTTCCAGCACCATCGAAGGTAATTTTTACATGGTTTTGATTCGTTTTAACCCGACAAACAAAACCCCTAACACTAATTAAACAAACATGGAACAGTTTAGAAGGATTGAACACCTAGGGTTTATGGTGGAGAAGATGAAGTTTAAGATATTGTATATAATTCATTTTTTCTATCTTTAAACAACAAAAACAATATGGTCCAGTGGCTATGTACACTTTACGTGGTCATAGAGACCCGGGTTCGAACCCGGGTCACTGCAACATTTTTTTTACTTTGTTTTAAATTATAATAATTAAATATAATAAATCATATATATTTATATAAATCATTATCAATCAATTTAAATCATTTTTAAATAAAATAACAATTGTTTAGATTGTTTTTTCACCTTTTTAACCAAGAATCCAACTTTTACAAACCCTAGACGTCGTTTAACTCGTAATATATATATATATATATATAATATCTTTACAATTTTATAGAAACTAAACCGTCAAATGTTATACTAAAATATACCTATAACGCAAAAACCCCGTAAACATTATATACAAATTTAATAGTAAACTCATAAATAATATCATAATAATAGATCGTTAAATCCGTTAAACTTAAACTCTATTATACGTTAAAAGGTGTAAAAGTATATAACTATATATATATAAATAATAACACATGAACTTTAAGACCGACGTGTAATTTCCATTATTTAGTTAGTAATTATCGTGTTTATTATTTTAGCTCGCGAGATTCGAACTTTTGGTTTCATATAACGCTCTTCCCGTTTCGTTTCCAAGTTGTCCTTCTAATTTCAAAGGTGAGTTTCTCATCCCCCCCCCCCCACCCTTTTTTACTCTTTTATTGTTTTAGGGGTAGCTTATGTATCCTACAAAAAACCAATTGCTTACGATTTTGCTTACAAACTATAATTCATTACATGGACTTGTGTGCTTACTTGTTATTTGTTCAATATTACTTGCTCATGGATTACTTCAATATAGTATGATCATACGCTCCCCTTTGCGCTCAAGACCTTGTGTTATGAGTGAAAAAGGGCCTCATTAACCGAGTACATTGGTGCACAATCCCAATTGGAAAGGATCTTATTTGCTTTTCATGAGTTTTCATGGAATTGTATGATTTTTATGTATTATATAAAAAAACTGTGGGAACTCACCAACTATTAAGTTAGTTGACATTATTTTATACATATGTTACAGGTATACTTATTAGAGGATGAAACAAGAGAAGACACAAGACATAGGATTATCAATAATAAAGTGTTTAACTTGTTTATTTCTTTGTAATTTTCTTATTTGCAAAAGTACTTGCTATTTGAATCATCAATGAAATAATGATAATATTGTCGCTTAATAGTGTCACATGTGTTTTGGGCAATCTTTACGTCGCAACCGGGCGTATTCCGCTTTAGCCGAGGTGTTACATAACCCCAAAAAGATTCATATATCAGTCGGATTCTGCGGAGTCTTCCAATTCATTATCGCCTCAATCTTAGCTAGGTCCACTGAAATCCCTTCTAGATTAATCACATGACCTAGAAATTGCACTTCATGCAACCAGAACGCGCATTTTGAAAACTTAGCGTACAACTTCTCTTTCTTCAGAGTCTCCAATACTTCTCTTAGATGCCTGACATGATCAAACTCGCCTTGTGAATAAATCAATATATCATCGATGAAGATGATAACTGACTTATCCAACAACGGCCGACATACCGTATTCATCATATCCATAAATGTTGCAGGGGAATTTGTTTGACCGAATGACATCACGAGGAACTCGTAGTGTCCATACCGCGTGCGAAACACTGTTTTAGGGATGTCTGTCTCTTTCACTTTCAATTGATGATAGCCTGATCTGAGATCTATTCGTGAGAACCAACTTGAACCTTGCAGTTGGTCAAACAGATCATCAATCCTTGGCAAAGGATATCTATTCTTTACCGTAAGCTTGTTCAGCTCGCGATAATCTATGCACATTCTCATACTTCCATCCTTCTTCTTCACGAATAACACGGATGCGCCCCACGGGGAAACACTTGGTTTTATGAAACCTTTGTCGAGGAGTTCTTGTAGTTGGGACATCAATTCTTTCATCTCAGACGGTGCTAGATGGTAAGCCGCTTTCGCGACGGGTTGGGCTCCTGGTACTAAATCTATCTGAAATTCTATCTCTCGCTCCGGTGGCAACCACGGAAGATCCTCAGGGAATACTTCTGGGTAGTCGCACACGATAGGACCATCTTTCATTTCTTTCGTCTCGGCAGTAGCGTTCACAACATACACCAGGTAGGCACCGCATCCTCGCCTTAACAAGCCCTCGACTTTTATCATCGAAATGACATTAAGCCCAGAACTTTCCTTATCACCATAAACAATCACCGCACTACCATTCAAGGACTTTAACCTTATTATCCTATTCTTACACACTATCTGAATTTCATACTCAGACAGCCAATCCATTCCCACAACCACATCGAACCCTCCTAAGGTCATAACATACAAAGTAACATGGAACTCATTTCCCACTAAATCTATCTTATAGTCTTTAACCATTCTCATTATTTTAACCGAGGTGTCACTTGCGGTTTCTACCATAAAAGTTTCAGACACTCTGCAACATTTCATTTTAGCTAATTTACTAAATGGCGTGGCTACGAAACTTTTGTTCGCACCTGAATCCAACAATACTGAAGCGGATATACCGTTTACTAGAAACGTACCTGTGACAACATCTGGAATCTGCTTGGCTTGTTCCTGGGTTAACATGTAAGCTCTGGTTCTCGGCCTAGTCTGATCAGCATCATTCTTTCCACTTCCTCCAGCTCCACTGTCGGTGCATTCCTTGGCAAAATGGCTCGGCTTACCGCACTTGTAGCATGCGGGTTTTGCGGTACAATCGGGAGCATAATGTCCCACTTTTCCACACTTATAACATGCATTCGACCCAAGCCTGCACTCTCCACCATGAGCCTTACCACACTTATAACAAACGTCCGATCCTTTACTCCACTTACGCTCACCCCCATGCATCTTTCCACACGTCTTGCACGATCTCTTCTCCCACAGTTTTTGCATCTTATCTTTATGGTTCCACAACTGAGTACCGGGTCGTTTAATAGGAGCGACCCATTTCTTATCCTTCTTTTATTCTCCCACCACAACATCATCCACAGCCAGGTCTTCAAACACCATCCCCGCGAGCTTGACAGCAGAGTCAAAAGTACTAGGTTTATTCGCCCTGACTAGTATGCGAACATTCTGTGGCAATCCTCTCACATAGCTCTTAATTCTTTTAGCCTCAGTGTTAACCATATCGGGTACCAACCTAGACATTCAGTTGAACTCTGTGGTGTACTCACAGTGTGTCATCCTCCCTGCCTTCAAGTTCAGGAACTTCTTCTCCGCCCTCACAACTTCGGCGTCAGCACAGAACCTCTTCATTACCAACTCTTTTAGATCCTCCCACCTCATTGCTTTAATCTCTTCCTGACTCTTCCTCTGCTCAATCGACTCCCACCAATACATTGCTTCATCACCGAAGGATTGAGTAGCATAACCCGCAGCTTGGTCGGGACGACACTCACTAATACGGATAACCTTGTCAATAGTGGTTATCTATTGAAGAGTAGCGATTGCGTCTCCCAAACCAGTCAGCTTTGGCAGATCGCAACCTTTGAAAGACTTATAGTTGCACCCACCTCGGCCTCTTTTCCTATCATCAACTTTCACCGACTTAACCACACTTGATTCCTCCTTCTCCCTCTCATCATCCTTCTTACCATCTACTTCCGTCCTTTCAACGGTTCTTTCACGGTCTCTAACAGACCCTTCAAGATTCAAGTTCTTTACAGCAGCTGCTTTCACTTGACCAATGGCAGCTTGAATAGCGGGGTCAAGTTGAAACGCTTCATTGTTTCTTGGGTTTCGTCCAACAACGCTTCCTTCATCTCCTGTGTTGGAAGTTGTTTCTACCGAAGGTTGTTGGACACGACGAGGCCTACCACGTCGTCCAATGCGGCCTCCTGCTCCAACAACTGCCCTAGATCCAGCCATCGTATTCTGGAAGGGAAAACACAAACGTCGTCACTCAAGGAACTATTTAGTTGAAGGATAGTAAGGCTAACAGGTAATAACAGTGGCCAGCTGTGATTAACTGATCACGTTACTCTCCGTGTCCTATACACTTCCTCTTGTGAGTCCACTTGTGCTAGTTCTACTTCTAATAGTTAGAAAATCAACAGTTCATATAATTATATACTCATATCCCTAGCAATTAAGCTAGCATTCGTACATTATTCTACTTTACATGTGAAATTTAATCACATACTTTACCTTTACTCAGCTTGCTTGAGTGACACATGACTTTCTTGAACTGGCATCTTATTTCTTTTCTTACTTAAATCCCATTCTCTATTCGAGTCTAAGCATGTAGGATGCTTAAATCTCTCGAACTTTGATCTGATACCAAATTGTAAGGCCCCATTCCTGGTGCCCTACATTGGACGTTGGATTTACTCATAAACATAGTTCTAGAAATCAGAGTTAATTAAAAATTTGAGCGGAATATAAAAACTTTCATAAATATTACACAATATTTCATTACTTGTCTTAAAACATTCTTGTCCTTCCAAATCAAAACATTAAACATAAAATAACTTGCGTCTTCAGATGCCAGACTCTTATTCTTCGACCATGTGTCCCCGCTCAAGCCAGCGGTCTCTTCCTACTCACCTGCGTGCATACTAAAAGTCAGCTACGCTGAGTGAGTTCTAGTTAATTATAAATCATGCAATACATATACTTACCTTCCATTATGCATCCGAAGGTACATAATAAATACTTTACTAATTTACTTTCCATACATAATTTCATGCATTCTTTCATACTATATAATTAGTGTCTATTCTATCTCAGATATTGTTTGGGTCTGATCCCTCTGTCCTTGTCTATCTCAGATATTATTAGGGTCTGATCTCATTCTTGTCTATCTCAGAATTTATGAGGGTCTGATCTTTTTCATGTCTATCTCAGATATTATTAGGGTCTGATCCCTCTTTTCTTCTCTATCTCAGATATTATTAGGGTCTGATCCCCTTCTTCTCTATCACAGGTATTATTAGGGTCTGATACCTTACTTCTTCATCTTCGTACATACTGTCTTTTCATATTCGTAACATACATATACTTTCTTTAATCATTCATACATATTCATATGTTGTACATATATTTATATATATACTTTCTTCCTCATTCTTACGGCTTAGCGCGTCTGCAAGAACTTACTCATTCGCAGGCGTAATCCTTTATCAATTCTAACCACCTCCTCTGTCTCATGTTCAATTCTTTCTGATCGAAGAAGTACTTTGAACTCTTATGATCTGTGAAAATGGTACACTTAGTACCGTACAAGTAATGCCTTAATATTTTAAGAGCGTGCACTACTGGCGCTAGCTCTAAATCATGCGTCGGATAAGTACTCTCATGGGCTTTCAACTGTCTGGACGCATAAGCTATTATTTTTCCTCGTTGCATCAACACGCAACCTAACCCACGATGCGAAGCATCAGTACAAACAACCAAATCCTCGTCACCATCGGTCAAGGCAAGGATTGGAGCTTGCGTGAGTCTTTTCTTTAGTTCCTCAAAAGCTTCTTATTGAAACTTACCCCAACTGAATACTACTGTCTTTCGGGTCATACCGGTCAACGGTGCAGCTATCTTGGAGAAACCTTCGATGAATCTCCTATAGTAGCCAGCTAACCCTACAAAGCTTCATATATCTGTCGGATTCTGCGGAGTTTTCCAATTCGTTATCGCCTCAATCTTAGCTGGGTCCACTGAAATCCCTTTTGGATTAATCACGTGACCTAGAAATTGCACTTCTCGCAACCAGAAAGCGCATTTTGAAAACTTAGCGTGCAACTTCTCTTTCTTCAGAGTTTCCAATACTTCTCTCAGATGTCCGGCATGATCAAACTCGCTTTTTGAATAAATCAATAAATCATCGATGAAGACGATAGCTGACTTATCCAATATCGGCCGACATACTGTATTCATCATATCCATAAATGCTGGAATTTGTTAGACCGAATGACATCACGAGGAACTCGTAGTGTCCATACCGCGTGCGATACGCTGTTTTAGAGATGTCTGTCTCTTTCACTTTCAATTGATGGTAGCTTGATCTGAGATCTATTCATGAGAACCAACTTGAACCTTGCAGTAAGAGATCATCAATCCTTGGCAAAGGAAATCTATTCTTTACCGTAAGCATGTTCAGCTCGCGATAATCTATGCACATTCTCATACTTCCATCCTTCTTCTTCACAAATAACACGGGTGCGCCCCACGGGGAAACACTTGGTCTTATGAAACCTTTTTCGAGAAGTTCTTGTAGTTAGGATATCAATTCTTTCATCTCAGACGGTGCTAGACGGTAAGCCGCTTTCGCGACGGGCTGGGCTCCTGGTACTAAATCTATCTGAAATTCTATCTCTCGCTCTAGTGGCAACCCCGGAAGATCCTCAGGGAATACTTCTGGGTAGTCGCACACAATAGGAATATCTTTCATTTCTTTCGTCTCGGCCGTAGCGTTCACAACATACACCAGGTAGGCACCGCACCCTCGCCTTAACAATCCCTCGACTTTTATCATCGAAATGACATTAAGCCCAGAACTTTCCTTATCACCATAAACCGTTAATGCACTACCATTCAAGGAAATTAACCTTATTATCCAATTCTTACACACTATCTGAGCTTCATACTCAGAAAGCCAATCCATTCCCACAACCACATCGAACCCTCCTAAGGTCATAACATACTAAGTAACAGGGAACTCATGTCCCTCTAACTCTATCTTACAGTCTTTAGTTCTTGTAGTTGGGACATCAATTCTTTCATCTCAGACGGTGCTAGACGGTAAGCCGCTTTCGCGACGGGTTGGGCTCCTGGTACTAAATCTATCTGAAATTCTATCTCTCGCTCCGGTGGCAACCACGGAAGATCCTCAGGGAATACTTCTGGGTAGTCGCACACGATAGGACCATCTTTCATTTCTTTCGTCTCGGCCGTAGCGTTCACAACATACACCAGGTAGGCACCGCATCCTCGCCTTAACAAGCCCTCGACTTTTATCATCGAAATGACATTAAGCCCAGAACTTTCCTTATCACCATAAACAATCACCGCACTACCATTCAAGGACTTTAACCTTATTATCCTATTCTTACACACTATCTGAATTTCATACTCAGACAGCCAATCCATTCCCACAACCACATCGAACCCTCCTAAGGTCATAACATACAAAGTAACATGGAACTCATTTCCCACTAAATCTATCTTATAGTCTTTAACCATTCTCATTATTTTAACCGAGGTGTCACTTGCGGTTTCTACCAAAAAAGTTTCAGACACTCTGCAACATTTCATTTTAGCTAATTTACTAAATGGCGTGGCTACGAAACTTTTGTTCGCACCTGAATCAAACAATACTGAAGCGGATATACCGTTTACTAGAAACGTACCTGTGACAACATCTGGAAACCGCTTGGCTTGTTCCTAGGTTAACATGTAAGCTCTAGTTCTCGGCCTAGTCTGATCAGCATCATTCTTTCCACTTCTTCCAGCTCCACTGTCGGTGCATTCCTTGGCAAAATGGCCCAGCTCAACGCACTTGTAGCATGCGGGTTTTGTTGTACAATCGGGAGCATAATGTCCCACTTTTTCACACTTATAACAGGCATTCGACCCAAGCCTGCACTCTCCACCATGAGCCTTACCACACTTATAACAAACATCTGATCCTTTACTCCACTTACACTTACCCTCATGAATTTTTCCACACGTCTTGCACGATCTCTTCTCCCACACTTTCTACTTCTTATCCTTGGGGTTCCACAACTGAGTACCGGGTCGTTTAATAGGAGCGACCCATTTCTTATCCTTCTTCTCTTCTCCCACCACAACATCATCCACAGCCAGGTCTTCATACACCATCTCCGCGAGCTCGACAGCAGAGTTAAAAGTACCAGATTTATTCGCCCTGACTAGTATGTGAACATTCTGTGGCAATCCTCTCACATAGCACTTGATTCTTTTAGCCTTAGTGTTAACCATATCGGGCACCAACCTAGACATTCGGTTGAACTTTGTGGTGTACTCACGGTGTGTCATCCTCCCTGACTTCAAGTTCATGAACTTCGTCTCTGCCCTCCAACTTCGGTGTCAGCACAGAACCTCTTCATTACCAACTCTTTCAGATCCTCCCATCTCATTGCTTTAATCTCTTCCTGACTCATCCTCTGCTCAATCGACTCCCACCAATACATTGCTTCATCACCGAAGGATTGGGTAGCATAACCCACAGCTTGGTCGTGACGACACTCGCTAATACGGATAACCATGTCCATAGTGGTTATCCATAGGAGAGTAGCGATTGCGTCTCCCAAACCAGTCAGCTTTGGCGGATCGCAACCTTTGAAAGACTTATAGCTGCACCCACCTTAGCCACTTTTCCTATCATCAACTTTCACCGACTTAAGCACACTTGATTCCTCCTTCTCCCTCTCATCATCCTTCTTACCATCTCCTTCCGCCCTTTCAGCAGTTCTTTCACGGCCTCCAGCAGACCCTTCAAGATTCAAGTTCTTCACAGCAGCTGCTACCGCTTGAGCAATGGCAGCTTGAACATCGGGGTCAAGTTGAAACGCTTCATTGTTGCTTGGGTTTCGTCCAGCAGCGCTTCCTTCATCTCCTATGTTGGAATTTGTTTCTACCGAAGGTTGTTGGACACGATGAGGCCTGCCACGTCGTTCAGTGCGGCCTCCTGCTCCAACAACTGCCCTAGATCCAGCCATCGTATTCTGGAAGGGAAAACACAAACGTCGTCACTCAAGGAACTATTTAGTAGAAGGATATAAGGCTAACAGGTAATAACAGTGGCCAGCTGTGATTAGCTGATCACGTTACTCTCTGTGTCCTATACACTTCCTCTTGTGAGTCCACTTGTGCTAGTTCTACTTTTAACAGTTAGACAATCGACAATTCATTTCATTATATACTCATATTCCTAGCAATTAAGCTATCATTCATACATTATTCTACTTTACATGTGAAATTTAATCACATACTTTACCTTTACTCAGCTTGCTTGAGTGACACATGACTTTCTTGATATTACAAAATAATTCATAACTTGTCTTAAAACATTCTTGTCCTTCTAAATCAAAACATTAAACATAAAATAACTTGCGTCTTCGGATGCCAGAATCTTATTCTTCCGCCATGTGTCCCCGCTCAAGCCAATTGTCTCATCCTACTCACCTGCGTGCATACTAAAAATCATCTAGGCTGAGTGAGTTCTAGTTAATCATATATCATGCAATACATATACTTACCTTCCATTATGAATCCGAAGGTACATAATAAATACTTTACTAATTTACTTTCCTTACATAATTTCATACATACTTTCATACTATATAATTACTGTCCATTCTATCTCAGATGTTGTTAGGGTATGATCACTCTGTCCTTGTCTATCGTAGATATTATTAGGGTATGATCCCTTTCTTGTCTATCTCAGATTTTATTAGGGTCTGATCCCTTTCTTGTCTATCTCAGATATTATTAGGGTCTGATCCCTCTTTTCTTCTCAATCTTAGATATTACTAGGGTCTGACCTCTTTCTTTTCTATCTCAGATATTATTAGGGTCTGATCCCTTACTTCTTCATCTTCGTACATACTATCTTTACATACCCGTAACATACATATACTTTCTTTAATCATTCATACATATTCATATGTTGTGCATATATATATATATATATATATATATATATATATATATATATCATACATATCCATCTTTCATACACATACATCCCTTGTCAATACGTGCAATATACGAAGATCGTTCACGTACCGACAAGCTTTCATTCATATACATAACATAATATCTATCACATAAATCATACATGGAATGCACTTACCATTTAAGGTAAGTGTATTAACTATCACATCGAGTATGCACACAGCCCCGAAAACATAACAAGGAAATGGGGCTAGAAACTCACCTGAAGTCGGTTACGTTCACCGTTAATGGTTATCCCCTTCTTTAGTTATGCACGGCTAACTGTATAACAATTACGCGTATTAATTACTATCACTATCACTATCCATATCGTATTTCTAGTTTAATTATCACCATCGAAGAACGGAGTCCGGGGGAAGCGCCCCTGGCAGCGGGGTTCTAGGGGCGGCAGCCACTAGCAGGGTCCAAGGGGCAGAGCCTCTGGCTGGGGTTAAGCTGCCAGGTCAGCTTGGAAAAATTTTATTTTCATTAACTGTCTTAACACATTTTCCATTAGAATTTTAAATTTATTATTTAGTGTGTTAACTTAAAAGTTTGAGGACTTCTTTGTAATTAAATCATTCTTTTCTAAGTCCAGGGACTATTCTGTCATTTTATTAAACTTCTAGTTCGTTACCTAGTTCTTAACGAATGAACCCATAACGAACTGATTATTATAACAAATCTGTCTTCATGAAGAATTGGCTACAGTAACGAATTGGACCTTATATCGAATTTGGACTTATTTGTTTGGTCCGGCTAACGAATTGAACTTCATAGCAAATTGAACCTTTATAACGAACAGGTCCTTTGACGAATTGAACCCTCTAGTTCGTTATCTCCTTTTAACGAATGACTATAACGAATTGGGGTTAATTCTTTGCCTTTTTCCTTAACGGATTGGATACGAACTAAGGCTAGTTCGTTAAGCTTCCTTTAACGAATCATCTGACGAATTGCCACTAGTTCGTTGACTCTCCGTTAACGAATTAGGGTTAGGTCAGAGAATGTCAGAAACATTCTCTGAACCTCGTACCCACTTTCCGGCGCCGCATTTGTCGGAAAACCGGGATCTCGCCGGAAAAGCGTGATCTCGCATATTTCACCACCGTTTTCACCGTTTTTCGTCTCGTTCGATCCAGATCTGAGCTAGGGTGAGGTTCGGTTTATACCCGATTCCACCCGGATCTTGTGACTTTAACGGTTTAAAGGTGCCGGCTCGTCATTTCGCGACTAGATCTAACGGGTTTTGATCTCTACAATAACATACTATCATTACCTCGGGTCGGGATCGATTCTTCTTCTTGGTTTCGGCTAGAGAGAGAAAGAAACTAGAGAGAGAGCTTAAGTGTGTGTTTTGGGTGGTGTACGGAATATGTGTAAATGAATGAATTAATTAGTAATTAAGGTTTATATATTATTGATCATGGGCTTAAGCCCATGGTCTTTCCTTCTTCCCTTTTTAATCCAAGTCCATAACCCAAGTATGCATGGTTTGGTTAGCTTTGCACCGTGCCGAAGTTGTTTGTTATGACAAATTCAATCAAATCCCGCTCATCAATGGCAAAATTCTCAAAGTCTTTGGCAAAATGATCCCCAAGAAACTCAACCTCATGTCTTTCTCTCAATCTCATAAGTACTTGCGCCAAAAGTACGTTCCATTATCGACCTCCTAAGAAAAGAACAACTTGTGCCAAGTTCTCAAAATGTGAATTTTGGTTAAAAAGAAGTTCAATTTTTGGGTCACGTCGTCAACGATAAAGATTGTTGATCCCACCAAAATCGGGGCAGTAAAAGATTGGAAAACTCCATCCACTCCCACGGAAGTCCGATCTTTCCTTGGTTTAGCCGGGTATTATCGGCGATTCATTCTAAACTTCTCTATGTTCGAACAACTCGCTCAAATCTATGTTCGTGAAATTGTATATCGCCATGGTATTCCGTTGACCATTATTTCCGATCGTGATGCTCGTTTCACCTCCCCTTTTTGGAAATCGCTTCAAGAAGCTTTGGGCACTCGCCTTGATCTTAGTAACGTTTATCATCCTCAAACTGATGGCCAATTGAGCGTACAAATCAAACCCTTGAAGATACACTTCGATCTTGTGTTCTTGATTTTGATGGAAATTGGGATTCTCATCTCCCACTTATCGAATTTTTTTACAACAATAGCTATCATTCTAGCATTGATATGGCTCATTTCCAAGCTCTTTATGGTTGTAAGTGTCGTTCCCCGATTTGTTGGAACGAGATTGGTGAAGCCCAAATCACCGGTCCCGAGATGGTCCAAGACACTACCGATCGTATCGATCAAATCCGCAAAAATCTCCTCGTTGCTAGAAGTCGCCAAAAGAGCTATGCCGAAAAAAGGCAAAACCCCTTCGAGTTCAATGTTGGCGACCTTGTCCTTCTCAAAGTATCCCCTTGGAAAGGGGGTAATCCATTTTGGAAAGAAAGGAAAACTAGCACCCCGTTTTATAGGCCCATTCAAAATCATTGAAAGGATTGGAAAAGTAGCTTATAAACTCGAATTACCGCAAGAACTTAACGGTGTTCATCCAACCTTTCATGTCTCAAACCTCAAAAAGTGTTTAGCCGAAGGTAATCTCCATATACCTCTCGACAAAGTGCGTATCGATGAAACCTTGCAAATGATCGAAAACCCCGTTGAAACCGTGGACCGCATTGAGAAACGTACCAAACGTACTGCATCCGTTTAGTTAACCCCCATTGGGAATCACGGCGTGACGCTGAATTTACATGGGAACGAGAAAACGAAATGAAGGAAAAGTACTCACATTTGTTTATTACGGATTCATCTTAATTTCAGGAAGAAATTTCCTAAAGTAGGGAAGACTGTAACATTTGTCATTTTTCGGTTTAACTTGCTTTTGTATTTGTATCAAAAACCCGACTCATTTTGATCTTTCGAATTCTTCGTTATTAATAAAATGTTGGATTTTATGTTCGTTTATGTTTCACAAATGTCGGGTCAAGAAAACAGCCATTTTGGTACGTTAAAACACCTCTTTATGATGAAAAATGACTTAAAACAAACTTTAGGGACTATTATTGTCAATTATCAAAAGCTTGGTTGACCATTTTTGACCATCACATGCATTTTTACCCTATTTGAATGAACCATACTCTTACCATTATAAAAGCTAGGTTTCATACACCACTTTGGTTGTTCATCTTCTCCAAACTCTCTCTCATCCAAGTATTCATCTTCAACCTCTTGTTAGTTTGATTATATAAGGTCAAACAAATACTAACCTTGTTTCTAACTAAATCTTATTACTTAAAGATTGATATTGCAACATATATATATATAATATACACCCCTTGTTTCCTTCGGCTTTCACTTCTCCGGTCACGGTGTGTTGAAGTGTTGTGCTACAAGGCAAGGCTACATGGAGGACTATTATAGTCCTTGATATATACCTTAACTTATGCTTTAATTTATGCAATTTTAATAGTGTTGTTTAGTTTCTAATTACTTTTAGTTTCCAAATCATTTTTTAATAGTTCAATGGTATTGGGTATGTGGCCACCATTTTCGGTTTCATCCCAAGTCAAGAGCCGAACCAAAATCAAACTTTTGTTTAATACTTTATTGTTAACATATTGTATGAAAGATTTGAGTATTATTATTTTAAGTTTATTTTAATAAGTTCTATGGTATTGGATATGTGGCCACTATTTTCGGTTTCATCCCGAGTCAAGAGCCGAACCAAAACCGAACTCTTGTTTAAATACTTTATATTTAGATTGATTTATATGTTACAAGAATGAATTGTGTATTATAATTTCTAAGTTCATTTTAATAAGTTCTATGGTATTTGGTATGTGGCAACCATCCTCGGTTTTATTCCGAGTCAAGGTCTGAACCAAGACCGAACTAAACCGAGTTCATTCGCTTAAGACACACTAGTGTGTTTTGAGCCACCGAATCTCATATTTTCTCTAAAACTATTTCATAAACTAATCTTTAATTGTTTTCTCAAAACACTTGGTATGTTGGATCTAACTTGATCTTATAACATGTTTGGACCGAAAAAACCAAACACTCGCTTCACGGACGTCATGGTTCTTCTTAATAGAACTACACATTTGGTTAAGCTTCTTTTGATTTCATTGAGTTATCTCATAACATTTTGGAACCTTGTCTTCGAGCTTGACCAATTATCAAGACTCGAACCGACAAATCCGAACACTCGTAAAGTCTCGTTTTGGTATCTATTTAACTTTGCAATATTGCAATTGCACCCAAATATTTACTTAACAAAGGTTAAGTAAAAATTAATAAATAGAGGACCGAGACCCGACTTCGAGTAAACTTACTTTTCAAAAATCAATACTTTAATTTCTCATGTGTGTATATTTTAGCCTTCAAACTTTAATTATTTATGTTATTTATCAAGTTATTTTACTTTAAAGCTTTCAAAACCATCTACTAAATCAAGACCCTTTTTAATCTAGGTTTTGCCCGTTGAACTTACCCATCCCCCGTTTTATCGCAAACTATTCTTCAAGTTACTTATTTCATCTGAGTACATTTCATCCCCCGTTTTCACTTTTATACTTTGGTGTGTTATATGTTTCATATTCTTTACGTTCACGAGTGTTTATTTTTATGTTGTTTGGAATGCAATAAGTATGATCATACGCACCCCTAACTACTTAGTCTTGTGCAAGTAGCATAGGGCATCATTATCTGAGTATGTCGGTTGCTACCGATTAGAAAGGATCCTCATTTACGTATGTTTTATATACTACGATTGATGTTATTATTTATAGTCTCATATACGTTTGTGGATTTCATCTCATATTATATATACTCAAAACTATGAAATTGCTCACCAACATTAATGTTGACAAATATTATTTATGCATTGTTATAGGTTTAATTATTAGTTGATTGGCGTTTCAATATGCTATCTTATTTGAGACCGTTTAGGTTATTAGAAGAATGAACAATTAAATTCTTATATTTGGTGTTATTTGTATGAACAAGATGTGTACTTTTGGTGATTGAATGAAATTAATGAGTTATTTATATATTGTCACTTTAATAGTGTATTGTGTTCATTGGCAATCTGTTGCACCCTGGCATGTCCCGCCACCTTTGGTCAGGGTGTGACACTAATGGTATGCCTACCATAATCAATCAACACACAAAGTATTAACCGAAACATGCAATTAATGCCTACACGAAACTAATTCATGCAATAATCAACCAAGCGGGGCACATGCAACCTGAGATACATCTATGTCAGCGGGTATACATAGAATAAAATCACAAAATATGAACTTGACAACAGAAAAACAATCAACCACTTGTTAAGCACCCTAAACTAGTTAATATAAATTGTTAAACATCAAACCTAGGCGATTCAAAGAAGATTAGCCAACCATAATGAATTAACATCAGATAATAATCATAATTAAGCTCAAAGTATCCATAACAAACTGATTGGAACCTGTTTCAAAGTCTAAAACTCAAAATCGAACTCAAAAACGTTAAAACAAGCAAAACCGACAACCGGTTGATGAAATAACGAACCGGCTGCTTCTCCTCTTTATAAACTCCTATGGAACTGATGTGGGACATCTGGAATGATGTATTTTCATTCATAGGGTTTTTAGGGTTTAAATAGATTACTTAAACTTGATTAACAAGCCAAACTAGGTCCAAAACAAGCCCACAAAAGACAAAATAGTCGTGGTCAACGAAAGTCAAAGGTCTAGGCAGCCCCTAGAGCGCCGCGCTACGTGACCACCAAGGCCTTGGTGTTCGCGCGGCATGGCCAGGTTACTTGGCTGGTTTTTCGTTTTCTGACCTACTTATCTTCAAACGCGCATACCAGCTTCATCCGAATCTCGTTTGAGCTGATTTCATCTTCCTTAAACTTGTTTTTTCGCTCTCTCCAACATGGGACCTATCACATACACAAACATGTAAATTCACTCAAAAACAAATGATATTCGTTAACGGTTAAGCGCAAAATGACATAGAAACTAGCAAGAAAAATGTGTGTTTCACATCACATCACCCCAACAGAGCCAAATTGTACAAAATCCACAGTTAGATTTACTTTGAAAGTAATCTACCCAGAAAATAATAACAATAATAATGCATATATCTATATAGAAATATCAAACAAAAAAATGCTACATATATTTGGCGTTCAGATTCCGATTAGCAAACCGACTGTTGATGGTTGTCATACCCATTTTATTTGAAAGTTGTTGTTCGCGAGATAAGATAAAGCGATGGTCTAATTAGAGGTCAAGCCACAACGTGTTCTTGGATGCACATGGACACCACTCCTAGAGCATTGAGAGACCCTTGTTAGACATAGGCATGTTCAAAACAGTTTGGGACTAGGAACCGGAACCGGTTCCTATATTCAAAACCCCCTTTTAAACCGGTTCCAGGCTCGAACCGGTTAGGGAACCGAACCGGTTCTCCCACCCTCGGACCCCTAACCTATCTAACCGGTTCTTACCGGTTCCTAACCCGGTTCCTGTACCGTAACCGGTTCCAACCGGTTACAGTGTAAAAAATTTTTATTTTTTTTTTTCGTTTTTCGTTTGCGATTTGGATTTTAAACTACGATTCGTATTTGTATAACATGAAAAATAAAAAAAAAAAACAATTAACATAAAAATAAACAATACGAACGAAACTTGGTTCGACGTTGGAACCTTGACCAACCGATGATTGTGAGGCAGCCATAACAACAAATATGAATATAGAAGAAGAGAAAACAAGAGATTAGAGAACTCAAAACGTTGTAATAGCGTTTTTTGTATTTTTTTGCGTTCTGGTTTGCGTTTTGAGTGTTGTGATGAACCCATGACACCAAATACCTATTTATACTAGTAGTGGGGTGCTTGGGGGAGCCAAAAAACGCCTATTTTTGACCCCAACGGTCAAAAAAAGGCCAAAAAAAACGATTTCCAACGGCTATATTCGATCCAACGGCTAGAACCGGTTAGGAACCGGTTCCGGATGGTTCGGTTCCAGAACCGGTTCCGGTTCGGTTCCGGTTCCTACCCGCCCCCACTCAGAAATGCAAGAACCGGTCACGGATCATCGGGTTGAATCAGATAGGGTCCGGTTCCTACAAAAAACGTGTAGGAACCGGTTCGGGTCCGGTTCGGGTCCACCGGTTCGGTTCCAGGAACCGGTTTCGTTGAACATCTCTAGTTAGACAACTAACGTTGCAAATTTCAATTTATGTGTTAATAAGAGCCATGCCTGTAATTAGAAAACAATTAAGAAAACATGTATTAATTTATTCACAATTTGGATATTTTAATGTGCTTCATAAGTAATTTCCAACTAGTTTATTAGAGTTAGCATGGGCTGCAAATCAAACTATGCAATCATTGTTTGATTTTTGAAGAGATGATTTGACTTGTATCCTGAAACCAAACTGAAGTCTCTAATTACAACACATATATTAGTTCAGTAAACAAAAGCAGTATGCATAAATAGAAGTACAAAATTATTAGTAAATACTTTATGGTGGTTATAGGAGCCTCTGATAACAAACATGGGCTGCTTGTGTTTACACTCCTTGCTCAGTTGCTGGAACATAAATGAGGATGAAGTTACTGTAGTTATAATCAAGCAATCGACCCTCTTGACCACGTGTTGGGAGTAGCAAATGTAACAAAACAACATCTTCCCTTTCATTTAAACACCATGAGTTAACATGAAATTTAATATGTTTTAGGGATTAGGGTTAATTGATTAACACCTCGCAACATAATTCCAGGGTATGCTCCTTGAATGAAGTAATAGAGCCTGAAACAAAGAAAGGAAACAAAAGCCAGCCAATTGAATAAGTGAACATAGATGAAATTAAGAAAACCCTAAACCAACAGTTGATTCCAAAAGGTATAAAATTTCATGGTAGACCTACAATTTGATCTAAAAAACAATATATAGATGTTCATCATACGGTTCCTTCAATCAACGACACAAAGATAACTGATAAAACCCTAGGTCTCATAATCAAAATCGTAAATGAAATAAATCTAAGTGATTCAGATCAAAATCTGAAGTTAATATAGAAAGAAGTTGGAACCTCTGATTTTAGCAACAAGAAACAACGAAGTACGTGTTCGCTGGTTCTCATCCTCCTATGCCACTCTCTCTGTCTCTCGAGATATGAAAACCCAACAATTAATACACCTTCAATGAGAGATTGCATGTATCGATAATGAAAAACACAGAAGATAAGTGAGACGAAGCACGTGTAATCCAACCCAAAGCACGTGTAATACAACCAAGCCAAGTGAAATTGTACAACAAACAAAACCATCCGTATAACACTATGAAGCCCAATTACAAAGGAATAGTGAATTATTGTCTGAGCAGATATTTGTAAAATATAATATATAATAATAAACTACAGACTATAATAATTGGACTCTTAAGCTCAAATTAGCAGAGCTCAAACACAAAGAATGACAAATCACTATAACCAAATTTTCAAATTCAAAGCACAGTAACTCTATGATTGAAATATGGATCGAGCTTGTGAATAAAATTCATTTTTTAGTATATGAGCAATAATTAATTTAGATATATACAATCTAACCTTATAAAAGTTCCCACAGCTTCTGACTTTCTGTTGCTTCAACAATTGCTTGTTGAGTTTCCACCTTAGCTTTTATGTCTGCAATAAACAATATAATAATATATTCAGGTGTGAAATGGTAACCAAAGAGATAACATTTAATGTAAAGAAAATACAGAACAAATGTATCAATTCATAATTCATAGAAAAATCATTGATAGGTCCAACTGGACATTTGCAGGACTTTCAAGACTCCAACTTCCAACTTGTAGACTTTCTGTTTCCATTTAGTAACTTCAAAAGAACCCCAATGTAAAAACTTAAGTTAAGCATAATTTGATTGCCAAACAAACAAATTAACACATGTGAACATTCACAAAGCAACAATCAAGGATTGAAAAGCCCAAATTGGATAGGGTTTGCTGTTAACTCTTCAAGCCAACAATATCAAAAAATAGTAATAATATGTTGTAGAGAAGCACACACATAGAAAGCTTTAAATCTCATGCGGTAACTAGGGGTGTTCAAAAGAATCTGAATCCGAATCCGTGTCCGAATTATCCGACTATCCGTATCTAAATTCTTCGAAATTTCGGATATCCAAAAATGGAAATTCGGATTCAGATAGAAATTTTGAGATTTTCGGATAGTTTCGGATATCCGAACTATCCGAATTATTAAATTTAATATTATACTTAATTTATAGGGTTTCAAACCCTAAAAAGTCTAGGGCCGCTCTCATCTAAAAAAATATGGAAACCTTCAATCAACTTCATCATAATGTCAATCCCTATATCTTTTTCATCAAGTATCGCTTGCTACAATTCTTGCCGATGGAATCGAATCTCGTATTGAGTATCATCTACTCTTGCATCTATGCTCGAATCCAACCCCACCGACGTTCACCTCCTTCATGGCCACATCTTCCGAGTCCTTTGTTTCTCCGCTAGCGACTCTGTTTTTTTTCTTATAAGTAGGATTTGATTGCTCCTCAATACACTTTGATTTATTAAATGAATTGTTGGCTTTGAGTAACTTGACGATGGTTTATTGACTTTTGTATATGGATTTGAATGATTTGGCAAGTATATGTAACTTTGATTATTGCAAAGTTAGACTTGTCTATGATGTATCCCAAATTGATTGTGAATGAGATTCAGTCCAGGTTAGATGGTTTTTCTTTAATTATTTTTTGAGTTTAGAATTCGGATATCCGTTTCACTATCCGAACGGATATCCGAAATTTCAGATATCCGAAATTTTCTATACGGATTTGGATAGTGAAATCCACTATCCAAAATGTTCAGACATCCGAAACTCCAGATATCCAATTTTGAACACCCCTAGAGGTAACCCGACAACGATGGTCAACAGATGGAGTGGCTATAAGGAGAAGAGATATATAATCAAAGCCAAAAACATCACCGTCGTACCTACACCACTGCACCCTACCAGACCATCGACGTACAACATTATCGCCACCGCCACTTGCGGTGATAGGACAACAATGATTACCAGCGGCTTGTGGTGGTTTGGTTGAAACCAACGTCGAGTCGTCAATACCACGGATAAAAAAATTCAAGAAACCGAACTGGCAACAGTGACAATGGCAATGAAGACGGAGGTTGGGGTGTAAATGGTGGTAAAGTATACCAACCCATAACATAAACAAAAGGAAAAGTGAAGAAAATAAAAGAAGTGAATTCCATCATACATTGGTGGAGGAAAGAAAATGGAATGTTTTCACCTTGGTATAAATAGAAAAGTGAGTTCTTTTTCACATCGCTGGATTATAAAACTAGTAAGCTCTTTACAAGAAGACTAGTTTATATGATAATGTTCTTATAAGACAAATCACACCCAGTTTTCGTTTTAGGGTAACAACTCGGACTTTTCTTTTGTTATATATATATGTGTGTGTGTGTGTGTAGAAAAGGATTAAAATAAAAATACATAGTTTTGTAGGAAGAGTAGGAATAGCACAAAATTTAGAGTTAGGAAATTATGTAGCATAAATCCTTAATCCTATGAAACTATTTGGTATTTTAAAAACTACCAATCTCAACCACTAGATCATAGATCCATTGGCCTAGATTTATTCTTATGCTTCCTTAAAACTATTTCTTTTTATTATAACTCACCCATATATATATATATATAGGGAGATGATCATGAGAGAACTCCATTTTATGGAGAGAACTAATAATGAAATATTTTTAATTTAATTAAAAAAAATATTTTTAAAAACTTTTTTCTTTCATCCTTCTTATATGTTGTTATTCCTCACCACAAAAAAATAAAAATAAAAAAAAAATAAAATAAAAAAAATTAACGAGTAATGCGTATATGCAATACATCGAATTTTTTTATAATGCATATATGCAATAGTATGCATTTTGATATTTGAAATAGTGTTGAATAGTATATATATAGTTGTTTGTATTGTTTATTTGCAATATTGTTATATTATATACAAAAATTAAAAAAAATCGATATAGTGCATATGTGCATTACTGTTGTATTACATATATGCGATAATGTGTTTTGCGTACAATTATTAGTGTCGTATTTGCATATATTCAATAGTGTGTATTAGATAATGCAATTGTGTTGTATTATATGCAATAAAACACTATTGTATATATACAATAGGCATTAGTGCACATATGCACTACAGTACTACACCGACAAGTTTTTTTTTTTTTAGTATCAATATCATCTAGAATGAGGAAAGAAAAAAAATCACAAAATAATTTTTTTTTAAAATAGTTAAAAATAATTCTTTACTAGTTCTCTAGTTCTCTCTCTAAAAGGAGTTAGATCCTACCCCTATATATATATATATATATATATATATATAGGATGAGTATCATTACAGAAATGTTAAATTATTTATGAACTTGAAGTAACCATTGAAAATTAACGTTTTTTATAAAAATTTTTGTATGTTAATGTTCTTTGAGAGTAGTTTTATCATTATGTATATCTATATCTACGATTACAGTTTTGAAAATTAGTTTTTATACATATCTATGTTTTGTTTTACACCTATGTAAATTTGTTAATACATAAATTTTACATATATGTAAACTTGTAATTAATATATGTAATCAAAAGTTTTTATATAAAATATGATAAAACTACTTTTAAATAATGTTAATATATAAAAATATTAAAAAATTGTTTGGTTGTTAAGGGTTCCTAAGAGTTCTTAATCTTTTTAGAGTTCTTAAATGATACCAACCCTATATATATATGTATATTACCCGATCATTTTTGTTTTAGGGTAATTTAATCAATAAAGTATTCAGTTAATCAAATATATTTTTTGAATTTTCTTTATTTAATTAATTATAACTTTGTTAAATAAACAAACCACCCTCACACTTAGTTTTAACTCCTATTGTATCCATACATGAAGTACATGGAATGGATGATGGAATGGAATGAACATGGGAATGGAATGAACAATAGAATGGAATGGATTATTACCATTCCAATGTCTTGTTTGGTTAACCCATGGAATGAAATGAATTCAAAATTTACTAATTTTCACAACATCATCAAAATTAAAATTTATATTATAAAAATGAAATATATTTATATAATAAAATTTTAAAATTATATAAAAACCAATTAAAATCATGCAAAAGTTTCCAACTAAAAATATTAAAGATCATCCAAAAGTATCCAACTAAGAAAAGTAAAAATCATCAAAATTTAGCCAACTAAAGATATTATAAATCATCGAAAAGTCATATTCTATCACATCAAGCAGTATCGTCAAGCATGCTCCTTACCCATCCAAGTTTACTGTCTTCACTAACTTTATAAAAGACTACCATCATCGTTTCGTTCTATGCGAACTCACAAATAGCCAAACTCACAACGTTATTCATCTCCTCAAAAAGGTTTGGCTTTGATTTCGTTTCACGGACTTGGCTTATTGAAATCAAATACAATTGCAACAATTTTAAAACCTTGAACAATGCCCCTCACCAACAGCCTCCCTCGTTTTCAAAATTATCATTTTATATTTCACCCAAATTGCTTGTATTCCTTCTGATGTGGGTAACAGGTAAATGCAATAATATTAAACAAAATCATGTTCATAATTAATATATAGAAATTCATTTGACCATTTCTCTCCATAGCATGTTAGCAAACATACGAATAATACAATGGATATATAAAAAAAAATCACAAAACAGAACATAAAATACTCTAAGCAGCAGTACAATAGATTTGGACTTTTATACCATACAAAATAGAGGTGCTCTTGGTAAAAGTACGTACACAAGAACATGAGCAAAAGGAAGAAATAAAAAGGAAAACAAAAATGGTTCTCAAGTATTACACTCAAATTAGGCTACTTAATGTCAATTAGGTTTATCGTATATCATATATAATCAATCAATAATAGTTAATAGTCAATTATGATTTTTTTTGAGAATCCCTAATTTATTTTTGTTCCCGTTATAATTGTTAGTCCTTGATTAATCATTAAAAATATGGAAAAATCATATGATTTATTACAAATGATCAAACAGATGGATATATGAGGTTTTATAGATCCATGAACATTTGTAATCCGGAATCACGAAATCATAATCGTAGATGTTCATCTAAAATCTAAGATAGAATTAAGAAGATTAAAGATGGAGAACGTACCTGATGTTGAGAATTCGTGAGATGCTAAGGTAGGTTTTTTTTATTATGGTTAATTAGAATGAAAGGAATGAAATAAAAACTGGGGGTAGCGATGGAATGGATTAGTGGGAATGGAATCCTCTAAGGAATAGGTAAAATTCCATTCCAATAACCAACCAAACATCCAAAATATCATTGATGATTCCATTCTTTCCCTCATTCCCACCTACCAAACACCCCCTAAATATTATATCATCTTCCTTAACCAAACTCTAACCCATGATCCAAACCCGTGACCCGTATGATTTCTTGTGCCTTAATTAACGAGTTATAATTAAAATTGATTCGTCTAGATCGTTTTATACCTAAAACCGACTCTAATGAACAAACCAATTTCGAAACAAGATCTTACATAGAATCGTATTTGATTTCGTTTATTAAAATAACCAAACCGGCTTGTAAATCGGTATATATACATCATAATAAATCAATTAAATCATTCTGGAGCATCCGTGTACACACATGATTGAGAACCCCAGCCCAATTACATCTCACACAACCTGTATAATCTGTTCCGATCCCATCTTTGTCATCGGTGTCGAGTTCGTCATCAGCCTCTAATCCGTAACAATTAAAGGTAATAAATACATGCTTATTGATCGGTTTTAATCCATAAACAAAAGCCCCAACATTATTTTAACGACCACTGATCTGTTCGATCGATCGATTGATTTAGGATTTTGATTGAAATTGGGATTAAACTGGCTTTAGTTATGAATTATCGAATTCAATCTTTAACCAAGTTAGTTACTTGGCCGGTTGGTTAAAGCATGAAAGATTAAAATCGTGAACCGGCTGAGGGTGTAGAATTGACTCCCCCCAGCCTGGTTTTGCTGGTTTTTATTTTTTAAACATGTTTATAATAATTCAAAATTATTTATAATCAATATTATTGATAAATAAACATTATTTTATAAATTCGACACTCTTAAATTAACGTTTCTTATCATTGAACGTCTTTTAACTATATATATGTAATCTATCTATCTATCTATTATAATAAAGTAAAATAACTATCCCATTTATAATCAGTATTATTGATAAATAAACATTATCTTATAAATCCGACACTCTTAAATTAACGTTTTTTATCATTGAACGTCTTTTAACTATATATATGTAAGCTATCTATCTATCTATTATAATAAAGTAAAATAACTGGGACACATGTCAAGGTTGATTCTGAGCCTCAAAATCCCGCCCAATTTCCTTTTGCGTATTCTGTTGCTTCTCAGAAGGCGGTTCAAAACCGATTTGGATCCAAACCCACTTTTTACGGGCCATATTTAAATTGATAATTAATCTAATCATTGTAGGGTTTATTGCCGCCGTTTGGATCATCTTCTTCGATTCTGGGTTTTGATCACAATAGGTCATTGATTGATATGTTATATATATTGATTGTTTCTTATAATCATAATCTTATATGATAATTTCTAATCTCGGGTTTACTAACTGATATTAACTTTTGTTTGTTTCAAGAATACAATGGTTGCGTTATTCATCATTCAAGGATATCTCTTCTAAATCGAAACCCTAATGCTCTGATTGCCGACGTTTTCATCTGTTATTCATCATCCTCCTAATCGTTGTTAATAGGTATCGATCTTGAATGTATACATTAGTTCTGTGTTACGAGTGTTTTCTTTTCGGTCTAATCGATTTCATCGCTAATCTAATTCTGTTTAGGCGTATTACCTCTTGCATCAATCGGTTCTGATTTTGCTACTGACAAGGTATATTACATCTATTTTTTATTGCTTTTGTGATGCTTTTATCAGTTCTGGATTTTTGCATACAGGGGTTTTAACATGATCCATATTTTTATTAAATCAATTACAACAATTAAGCCATATTCTATAATTTTCATTGCAATGATCTTGTGTTATACTAAGAATCACTACTTTTTGCATCTTAGGTTTTGTTAGCATTGTCAAATATACAACTTTTATTGCTTTACATATCAGGTTTTGTTGACATCGTGAAAATGAACATGGAACTTCAGTAGTCTGTATCGTTTTTTTTGTTTAAATAGCAATAATGGCATCTTCAATGCCATAAACTTTGGCCATCATAATATGAAGAGTTGCTGCAAATGGGTTACGGTTTGATGGGTCAACTTTTATATCCAATATAGTTCAAATTCATGTACTACGTATTGAGAAGCTCTCATGATTCTGTTATAAGTTTATTGATTTCTATGATATTATATTATTTTAGTTAACTGATAATATTTGTTTATCTTTTAGTTCTCTTGACTAGGTACAAGGCAATGTTTCTTGAGGCTCTTTCATCCTTTGAAGATCCTAATGGTATTGATGTGGATGATGTGTTTAAAAGGTTTATACTATGATTTTACCAATTAGTCGCTTTCTTTTTTTTTAGGTTGCTCACATCTTTGTCGTGGTTGGTCCACAAGTTGGTTAAAAAATTTTTCGAGGCTTGCGGGTAAACTTCTTTCTCAGGAGCGGGTGTGCATAAATTTATATCATTACATAACTTTTATATTGTTTTAGTATGCATTTTCTATCATCCAACTGGTAAAAATTCAATTTACTCTTACAGTTATTAATCCATTACTAATCACGAGTGTTCATGGTTCGGTTTTGATGGCTTTTAGGCCATATCATGAGCAAAACCATTTTGGATCAAAAGCAAATCAGGTGAGTTTATTCAGTGATGAAGAAACACTAAGTGACCCGGGGCAGATTACGGATAATCTGGGGGTTAAGTAATGTTTCCCACGAGGATGAGGTCCAGCAGAGAAGGTTATTCTTCAGGTGACCTGCAAAACAGACACCGTAAGCTCGTCACTGAGAAGGGGGGGGGTTCCTCCTTGTGACCACCCTCCGGCGTGAGAATCAGACTAGATTGCTCTGAATATAAGTGTATATTAAGAGATTGCTAGATAAGAATGAGATATCAGATGATGTCCTTACCATTCCAAGGTGTTGGAGTATTTATAGCCGAAGGTAGGTTTCCTAGAAGGTACAGCCGGCTGAATAGTATTCCTGTTCTACCAACAGTGGACTACGCACAGGCCATGCTGGTTAGTGGATAGACTACGGCCGACAGTAACAAGGTCGGCTGTACACTGTTCATTTACTGCCGGCTATGCACTGTTCCACCAACTGTAGGCTGCGCACGTCCCATAGTAAGGGTTGGTGAGTAGGCAGCGGCTAATAGTGACAAACAGTACTAGAGGGTGCTCCTCCTCGTACTGTTGTCGGTGAGCTGTCACCCTGTGATTGGTTCATGGGCTGTTCTGGTCAGATCGTCTGTTTTGCCCATACCTTAGTAGGTATAGTACAAAAGATCTTCCAGAAGCATACGGACTGGCTCATTTAGGCGGGAGTATTCCCGCATTGCTCATTCCTTCATGTGACTACTGAAGTAGCTAGTGCCTTGTGAGTGTAGCCTTGCTATTAGTGCGGGTAGCCTTCCCTGATGGCTTGTATCCGCAACTGCGGGAACAGGCGGGGTACTTCACCATTGGGAGGCTTTCCCTGCGGGTACAGCTGGCGTACTGCGCGTAAGGTTTTCTCTGAGCATGGTGGGTCCTGCGGGAGCAGTTGGTCGTTGCGCAGACGTCCCTGTTCAAGGTGAGTCTTGCGGGTCCAACTGGGCTCTGCTGGGACCTACCTCTTCAAGTCCCCCCAGTCCAATGTTCTTCTCATGAATTATTAATAAGTGAGGTGAACTTTTGGACTAGCAAGGGGTTTTGAAAAGGGTTTTTAGTTTTAAGGTTTTCCGTGGGGATTCTTCCCACGGTTTTCCTGATGTCACGCAGAAATTCCCGACTTTTCTGCTTGATCTTTGGGTATGAGGCGGGTACGTTTGTAACCTCCTCGCAAGTCAGGAGCGTTGAGTCCCACTTGTGTGGATTCTCCATGGGGTTTTGGTAGTTTTCAACATAGTGATCAATTATGCTAAAACCACCAATTCCATCTTGGAGTTTCAAACAATATAGTTCTCGACGTTCCCGTCATGCGGGGATGTTATTCCCGTTTCCACAAGCATGGCCCAGAAGATCCTTCTTGGTTTGAATTCCCTGCAGAGTGCTATGTGAAGGGTTTTGCCTTGACACTGTACCCGCACTCGTCTTATGGTTACTTTACTTCCAAGGTATTCCTGGTGTCAATTCCCTGCGGGTGCTAAGTATGTGAAGGGTTTTGCCTTGACACTGTACCCGCACCCGTCTTATGGTTACTTGGTTGCCAAGGTAAGGGGTATTTTCCCGCTTACTTTTGAATCTTTTTGAATTTTTTTTTTTTGAAATTCGAAGAGTTGGTGAAAGGATAAGAACAGTCCAAACTGCTGAAACGTCGTGCGACGGTTTCTTCTGACTGTGTCAGGACGTGCAGGAAGTTATGGTGACGTGACAGTACCTGGTCATTCCAGACGCTTTTTCAGGCGCGTGGGCGCGATTTTTCGGGCGCGTGGCCGCGAAATTAATGGTACGCGTCCTTTCAACAGCTGTTGCCAGCTTGATTTTTGCCACGTGTCATAGTTTCATTGCACCTTCGATTTCTCTCTCCTCCGCATTAAATTCATCGCATTAATTGCGATTAGTATATAAAGGGGGAGAGGGTTCTTTGTAATCCACACTTTCACTCTTCTCTTCATCTTCAAAACGATTTCCGGCGAATACTCACCTTTCAGTCGAGCATTCTCTTGAAATCGTTTTCTTCTTTCATTTGCAAGATGTCTTCTCGTGATCTCGAATCTACAGCCCAGGAGGCTGGGGTGTTTGCCGATGACAAGAGTACTGCTGGCGAGTGCCAGTGTGCTCTGCCTGTCGATCTATATCAGTACATCGTCAGGAAGTTCATGCTCGAGTCTCTCGAGCCTGAGTTTCCTGAACCCCATCAAACGGTGTATGATGCCCCCAGAGGCAAGATCGGGGTATATGCTGCATTCTTTGTCTATGGGAATCTTAGGTTCCCGTTGACAAAGTTTGTGTACCGTGTCCTAGAGAGGCACGGTGTACACCTGACCGAGGTGCACCCGATGGCGATCGCGAAGATTCGCCACTTCGAGTGGGTGTGCCGGATTCTGGGCATTGAGCCCTTGGTCGACCGCCTGATGACCTTCTACACTTGGAGGTGCATCCAGGGGTGGTATACCCTGATAACCCGGATCAAGGGTTTGAAGATTTGCGCAACCGAGCGTAGTCTTCGCTCGTGGAAGCGGGAGTTCTTTTTCATCTCCGCTCGCGCCATCCCCATTGCCATGAAATTCAAGAATGGGCAAGCTCTCCCAAGCCTTCACGCCTTCAACTACCAGGAGGCGGAATGGTTCTCGAAGATATCCCGAGTCCAATCTCCGGTTTACCGGTTTACGGAGTCCGGGATGGTGATGCTCGGGATGAGCCGGGTGTGGAAGGATGCGGATGCGCGAAAGATCCCGATCATCCTCGAATACGGTTTGAACTCTGTTCCTTACGGTATGCTCTGTTTCTTTTTGTTGATTTAGAATCTCTTCTAACTTCTTTCCTGTTTATTTCAGAGGGGAACGACTTGCAGTCGCTCATGTATCCGCGGGAGGCTGACAGTCCCGCTCGGATGGGTACTCGAGCTCTAGACGAGAACGAGTTGCCCATCCTAGAACAAACGGCGGATCGGTTCGTGGAGGTCTACCCGCTAGGCCACGAGATCCTGAGCGCCAGGCGGCCAGGTAAGGCGCTATTCAACCCTCGACCCCTCAATGTTGAAACCTCTGCTTGAATTCCTCTAATCGTATGTTCTGATGAGGAATCCGCAGATGGTCCTCCGTTGGTGCGGAAGAAGAAGGCTGCCGGCGGGAAGGGGAAGGAGAAGGTGGCCTCCACTGCCGATCCAGTGCCTCGGTCTGACTCAGAGGCCGAGAGCGAGGAGGTGGTGGGGAACCCCGGTGGTGATAAGACCACTGCTCCGGAGGCTGCGACGATTGTCACCTCCGGAGAGCCCAGGATGACAACGGTGACCGGCGTGAAGAGGCCGGCTCCATCGGGTTCATCCCCGCCTGTCCGTACTTTTAGGCTCAAGAAAACCCGTAAGTACAAACTTTATTTTTAACTTCATAGATTTCCATCATTAATACTTCTTCTTTGTGCAGGCGTGGATGTTGACGCATTCCAGGGTGGAGCGGGGAGGAGTACCCCCCCGCCCATGACGGTAGGCTTGGTCAGCCTACCTGAGGCGACGACCCAGGCGGCTGCGCCTGCTTCCGCTGGTTCAGTTGCTCATTCCATTGAGCCAACTGTTCCAGCTGTGATGACATCACCGCCGGCTGTCAGTGCCATTTTTACAGCATCTTTCACTGAGCCGGCGGTTACTTTTGCTGCGGACTCTGCAACGGCGACCGCGGCGGCCGCGGCGGCCTTCACCATGCCTCCTCCGTCATCGGCAACGACGGCCGATCCTTCAGGTATGCATGGGGCTTCTCGCCAACCTCTGCCTCCTTCCCATCTACCTGACCTTTTGGACGGATTTCCCTTAGGTTCAGGTGATGGGTTTGGCGGCTATCGGCCTGTTATTGACCCTACAGGTACGTAGGGTTCTTTTGGCCTAATTTTTATTTCTTTTTTATATCATATTTTTCTAACTGCTTTTTGTTTTTTGCAGTGTCGGATTCCAATGAAGTGTATGTTCCACGATGGTACATCCGCCGAGGAACAACCCTTCGCACACCTGTGGAGTGCGTGGAGTGGGCTCGTCACGCAGCTCCCAGTGGTGCGTTGGGGGAAGCCATGGCTAGCTACCAGGAGGGTAGGCTAACCAATGAGCTTCGGGTTCTCCTGGCCCGGATGCAGCCGCGCGTCGAGCTGCTTTGTCGTGAAAACGACAAGTTAAAAGCAGCTCGCATTCAAGAAGTAGCTCAGGCGCGGGCTGTCCGGGAGGAGAATAGGAGGCTCTCCTCCGCGGCTGCGGAGAAGGAGAAGGCGTTCAAGGCCCTTGAAGTTGAGGTTCAGGCCCGTCTCGAGGCCCGTTCCAAGGCTGCCCAAGCTGTTAACGAACAGCTTCGGCTGGCTAAGGAAACTGCTAGGAACGCAACTGAAAGGGCCACCAAGGCTGAAGCTGTTGCTGAGCCTCTACGCCTTGAGAATGAGGAACTTAAAGCTAAATTAGAGGCGCTCCAACAGGCTCATGATGCCTTGGCGATGGAGGACGCGAAGAAGCTCCAAGAGATCCTGGACCAGAGGGGCGTGCTTGACCACACTGAGCGGAAGCTAAAGGGCGTCGAAGAGGCTGCTGCAAAGGAAGTGTTGCTTGCCAACCTCAATAAAAGTGAAGCCGAACGCGCCTGTACCCAAGCTCAAGCCGCCCTCCAAGAAGCTCTGGTTGCCAATGAATGGCTTCTTCGAGAAGCGTTGTCTCAGGTAAGCTTTTCATGTCTTTACGCTTTTCTTTTTAAATAGAAAAGGTTTTGATACTTGTATATTTTTTCTTTTGTAGGTTGTGCATCGGGTCTTCACGGAGACGTCTTATGACGATGCTATGAGCACAGCCCTCAACGCTTCTCATGAGGATGGGGAAAAGGCCGGCTTCCTGCTTGGTCTAGGGTTTGTTGAGAAAGGCATCCCGCCTTCCAACTTCCCTTTGTATAATGTGGATATTGAAGCTGTTTATGACCAAGCAGTGAATCAGTATGCCGCCTTCCCGCATCCGGTGGTGGAGAAGGTAAACGAAGTCGCTGCTGCTGATGATGGGCTAGCTATCCTTAAAGCTTTCCTTGAACCGCCACGCTCTGCTGATGGTGCGGGTCCAAGTGGAAGTGGTCCTGAAGCATGATCCTGAAGATCCCTTTCCACCATTAGCGTAGATTTTTGCTTTTGTATAGCTTTTTTTTTTTTTTTTTTTGTATGCGGGTATGCACCCAGCAATCTTTGTAATATTTGAATTAGATGGAATAAAGATTGTGTTAATTCTTTGCCTTATTTATTTGACGCATGTTTTGATCTAACTTAGCAATTTCTTTAGTACTTAGATAAGTTAACTTTTAAACGTGGCAAATTATAAGTTTGTTTCGCTTCCTCTTTCATGATTGTGCGGGTATAACCGTCACTTACACTTAGTAGGATGGCTTAACTTTACTTATATCTGACCTGCGTGGAAATTTTCCTCATCTTTTCCTTTGAAATTTTCTAAGTGTTCAGAATAAGTTAACCTTTGGACGTGGTAGATAATAGGTTGAAGTTTTGCCTCCTTGTTCGTGATTGTGCGGGTAAGACCGTCACTTGCACTTACAAGGATGACTAAACTTTACTTACATCTGACCTGCGTGGAGGTTTTCCTTAAAACTTGAAATTTTTACCGTTGTGTTTATGCGGGTTTTTTGCCGCCTTCCACACGTAACGACTTACTTCTTCCCCTATTTATGGGTTGAATACCGGCACATCAGTGTGGGAAGTTCATAAGTATAAAGGTAAGGCTATCAACACATTGTGAAAGGAGATTCATTTCCATTAGAAGTGACTCTAGGCCTTTTCTTTACAAGTTTGGAATTGATCTACATATAACATTTGCGTAATTGAGCTCCATTCCATGTTCTTGGGATGGGAGTGCCATCGAGCCTTTCGAGCCGGTATGCGCCCTTTCCCAGAACTTCTTTGATAATGTATGGCCCTTCCCAGACCGGGGCCAGCTTTCCTGGGCGTTCTTGGTTCGAAGCCTCGTTGTTACGCAGTATATAGTCTCCTATATTGAAGTTGCAGAGTTTTACCCGCGTGTTGTAGTACTTTTGCATTTGTCGCTTGTAGTTCTCTTCACGCACTGCGGCTAAGTCTCTGCGTTCCTCGGTTAGCATAAGGTCCAACCGTCTTTCCGCATCATTGTCTTCTGGCTGAATCAAGACCCTTGGTGAGGGTAAGCCAATTTCGACCGGGACTATGGCTTCAGTGCCATAAGTGAGACTGAACGGGGTTTCTCCCGTACTGGCCTTCTTCAGCGTTCTGTTTGCCCAAAGGACATGCGGAAGCTCGTCCACCCAGCCGGATCTGTGTTCCAAGAGTCTTTTCTTTATGCCTTCGACGATGCTCTTATTTGCTCTTTCCACCTCACCATTACCTTGCGGGTGTGCCACTGAGGTAAAGGTGTGGGTGATTTGAAGTTCTTTCAGCCACTGTTGTAGCTTCTTATCAGCAAAGTTGGTGCCGTTATCACTCACCAAATTCTGTGGAAGTCCAAAACGACAAATAATAAATTCCCAAATAAATTTTTTGATATGCTTCGCGGTTGTTTGGGCTAAGGGTTTTGCTTCTATCCACTTGGTGAAGTAGTCGATGGCTACCACTAGGAACTGAACATTTCCTGCTGCTGTAGGAAATGGGCCTGTCACATCGATGGCCCATTTCTGAAATGGCCATGAAGAGGTGACTGGAACAAGTTCATTCTTCGAGCGGTGCGTGTTGGGTGCGTAGAGCTGGCAAGACCTGCATTTTCTGATGTATGCCAGCGCATCCGTATGCATCCCCGGCCAAAAGTATCCCGCGTTGTTTAGCTTAGCTACAACAGCGCGGGGACCTGCGTGTACTCCACAGATGCCTTCGTGTACTTCCCTTAGGAGGTAGTCAGCATCTTGGTTGTCCACGCATCTTAAGAGTGGGCCAAGAAAGTTACGCCTGTAAAGGATGTCATCGATGAGTTGATAATTCAGTGCTTTACAGCGTAGTTTTCTTGCCTGTGTTTTTGACTCTGGTAGTGTACCTACCGCAAGGTATTTTATTATTGGTGTCATCCACGTTTCTGTGCCGGTTTGGATGACACAAATTTCCTTGTGCGGGACCGAAGGTGCCTCGAGGAGTTCAATGCGGATATCCTTTCCCAAGTGGGTGAAGGCTAATGATGCAAGCTTGCTTAACGCATCCGCAGATTTGTTTTCACTACGCTTGACGTGTATGACTTTGCAATCATTAAAATCGCGCATAAGGGTTTTTGCTTGTGCGAGGTACAGGGTCATTGTGTCGTTCACGGCCGTGTACGTCCCGTTGATTTGATTGGCTACTAACATGGAATCCACGTGGGCTTCCAAGTGTTTCATTCCCATCTTACGCGCAATTCTCAGCCCAGCCAAGAATGCCTCATACTCGGCTTCGTTATTCGTACTTGGAAAATCCAGTCGAATGGCGTAAGTGTATTCTTGGCCTGCTGGGTTGGTTAGTTTCAGCCTTCGCCTGAACCCTCGTTACTGGCTGCTCCATCAGTGTAGAGTCGCCAGACATCATTGATGTCTTGTGCTGGAGAGGGTTGAGCCTCTTCCTGGCACTCTTTTTCCCGCGATGCGGGGACTTCCGCAATAAATTCGGCCAAAACCTGGCCTTTTATGGCTGGTCTTGGCTTATACTTTATCGCGTACTCCCCCAACTCAATTGCCCATTTGGCTAGGCGTCCCGATAACTCGGGTTTGCCTAGAACTTTTGCAAGTTTGAAGTTGGAGAGAATGGTGATTGGGTGACCCTGGAAATATCGTCTTAACCTGCGTGAAGCGTGTATAAGTGCTAAGACTAATTTTTCGAGGGTAGAGTACCGGGTTTCTACGTCTGTTAGGATACGGCTGACATAATAGATTGGCATCTGGATGCCTTTTCGCTCTACTAGCAGGACTGCCCCGGTTGCTCTATCTGTTGCGGAAAGGTATAGGATTAACTCCTCTCCCGCTTTTGGTGCTGTGAGCGTTGGGAGTTCGATCAAGCGTGACCAAATCTCCTGAAAAGCTGCTTCCACTTCTGGTGTCCAGCGGAAGTGCGTTTTCTTTAAACAGTTTCTCAACGTTGACACGAAAGGAAACGACTTATCCGCGTGGTTTGCCAAAAAGCGATCAAGTGCCACTAGTCGTCCATTCAATGTCTGAGCCTGTTTGATGGTAGTAGGTGATTCCATTTTGATAATGGCTTCGACCTTTTCAGGGTTCGCTCTGAAGCCATCTTTAGTGACGATGACCCCCAAGAACTTCCTTTCTTCCATTCCAAAGGCACACTTGCTCGGGTTGAGCTTCATGTTTATCTTCCTGAGCGTGTTGAAAGTTTCTTCGATGTCTTTCAACATCGCTTCTGCGTCTAGGCTTTTGATGACCAAGTCATCCATGTAGACTTCCAAGTTCCTCCCAATTTGGGCATGAAACTGGTTGTCCATCAGGCGTTGGTATGTGGACCCGACATTCTTAAGTCCGAATGGCATCATTTGGTAACAAAATGTGCCATCGGGTGTCCGAAAAGCGGTTTTGTCCTGATCATCAACGGCCATGTGGATTTGATGGTACCCCTTATACGCGTCCAGGAAGCATTTAAGGCGAAACGGTGCTAACGAATCCACCTTAAGATCAATTTCGGGTAACGGATAACAATCTTTGGGGCATGCTTTGTTCAAGTCCTTGAAATCTATGCACATGCGCCATTGTTTGTTATTCTTCGGTACCATAACGGGATTTGCAACCCATGTTTGATATCTACTAACGCGTACGATGCCTGCGTCAAGGAGTTCCTTGACTTGGGTTCTACACGCGTTAGTTTGTTCTGGCCCCATTACTCTGCGCTTTTGTACGATTGGCGTAACAGCCGGATCGCATTTGAGCTTATGCTCTGCCTTACTTCGGGGTACACCAGTCATGTCAGCTGGTGTCCACGCGAAGATGTCAGCGTTTTTCTGTAATAAGCGCTTGAGTAAGGTGCGTGTGGGATCAACAACTGTTGGGCCAATGGAAACGGCCTGGTCAGGGTATTTTCCGTTGAAGGCCCATCTTTCTGGTTCGGTGATGGTTGGTTTAGCCATCTTTGGTTTGGGTTTAGATGAGACAGATGCGATGCATACCTGGGGAATGTCGGTGATCATCGCTACACCCTCAGCTGTTAGCCATCCCATCATGCCGTGGACTGAGGATACCACGGCGTTGAATCTTGCCATCCCGTCCCTTCCGAAGAGAATGTCGTATGTGTGGTGTGGCTTCCTCATTACGACAAAATCCACGTCTTCTGTGCGTGAGTGATTCCCGTCCGTAAGGCTGACGGGGAAAGATAGGATACCCAGGGGGGTGTTTGTGCTGCCATCGAACCCTTCCATCGAGGCGCAGATCATTTCCAGGCGTTCCTTGTCTTCGTCATCTAGCTTGTCGAAGAACTGCCTGTACATCACCGTTGACGAGGCGCCGTTGTCAGCAAGAGTGCGAGAAGTGATGTAGTGCCCCAGCTGGCTTTTGATGACGATAGGGCCTTCTTTGCTGGGTCCTCCTGGCACTCGCGGGAAGCGCACCTCAGCTTCCTTCCATGCGCATGGTTCTGTCGTTCGCCTTTTTCTTCCTCTGATCTTACCATGAACCATGTTGATGCTGATGTCAACGGGCTTTCGTCCGTTGCCTCGGTACCGGTTATCGTTCCTTCCTCCCTTCTTGATTGATGCCACCAGGTGTGCAAGTCTTCCATCCTTGACGAATGCTTCAACAATATCCTTCAAGGATGTACACTCTTCCGTACTATGACCTTTTGTCCCGTGGAAGTCACAGGATTTGCTCTGATCCGCATTGGGTCGCTGCCGGATCATTGGAGCTTTTGGCCATGGTAGCTTTTCAGTGGCAAATATCTCCGTGACGCTTTTGGTCAGTGGCATCCACCGGTGTTTTTGGCTTGAAGGGTGTGTGTTATTTCTTCCGCCAACAAGAGGGTGAGAGCTGGATGAGGTGTCAAAGTTTACCCTTGACTGCCAAATACCTAGCTTCCTCTTTTTGTTCTGCCGGGCGATCCGAACATTGTTTTCTCTAGTCCTTTGCGTGTAGAGGTGTGTACTCTGGGGAAGATCCCTTCCCAGTTGCTTCTCCGTCTCGGCAAAGCGCTTGGCCGCCGTCATGATGGCATCCCATGTGGATGGCATGCCGTCCTTACCCGTCAATGTGCGGATAAGCTCTGGGTATTCGGCGCCCTGGATGAAAGCGGCGCGAACAAGATCTTCACTTATGTTGCCCAGACTTAGCTTTTTGGAGTTGAAGCGAGTGATGAAGTCTTGTAAAGATTCATCCTCCTCTCTAACGCAGTTGAGGATCGTCCACTGTTCTTCAGTATATTTCCTTTGCTGGCTGAAGTGCTGGCTGAACTTGTTCTGAAAGTCCGCCCAATCATATATGTGGTGGACCGGTAAACGATCGAACCATGCCCTGGCCCCTCCAACCAGAGTCATCTGGAACATATAACACCACGTGGGTTCCGTCCAGTTACTGACGGTTGCCCCCGCAATGAATCTGTTCAAGTGGTCGTCTGGGTCGGATAGACCATCATAAGTGCCGATGTTGGACATTTGTTTGGCACTTCTCGGGGCGATTGCTTCCGCAATGTCCCTTGCGAACTTTGACTTTCCTGCATTTGCAGCAGTTGGTCTAAAGGTTTTGAAGAAGTCACGCGGGTTTCTCTCCGCATTCGTTGGTTTAAAGGCTTCCCCAAAATTTCTTGTCGGTTGGAAGTCCGTTTCCTTACGCTTCCCTTTTGCCTTATGGCGAGGGTTTGCGTCGGTATCGGATTCTTCCCGCTCATCGTCTGAGTACTCGCACTCACTGTTCATATTGAGATGTTGGCGAGTACTGCCGAATTCGTCAGCCTGTTGAACTGAACGCAAGCGTTCATCCAACTCAGCTTGGAACTCTTTCTGACGTGCTTCGGCCCACGCCTTAACTTGATCTAGTGTTTGGCGAGGGACCCTCGTTCGTTTCTCCAACTGGGCATCAGTGAACCCCAGTGGAATATTTACTGCACTTGCCCCTGCTTGGGTAACCGGGGTAGTGTTCGTAAGATTTGTATAACCGCCGGTGTTCCCCCCAGTTGCTGGGGTTGTGGTTACCGGGGTTTCTTGGTCGCTTACTGGCCTTGGGACCGGAGTAACGTTAACCATTTCTTCAGAAATTTTGAAAAAACTAAGAATTAGTTCTAGCTTTTATGCACGGATGGCGCCAATGAAGAAACACTAAGTGACCCGGGGCAGATTACGGATAATCTGGGGGTTAAGTAATGTTTCCCACGAGGATGAGGTCCAGCAGAGAAGGTTATTCTTCAGGTGACCTGCAAAACAGACACCGTAAGCTCGTCACTGAGAAGGGGGGGGGGGGTTCCTCCTTGTGACCACCCTCCGGCGTGAGAATCAGACTAGATTGCTCTGAATATAAGTGTATATTAAGAGATTGCTAGATAAGAATGAGATATCAGATGATGTCCTTACCATTCCGAGGTGTTGGAGTATTTATAGCCGAAGGTAGGTTTCCTAGAAGGTACAGCCGGCTGAATAGTATTCCTGTTCTACCAACAGTGGACTACGCACAGGCCATGCTGGTTGGTGGATAGACTACGGCCGACAGTAACAAGGTCGGCTGTACACTGTTCCTTTACTGCCGGCTATGCACTGTTCCACCAACTGTAGGCTGCGCACGTCCCATAGTAAGGGTTGGTGAGTAGGCAGCGGCTAATAGTGACAAACAGTACTAGAGGGTGCTCCTTCTCGTACTGTTGTCGGTGAGCTGTCACCCTGTGATTGGTTCATGGGCTGTTCTGGTCAGATCGTCTGTTCTGCCCATACCTTAGTAGGTATAGTACAAAAGATCTTCCAGAAGCATACGGACTGGCTCATTTAGGCGGGAGTATTCCCGCCTTGCTCATTCCTTCATGTGACTACTGAAGTAGCTAGTGCCTTGTGCGTGTAGCCTTGCTATTAGTGCGGGTAGCCTTCCCTGATGGCTTGTATCCGCAACTGCGGGAACAGGCGGGGTACTTCACCATTGGGAGGCTTTCCCTGCGGGTACAGCTGGCGTACTGCGCGTAAGGTTTTCTCTGAGCATGGTGGGTCCTGCGGGAGCAGTTGGTCGTTGCGCAGACGTCCCTGTTCAAGGTGAGTCTTGCGGGTCCAACTGGGCTCTGCTGGGACCTACCTCTTCAAGTGAGTACTCAATTTTATGACTTCAAATTTACCTTTATGTTTGCCAATGATCACTCGACTAATTGACTTTAAATCTGACACTTCAAAATATTATCTTTTAAGTTGATAATTTACATGTCATTTAGTGTAGTGTAAAGCCAACATGTAGGGATGAATAAAAGTAGCTATGAATAACTAACCATGATTTAAAGTTTTAAGACCGGCCTACCAAAAGATAAGGAAGAAAACTGACCACGAAACCAAATTAATGTCCGGTTTAAATGGTTTTATGTTTTTAAACCGAACCATGATGTCTTGAACATCCCTATTACTAATGAATGATTTAAAATCCATTACAGTTATTCTATATATTCTCTAAATCTATAGATGAAAAACTTTCATTAGTTGTCATCAAAGTGAACATTGTTTAGCTATTTACGTTGAGGGCCCGCATGGACTAAATCATTTTAACATAACATTTTCTTTTATTTGTTGTTCTTTCATATTGTAGTAATCACAAACTACAACATTTTTGTAGCAGCTGGGCAGAAAATGGCTAGCACTCCATGTGTTAAGAGATAATAAACAACAATAGAACAAAGAAAGATGATGAAATACACCGAGGGGTTGCTACACGACACGGGATGTCAATTTTTCTTCTTTTTTGCATTTTAAAATTTCACGGAGGGGTTTCTACACTAGAGGGTATGCCAATTTTGGGGGTGTGAATTGGTTTGTGAAGATACAAACAATATGTTTAACTTTTGATCATTTAACTTTTATTCGTTTTCAATATGGACATGAAGATACAAACAATATGTTTCGATATTTTCTGCCTTATGTTTCGATCTTTTCCGCCTTGATGCCCGTGTAGTACATAATGTAAACATTATAAATTTGTGAATTGTAAATATAAAATTTGTTTATAATTATCACATGTAATATAGTTTTACACATAATTATGTACTTATTAATTGTGTTTTTCTTATTTGCATCATATTATCAACTGTAATTTAAATATTGACCCAACCCGTGTAATACACGGGTTCTAAAACTAGTAAATTTATATATACATAATTATTTTTCAAACAAAAAGTTATAATGAATAAAATAGATGTGTTACATATATTTTTACCACTAATTTTCGTTAAAGACTCTAAATAAATATTTAATTAAATATATATATATATATATATATATATATATATATATATATATATATATATATAGGATCAGGATCATGAGAGAACCTTTTTGAAATTGAGAACTATGAAAACCATTTTGGACCACAAAAAATCTAAAAATAAAAAAATCATAAAATAAAAAAAAAACCACAAAAATCAAAAAAGTATAAAAACCAAAATTCTTATTTTATCATTCCCGGTTTCATAAGAAAAAAAGAAAAGAAAAAAAACTCGGTTTAGCTAAATTATATACACATATGTATAATATATACATATATGTATATTTACATGTTTTTTTTGTACACATATGTATAATTTAAGATAAATGATACTGTACATATGTGTATATTACGTAACCAAAGATTATATAAAATTATAAATATGTGTATAATACGACGTTTTTATTTATTTTTTTAATGAAACCGGAATGAAATATAAGAATTTTGGTTTTTTTACTTTTTTAAAATTTTTATTTTTTTTTGTTTTATGATTTTTTTAAATATTTTTTAAAGGTGTTTTTAGTGGTTCAAAATTGTTCTCAAAGTTCTCAATTTGCAAAGGGTTCTCTTAGGATCCTTACCTTTTATATATATATATATATCAAAATATTTAAATATATTTGTATTGTATTTATTCAATGTTACATGTATATCTCATATTATATTTAGTTAAATTATTTTATTTTATTTATCTATTTAATTATATATTTGACTAAATATTATTATTATTATTATTATATTAAATTTATTTATTTTAAAATATTTCATTTATATATTTGATTTTATATTATACCAAGTACAAGCAATGGTATTTTATAAATAATATTAATAATCATCTTATAAATAAATGATAAACAATAATAATGATTTACAATAATGATAACAATAGAGATCAACCGTTCAATCAATAACATTTCAATCACAAGCATACTCAAATAGTCAAATCACATCGAAACATTAAATCCATTGTACGTGTTATATCATTTACAATTAACTCATAATACTATATTTAACTAGGAATCCTTGACTGTGTCATCTTATAATAAATGATAAACAATAATAATGATTTTACAATAATGATAACAATAGAGATCAATCGTTCAATCAATAACATTTCAATCACAAACATACACAAATCACATCGAAACCCTAAATCCATTGTACGTGTTATATCATTTACAATTAACTCATAATACTATATTTAACTAGGAATCCTTCACAGTGAATCCCGAAGAGTTTAACATTATCACATCATCACTTTGACTTTTGTTCATCTAATCAGGTAAGTAATTACTCCCATATTTTACTTGTTTTCAAACGTTTAGGGGACTTATGCGTACCTGTTAATTACTTACATACTTTATCATATACTAATTAGCAAACTCTGATCTTTATATGTGTATCAATTGAATGACTATTTGTTATTTGTTAACATATTTATTTGTTTATTTTATCTCATTTGGAAAGGCTTATCATAATCACATTATAGTATGATTATACGGCCGTCATAGTTGCCAAAGCCTGTTTTGCATGGCAATGGTTTTACCGACACCCTCGTTTATCACCTCATGTCATAGTAGTCAACGCCCGACTCGCATGATAATGGTTTTAACAACACTCATTATTTGCTCAATGATTTGATTGTTTAAACTCACAGATAACAATTTTGCTCTTTATTTATATATTGTAATAAAAAACTGGTGATCTACTCACTCAACATGTGTTGTTGACAAAAATATATATTTTGTACGCATTTGCAGGTTAATTGGATTGTTTATCAAGATGAAGACCACATAGAGATGACCTTTTTAGGATTAAAACTTATACTAGATTATTTAATTTCGTTTTGTAATTTCCTCGAGTTGTTGTACTTGAATTTTAAATTAATTAATTAGATATTAAATTGCATAATAGTACCTTGTGAACTGTTAACCAAAGCTCACGCCCCAACATTTCCGCCTTAGGTTGGGGTGTGACAGCGTAGCTAGGGAAGACTCGACAACCCTATGGTTGCTTCGCGCTATGCGAAGATGTTAATGGTGTTGGTTCGCGCTACGCGACCTGACCCAATTTCAACTATAAATAGGTTGGGATCAAGGCTTCATTCACTCGTCCAAAAATTTCTTTCTCTCTCAAATTTTCTTATATTTAGAAGTTGGTATAATACCTCCGAGTATTCGTAACGATACCCTCTCCGATCGATTAAAACTTTTATACTCGAATTCGAAAGCTCTGACTTCACAAGGTAAGACATTGTGCCATTGTGTAAGGTTTCTACTATCGTGATTATCGATATAATTATTGGGTTTATACTAAGTTAAATATGCTACATTGTGTTTAACCTAGGTGTTTAATACCAAGAAGCGCTCGTTTATTATAAACTTACAAGGTGAGACATTCGAGTCTTTGTACAACTCATATTTATGTGAGACAACTAGTTTTCCAATATTGCCATGATGATTTTTTAAACCTATTAAACTCATTATGAATAACATGAATGCTTTAAAAGTATTTTTCAAAATGTTTTAAAGTACATTACAGTTATTAAGTCAATGTAGACTTACGAGATGATTACTATTGTATTGTGGGGGTTTTGTATACATTGCTTGCTTATTGGGCTATTACACGTTACTTATTGGACAAGTATTAGCCAATAAGTAATATGACCACAATCATAGATACGGTCGAGTGAAAAGTACATTTTCGTAATTTGTAAGCAGACATATGTAAAAATATCTTAATGTTGTAACTGTAAAATGTGTTATTTATAAATGAATGTATTCACCAGCATTTCTTGCTGATCAAATATTTTTAAACGTGTTTTGTTGAGATCAAGAATTGATCAAGGAAGATTGGAATCTTCTCAAGAAAATGACTAAGTATGGAATACGAGCAAACTAGGCACTACGAGTAAGCCTAGAACTTATTCAAGTGTAACATCCCGAAATTTCTAAAATAATATTTAATATGTTATTTGCGTCTGGTGAAATAATTGAGTTAGTGGAGTAATAATAATAATAATAATATAATAATAACAATAATAATAATAATAATAATAATAATAATAATAATAATAATATATGAAAGGATAAGTAGGCTTTTTAGATGATATTAGTTATGGACTAAACAGGAAAGATGGGGCCTTAGGTCCATGGGCTTAAGGGAGTATAATACCCCCTTAAACCATAATCCTCCCATTTCCATTCATCTTATCTTTCAAGAATCTCTACACACTTTAAAAACACACACATAGCCACCATATATGGCCGTGAGCAAAGGTAGAGATCCAAGACAAAAAATCAAGATAAAGATTGATAGATCTGGGATATTTAAGCAAGACACAAGATTGTAATTCATAATCAAGCTAAACCGTGACCTAAAAACGAGTAAAGGTATGTTCTTGATCTCTAAAGCTTATGTTTTTATGAACGGTTAGCCATTGAATTTAAACCCGAGAGTAGATCGGGTATAAACGAACCATAAAGTAGCAAACTTGATGTTAAGATGGACTTAATGGTTAAGAACGGCTCGTTTAAAGAAACCCTAGATCTAGTTTTGAACATATTTAGCCCTAAAGGTCCAAACTTTATTGTCACTCGGGTCAAGATTTGGTCGAAAACGGTTAAGGAAAACACTTATGGGTCAATGCCGAACCATACCAAGGTATAAAGGTTAAAACGAGTGAAGATAATGATGATATAGGACCAAACCGTGACTTATTTGTTTAGCACGTTCGCTTACAATGATCTGGTTCGATTACAATGGCCTTACTCGCTTACAATCCTTAGACTCGCTTACCATCCCTATACTCGCTTACAATCCTTAGACTCGCTTACAATGTTCATTAGCTTACAATGTCCATTAGCTTACAATGTCCATTAGATTACAATGTTCATTAGATTACAATATATCATTGGATTACAATCTATCATTAGATTACAATGTATCATTGAATTACAATCTTTCATTAGATTACAATGTATCATTGGATTACAATTTATCATTAGATTACATTGTATCATTGGATTACAATCTATCATTAGATTACAATGTATCATTGGATTACAATCTATCATTAGATTGCAATCTGATCATTAGCTTACAATGTACTCATTAGCTTACAATGTGATCATTAGCTTAAAATGTGATCATTAGATTACAATGTGATAAGTAGCTTAAAATGTGATCATTAGCTTACAATGTGATCATTAGCTTACAATGTGCTCATTAGCTTACAATGTGATCATTAGAATACAATCTATCATTAGAATACAATGTATTCAAATACATTAGGACTTAAGGATGAAATATTCTAAGTAAAATGTAATCTAAAACAAGACCATTAGATTAGACCATACTTAGCCATTTTGGGTGAAATATGAATAATGTGATTAGGACAGGTATTGATGCACATGATTAATATACAGTTAGCAGAGCTCAGTTAAAGAAAGGAATAAAAGTGGACGGAGAACGTAACAGTATCCAGGTGGGTTTCTAGCCCCATTCTTTGTTATGTTTTCGGGGCTGTGTGCATACTCGATGTGATTAGTTAATACACTTATCTTAAGTGGTAAGTGTATGCATTGTATGATTTATGTATGAATGAATGCTTGACGGTGCGTGAACGATCTTTGGATATTTCATGTACCGCCAGGTGATAGTTTGAAGATACGATTGTTATGCCTTGTATGATTTATGTATGAATGAATGCTTGACGGTGCGTGAACGATCTTCGGATATTGCATGTACCGCCAGGTGATAGTTTGAAGATACGATTGTTATGTCTTTTATGATTTATGTATGAACGAATGCTTGACGGTGCATGAACGATCTTTGGATATTGCATGTACCACCAGGTGATAGTTTGAAGATACGATTGTTATATATGATGTATAAATAATGTATGTATGTATAAAAGTTATAATTATGAATATATAGAAAAGTATGGTATGGTTGTATGGAAGAAAGGGAGACCGGACCCTAATAATATCCGAAGATGGAAGGTGACCAGTCCCTAAAAATATCCGAGGATGGAGGGTGACCGGACCCTAATAATATCCGAGGATGGAGGGTACCGGACCCAAATAATATTCGAGGATGGAGGGACACTGGACCCTAATAATATCTGAGGATGGAGGGTACCGGACCCTAACAATATCCGAGGTATGTAGGGTGAAATGCTCTTTATAATGTAAGGTTAGTTACGTATGTACTGTGTATGTCAAAGAAAGAAAGTACGAAAGAATGAAAGTGTGTGTATGGAAGAACGATGAACAGGTTAAGTATGTAATATGCATCTTCAGATACGTATATAAGTAAGTATGTGAATGTATTGTATTTTGCCTGATTAACTAGAACTCACTCAGCATAGCTGACTTTTAGTGTGCACACAGGCGAGTAGGACGACGCAGCTAGCTTAAGCAGAGCACATGGCAGATGGATAAAGAAGTTGGCATCTAAAGACCCAAGTTGTTTTTATGACTTTATATTTAATTTAAAAGACAAGAATGGTTAATTAAGACAAGTTATGAATTATTATGTAATGTTTTATGAAAGTTTTAATATTTCGCGAAAGTATTATTCAACTCTGATATTGAGAACTGTGTTTTTGAGTAAATCCAATGCCCAAAGTGAGGTACCGGTAACGGGGTCTTACAAGTTGGCATCAGAGAAAAGTTCAAGACATTTAAGCATCCTACATGCTTAGACTCGAACAGAGAATAAGATTTAGTAAGAAAGGAAAGAAGATGCCAGTTTAAGAATGCCATGTGTCACTCAAGCATGCTCGGTAAAGGTAAAGTGTATGGTTAAATAATTAATGTTAATGTTTGAAAGGATGTGTGGATGTTAGGGATAGGATTAATTGATTGCTTGATTGATTAACTGTTTGAAAGTAGAACCTAGCACAAATAGACTCATAAAGGGAAGTGTATAGGACACGGAAAGTGATGTGATCAGCTAATCACAGCTGACCACTGTTATTACCTGTTAGCCTTACTATCCTTGAACTAAATAGTTTCTTGAGTGATGACGTTTGTGTTTTCCCTTTTAGAATACGATGGCTGGAGCAAGAGGGATTGTTGGCACTGGAGGTCGCACTAGACGTTGTGGTAGGCCTCGTCTTGTCTGACAAACTTCGGTAGAAAAAACTTCTAACACGGGAGAAGAAGGAAGCGCAACTGGATGGGACTCGAGCAACAACGAAGGGTATCAAATTGGCCATGCAGTTCAAGCAGCCATTGTTCAAGCTGTAGCCACTGCTGTGAAGAACTTGACTCCTGTAGGGTCTGCTAAAAGTCATGGAAGAGCTGAGAAGTCTGGGGAAAAGAGTAAGAAAGATGATGAAGGAGAGAAAGGCGATTCAAGTGAAGTCCAATCTGTTAAGGTTGATGACAGGAAGAGGGGCTGAGGCAGGTGTAACTACAAGTCCTTCAAGGGATGTGAGCCGCCAAAGCTGACCGGATTAGGAGACGCAATCGCTACTCTTCAATGGATAACCACCACGGACAAGGTTATTTGAATTAGCGAGTGCCTTCCTGATCAAGCTGTGGGTTATGCCACCCAATCATTTGATGATGAAGCCATGTACTGGTGGGAACCTGCTGAAAAGAGGAAGACCCGGGAGGAGATCAAAGCTATGAGGTGGGATGATTTGAAGGAATTGGTGATGAAGATGTTTTGTGCGGATGCAGAGGTTGAATGGGTTGAAATGAAGTTTTTGAGTCTGAAGGCGGTTAAGATGACACACCGCGAATACACCACTGAATTCAAACACATGTCAAGGTTGGTTCCAGACATGGTGAACACTTAGGCCAAGCGGATCAAGTGTTACATTAGGGGACTATCGCAGAATATTCGCATCTTGGTCAAGGCTAGTAGACCTGGTACCTTTGATTCTGTTGTAGGACTCACATAAATGGTCTATGACGACTTGGTGGCAGATAATGTGGTGGCGGAAGAGAAGAAGGATAAGAAATGGATCGCTCCTGTTAAGCGACCAGGTACTCAGTTATGGAACCCTAAGGACAAGAAGTAGGAGGTGTGGGAGAGAAAGACATGCAAGACGTGTGGGAAGGTGCATGGTGGTGAGTGCAAGGGAGTACTGGTTCGGATGTGTGTTAAAAATGTGGAAAAGCTCATGGTGGAGAGTGCAGGCTTGGGACAAATGCCTGTTACAAGTGTGGGAAAGTGGGGAAACTATGCTAATGAATGTGACGCAAAACCCGCATGCTTCAAATGCGGTAAGACAAATCACATGGCAAGGGGTGCAAGGGAACGGAGGCGGGAGGCGCAAAAGGGTAGGAGCATAGGCCAAGGAAAACTACAGAAGAGAGCACTCGATGAAAGAATAATTACTTACGTAATAGTCTTATTTCGTTTAAAGTATGATTGTCTAAGAACTTGTTTTATGTTAAGGTTTAAAACTTATGCTTATTTATGACGTGTAATATATTGAGTTGGGTTATGAATGATTATTTATGTTATAAATTTCGTTTAGACAATAGTGTTAAATGATACGAAACAAAGTCCCTTGGAAGGATGAGACGAGACTTGAAACATCGAGGGCCTCATGGACAAGCCACCTTGAATAGCTAAAACACATGAACACCAATCGGTGACTGCAAAGACAGGAGTAAGAAGCGTAACCTAGAAAGCAAGGACGATCCAATAAGGTGCGTGAATATAGAAAGTGTTCCTTTTACAAGAAATAAGCTAGGTTTTGGGGGCGAAACCCTCTTTAAGGAGGGAAGACTTGTAACATCCCGAAATTTCTAAAATAATATTTAATATGTTATTTGCGTCGGGTGTAATAATTGAGTTAGTGGAGTAATAATAATAATAATAATAATAATAATAATAATAATAATAATAATAATAATAATAATAATAATAATAATAGTAATATATGAAAGGATAAGTAGGCTTTTTAGATGGAATTAGTTATGGACTAAAAATGAAAGATGGGCCTTAGGTCCATGGGATTAAGGGAGTATAAATACCCCCCTTAAACCCTAATCCTTTCTATTTCCATCCATTTTATCTTTCAAGAATCTCTACACACTCTAAAAATACACACATAGCCACCGTATACGGCCGTGAGCAAAGGGAGAGATCCAAGACCAAAAACCAAGATAAAGATTGATAGATCTGGTATATTTAAGCAAGACACAAGATTGTAGTTCAAAATCAAGCTAAACCGTGACCTAAAAACGAGTAAAGGTATGTTCTTGATCTCTAAAGCTTTTGTTTTTATGAACGGTTAGCCATGGAATTTAAACCCTAGTGTAGATCTGTAAGGCCCCGAACCCGGTAGCCCTACTTTTACGTCGGATTTACTCATAAACACAGTTCTTACAAATCAGAGTTAATTAAAACTTTCGCCGAATATAAAACTTCGATCATTCCTTTCAAAGCATTACAAACTTGTCTTTAAATCATAACATAAAACATCGTGTTAAAACATTATTTCTTTTATCAATAGATGTCAGCCATTCAATCCATGCCATGTGCCATCTTCATGCTAGTTCTTTAATCTGCCCACCTACGTGCATACTAAAAGTCAGATACGTTGAGTGAGTTCTAGTTAATCAAACAACTTACCATACAATCATTACATGCATTATATACGTATCCGAAGACACATAGTCCACTGTCTAACCTACTCACCTTACCGCTTAACCACTTACTACCTCCTAACCACATAGCCACTTGTTTACAGAAGCACATTGAGGCTTGCCCCTCCCACGCACTCACGTTATGCCACTGAATAAAAAAGACACGTATAGGCTTACCCTACCACACACTGGCGTTATGCCACTTTAATGGCGAAGGCACGTATAGGCTTACCCTACCACGTAATATCGTCATGCCACTAACACCTTTACTAGACCCTTACCACTTCTATCACACTCTACCTCTACTTGTCTACAACACACTTTATATCATTACATCATTTACATAATAACCAAGTTGCATCACAACATTTACACACAGTAATAACCACTTGGAGATCATTCCCATTGTCGGTACGCACAATATCCGAAGATCGTTCACGCACTGACTAACGTTACCTTCCCTGTCTACACGTGCAATATCCGAAGATCGTTCACGCATCGATAGACGTCCATTCATAACATCGATATATATATATATATACATATATATATATATATATATCAATCATTATAGCATACACTTACCACTGAAGGTAATCTTGATTTGACTCATGAAGATCCTGAACCCATAACACTCACACCCAATGCTGCTACTGAAAATGAAACTGATGATTTACAAGTTGAAAAAGCTTGTGTTTCATCACTTAACTAATCAACTTCTTTGATTTTTGCAGGAACAGTCCACTCAACTGAATGAAGTGTGGTATATGGACAGTGGATGTTCTAGGCACATGACTTGTGACAAGATGTCACTTGTTAATTATGAAGAGAAATTTGAAGGTCCTGTGGCATTTGGTAGTGATGAGAATGGAGGAAAGATAGTTGGCAAGGGAATTTTTACTAATGGGAAAGTCTCATTTGACAATGTGTTTTATGTTAAGGGACTACAATATAACCTGCTGAGCATATCACAGATGTTTGATAAGGGTTATAAAGTTGGTTTTAATGACTCACATTGTTTCATTTTAAGACCTGAATTGGTGATCCCACCTGATATGATTATGATGATGGCACCAAGAAATGACAACTTATATGAGCTCAACATAAAAGAAGCTGTTTCAAGAGGTGGTACATGTTTTGTTTCCAAAGCCACTGAAAATGAGTCAAAATTGTGGCATAGGAAATTGTGTCATGTGAATCTGAAGAACATGAACAAACTAGTGAAAGGTGAGCATTTAATTGGTTTACCTACAAGGGAGTTCAGATTGGATGATAATTGTATTTCATGTCAAAAAGGCAAGCAACACAAGTCTTCTCATAAGACAAAACTCATCAACTCAATTGATCAAGTGCTTGAATTACTTCACATGGATCTTTTTGGTCCTGTGAGTGTTCCAAGCATAGGAAAGAAAAGATACCATCTTGTGATTATTGATGATTATTCAAGATATACTTGGGTTTATTTCCTGAGTACAAAAGATGAGACTGCAGAGCTGATTAAAGGATGTGTAACCAGGATTGAGAATCAACTGGATAAAAGGGTTAAAGTGATGAGAAGTGACAATGGTACTGAGTTCAAGAATGGAGTAATTGAAGAATTTTGTGCAGAAAAAGGAATACTTCAAAAATTCTCAGCTCCTAGAACTCCTGAACAGAATGGTGTTGCAAAGAGATGAAACAAGACACTCATTGAGGCTGCAAGAACCATGTAGGCTGATGCTTATCTGCCTGTCACTTTCTGGGTAGAAGCTATTAACACAGCATGCTATGTTCAGAACATGGTAGTTCTCAAAAAAGACACAACAAGACTCCATATGAAATTTTCTTTAATAGAAAACCCTACATCAAGTTTCTCAAGCCTTTTGGATGCAAATGGTCACTCTTGAACACCAAGGATTATTTAAACAAGTTTCAAGCTAAATCCTTGGATTGCTTCTTTGTTGGATATTCTACACACTCAAAAGCCTATAGGGTGACCATTTGAGTGTCATTGAGTCATCTGACATAATATTTAATGAAAATCAGTTCAACACAGTTGATGGTGCAGCATGGCTGTTTGATCTTGAAAAATTGATAAAGTCCTTCAAGATTTATCCTGAAGACTTTGATGATTCATTCTACAAGACCAGTGTAATAGAAGAGAAAAAAAGCAAGAAAACACTAGACTTGGAAAAGTTATGGAAGAAGGTTGCAAGTAAAGAAACTGAATATCCATTTATAAAGGATCCCTCAATTGAAAATGCTGAGCATGTTCAAGAAAATGGTCAAGAGAACAATCAAAGTCTAGAACAAGATCATGCAAATAATCCTCAAGACAACCAAGAAGTGTAGAATGATCAAGTTCATAATGAGCGAAACCCAAGCAACCAAACAAGTGAAGAGGAAACAATCTCAACAGCAAGGTTTCAAGATCAGTTTGAGAGATTGAATTTGGGAAACAATGGTGCATCCACCTCAAGACAGAATAATGAAGAAGCACCAGAGTTTCATGATGCTAAAGCTGAATTGATCATTGAGGATCCTGATCTCAATGAATCAAATCTTGACACTACTGTGTCTGCAGATGTGATAGTTCAAACCCCTTATGTTGAAAAGAATCATCCTTCTGAAAACATCATTGGAAATATACATGGAAGAATTACAAGAAGTCATTCTGAATATGCAAACATCTGTTTGTACTCCTGCTTTCTATCCCAGATAGAACCAAAGAATATTGTTCAAGCTCTAAAGGACAACAGCTGGGTAGAAGCAATGCAAGAGTAGTTGGCTCAGTTCATAGATCTACATGTTTGGGAGCATGTAGACAGGCCAAGAAACAGATATGCAATTGGAACAAAATGGGTTTTCAGAAATAAAAGGGATGGGAGGGGTATTTTGATTAAGAATAAGGCAAGACTTGTTGCACTTGAATGCGTGCAAGAAGAAGGGATTGACTTTGAAGAAGTCTTTGCACCTGTTGCAAGACTAGAAGCCATAAGAATTTTTCTTGCATGCTGCCTCAAAGAATATCAAGGTATTCCAACTTGATGTCAAATCTGCATTCATAAATGGAAAGATTGATGAAGAGGTGTATGCAACTTAACCACCAGGTTTTGAGGATCCTGTGTATCCTAACAGGGTGTATGAGTTAAACAAAGCCTTGTATGGATTGCATCAAGCTCCTACAGCATGGTATGATGAGTTGTCAAACCATCTGCTTGAAAATGGTTTCCAAAGGGGAGCTATTGACAAGACACTCTTCTACAAAAGGAGAGGATCAGATTTGCTATTGTTACAAGTCTATGTGGATGATATCATCTTTGGGTCAACCAATGAACAAATGTGTATGGAGTTTGAAGAGGTGATGAAATCCAAATACAGTATGAGCTTTATGGGAGAAATGAACTTCTTTCTGGGACTGCAAGTTCAACCGAAATCTGATGGGATTTTCATCTACTAGACTAAATATGTGCAGGACATTTTGAATATGTTCAAATGTTATGAATTCAAAACAGCTTCAACTCCAATGGACACAAAAGAAAAGATGATAGCTGATGAAAAGGGGAGCCTGTGGATGAGCATGAATATAGAGCCAAAATTGGATCCCTGATGTACCTAACTGCCACAAGACCTGACATTATGTATGTTGTGTGTGTCTGTGCAAGATTCCAGTCAACTCCGAAAGTTTCTCACATGAATGCAGCCATGAAAATTTTTAGATATTTGAAGGGAAGACCAGACTTGGGGATTTGGTATCCAAAGAACCAATCTTTTGATCTGATTGCCTACACAGATAGTGATTATGATGGGTGTAACATGAGCAGGAAGTCAACCTCAGGTGGATATCAATTCTTGGGAGACAGGCTAGTGTCATGGCAACGCAAGAAGCAGACAACTGTGTCAATATCTACTGCAGAAGCTGAATACATTGCTGCATCTGCTTGTTGTGCTCAAGTTCTATGGATTCAGAACCAAATGTTGGACTATGATATGGCGAATGATGATCAACCAACATATCCTTTTCAGCATAAGAACAACATGTGCGCTCTGTTACAAGTAACACCCGACAACGAAGAAGTAGAATCTATGACACGGTGGTTGCAACGGTCAAACATTCGATTTGCTATAACGGAGAATCCAGTAATATACAGCAATCATTCGCTGGACTTTTGGATGTCAGCAAGGTTTTTTGATGATGTGAATGGAAGAGGAATAGAGGCCACAGTTGCAAACCAGGAAATACGGGTAAATGAAGCCATGATTCGAAGGTGTTTACAGTTGAATGATGATAACCCCGAACTGATTCACCTTACAATTGAACAACTACTGAAGGTGTTTGTTTAAACTATGGGCTATCAGGGGAATATACATGATGGACAATTTCAGAAGGGCATGTTCCCCATTTTTTACAGATTTCTGATCCACCACATAATTCATGGATTTGCTCCACGAAAGGGGTCATGGACCCTTATGAGTAGGGATCTTGCCAATGCCACTGTTGCTGTGATGTTTAATCAACCATTCAATTTCTCGAAAATGATCTTAGAAGGAACGGTTCAAAATCTGAAGAGGACAAACAAGCAGAAGTTTTTGGCTTATCCAAGGTTCTTTAGATAATATTTAACCAGGAATTGGAGGGATTACCTACAGTTGGGACAACACATTTGTTACAAAACCCTGATACATTCAAAAGAATTGAGAATCTGGCTAGTACAAGCAGATTCAATCCCAATCAAGTGTATGAAGACATGCCATGGTTGATAGTTGATGAGATTGAGATTCCTCGTTTGGATGTGATATTGGCTGAGAGTGAAGAGGATCATGAAGATGAGGAAAGTGATGATGATGATGAAGGAGATGATGGGGAAGATGATTCTGATAATGATGACAATGATGATGCTGGTATTGTAGAAGGAGGTGATGCAAATTCTGATAAAAATGTACAACCTCAAGGGGAGTTTCAGATAATACCAACACCACCACCCACACCATTAGGCACTCCACCACAAACACCACCCTTCTCTCCACCACCAAATGACCAAATCACCCAATCCCCACCCACTCACACACCCATTTTAGCCCTAAGCCAAACTGAAACATTACACCAAACCCAACCTCAAACTACAACCCAAACCCCACCTTAAACCACAACTCAAACCCCACCTCAAACCACAACCCAAGCCCCACCTCAAACAAACCAAGTCCCTGATCCAAGCCAGTCACAAGCTCATCCTATAACCTCACCATCTGATACCCCCCCCTCAAATGCCTTACTACTACAAAGAAATTTCAACCTCATTTGCCAAAATATTGATCTGAAGGGAGAAAATACTGAACTTAGAAAAGAAAATGAGGAGTTGAAGGCTCAGTTGGCTATTGCACAATCAAGGATTCAAGCCCTGGAGCAGGAGATTGAGAAGACCTCAGCTGCCCCAAAACAGGGGGAGAATATTAATGAGCAAACTGATGCTGCTAATACTGATGATGTTGTCATGGAAGATGCAATTGTAATGTCAATCGATGATGATGGTTTGACTTGTTTATTAAATGCTTATGATGATGATGAGGACAGTAGTGAAAGAAGGTACTAATTTATAATTGTAAAATGGATGTTATTTTAGTTGAATGTTATGTTTTTACATGATTTATATATCAGTTGATGCTAGAAACGTGTGGATGTTACATGATTTATATTTTTTCACACGTGACGCCCACGGGTCAATAACCTAGTGTACATATATAAAAATCTTATTATAAAACAAATAGAGGGAGAATTAAAACACAAATAAATTAAATTATGTTTATGTAATGAAATTTCTTTATTCTGCCCCTCGTCTATTTGACTATTTAATCCCATCTTTTGGCCCGGTGAAGGTACCTAGCAGTAGTAGGCTTGGGTTCTTTAGTGGAGACCTAATCACTTTTTGTGGATTGTGATAATAAAGAATTTGAATTAAGACTTGCGAGGTTGTTAGTTCGAATCCCGAAGCAAATCGAGTAATTAATAGTCTAGTCGTATATGTCTACCCTTTCAATATGAAGATGGCAAATTCAAATCCTAGCAATAGACTATTTAACCATTGGCATCAGCATATCATCATGAATAAGCCACACGTGTCACAACATTCGATTCATCCGTTAAAAACCATTTTTAAGCTAAAGTGCGATTTAATTTAATCTAAGCACTGTTTAAAAGCATAACAACTAAGGTGCTATTTGTTTTTTAAGACAAAATATGTCTGCAATCTGATTTCATCTGCTTTAAGGTCTGCAACTGAAGATGTGGTCTGAAAGTCTGCAATCTGAAAATATAATACTGTTTGTTTTATAAACTGGAAATCGTCTGCATAAGCTGAAAATTAGTTACATATCATATATATTACAGTAGATAAAGTCATTTAACGTTTGTAGACTGCTAAAATAATTGGTAGTGGTGTACGAACTATGGAAGTGGGTGGTGGTAGACGATTGTGGTAGGCGGTGAACGGTGGGTGGTGGTGATGGACGGTGGGTGGTGGCGGTGGATGGTGGGTGGTGGTGGATAGTGGTGTCGGGTGGTGGTGGCAACGAACGGTGGGTGGTGGTGGTGGATGGTGGTGGTAGTGGACGGTAGTTGTGGCCGACGGGGGTTGTGGTGGTGATGGGTGGTTAACGGTGGTGAGTGGTTGACGGTGGTGGTGGCAGACGGTGGGTGGTGGTGGCGGCATACGGTGGGTGGCGGCGGCGGAAGGTGGTGGTGGGTGGTGGTGGCAGCGGACGGTGAATGCTGGTGGTGGTGTTGGACATTGGGTGTTGGTACTTGGTTTGATATTAAGTAGTGTGAAGATGTGTGAAGATGGTGAAAAAAACTTATTTTTTAAGACAATAAAAGTAGTTTTCAGATCTTTTTTATTTTTAAAAACAAACAGTCTTCAAAAGCTTATGTCTGCGCGTCCGCAGACATACGCTCCTTGCAGACCTTATAAGTAAAAATAAACACAACCTAAATTAAACAAAGAGAATATATGTTCAAACTAATGATTTTATAGTAGGATGGAAATGGTTTCCTTTTTACTTATTTAAAGATAGGACTAGAAGATAAAAGTATAATAGCCTCGACACAAAATTCAAATTCTAACATCCGAAACCAAGTAGTTAACCAAATATCACAGTTCAAAAGTCAGCTTGACACAATAAAAACAAAAACAGCATCTTGATTTTATTTCTTTTCCAGACTCATTTCCTGAAGATTGAGCAAGAGATTATCGGCATTCAGCATGACTTTGTTAGACGAGCTGGCCATTGTTGACGCAATTTCACGAGCCGCTTCAATTTTCCTCAGTGTGATAAATGCCGGATTGTTGGCAATTGCCTGACCTATCAGTTGGGCACTTTTCGCTTCTCCCTGTAATTATACCCAATTCATGTGTTAGTTATTTAGTAAGCAAATAGCTAAATCTTCAGAACACCAGCACAACATTTGACTTGCTACTTTTCAGATCCACATATTTTATGTTCTATCAATCTATCTTCGTTGATGGAAATTTGGGAACAAACGGTTAACTAAGGTGTATAGAGGTGACTGTAAACCACCCAACCCACCCTCAAGCTACTCGAAATCAGCTCACTATTTAGCTTGAATCGAGCCTAGCTTAAACAAACCCGAACCTAGAATAAGCTTGTTTAATAAACGAGCCCGAGACTAAGCTTCACTTATCGAGCTCAAGCTTGTGGGCCTAAACGAGACTATTATTTATATAATCTTTGTTTAATATTTTAGGAATATAACTATATAATACCTGTTATAATATATAAAATTATGATAGAAATAGCTAGATAATATATATTTTCTTATATAAAAAAATAAAAATAAAATAATGACTTGACTTAATCGATATATAGTAAGCCAGGCTAGCTCAAGCTTGTAAAGTGACTCACAAGCCAAACTCAAGCTTCAGAAATAGAGCTCCAAACAAGCTAAGCTCAAGCTAAGTTCAACGAGCCAAGCTTGGGCTTGGCTTGTTTACACCACTAGTTTTGTGAAACAATATACCAAATCAACCAGGTTAGAAAAAAACTATTTCAGGTCGAACCATACCAAAAATTACTTTGACCCGTGATCCATGCAGTTTTCCACCTCTAGTATCTAAAGATTTACTAATAATAGCGAAACACAAAAAAAATGTTACCTGTGCTCTGATGATAGCACTTCGCTTGTCTTGCTCGGCCTTTTCCACAACAAACTTAGCCCTCTCAGCTTCCTGTGCAGCAACTTGCTTTGCTTCAATTGCAGCAGTAAACTCCCTCCCAAAAGTAAGACTCGTGATTGACACATCATCAAGAGCAATGTTGAAATTTGCAGCCCTGTCGGTCAGTATCTTCCTTATCTCCCTACTAACAGCCTACAAAACACATTTGAATATTTATTCGTTATTTTTATATTAAAAATGAATTTCCCAAAAATATAATATGTGGGCCCACCTCTCTTTGGGTAATGAGTTGGCTAGCATTATACTGTGCCACCACAGCTTTCAGTGTTTCATGAATGATTGAAGGCAGGACTCTCTCGTTGTAATTCTCACCGAGAGTTCGGTAAACAGTAGGTAGTTCATCAGCAACAGGTCGAGTGAGCACTCGAAGACCAATTTTCACCTGATTCAGAAAGTGAATGATGTACGGTTAAAATTGATTCAGAAATAGACATATAAGTAAATAATAATTAAAGAGAGTTAAGAGAACGATACCATTTGTAGATCACGACTACCAGAAGTGCTCTCCACAAGATGAGGTCGCGCACGAACGTCATAGATGACGGGCCTTTCAAACCAGGGGATCATGATGTGAGTCCCTTCTGGGTAGACCTATAATTATTACACAGGTAAGAGGTAAGCAATTAGCACAACAAGTAAATCGATAAACGGTATATAAAACTTTATCAGCAAAAATATAACTTGTTTCCATGTTAAGAACCTAAAACAAACATTAAGGTTACACCTACTGAGAGTTGTAATTTAACACACAAGTAATCTACAAATGTTAATAACACAAAGCAAACCATTACAATGTTCTATTAAAGTATGAAGCCATGGGTTTCATATGTTTGCACCTGTGGTATCACAATATAACTATTTAATAGCTTTGTTAAGTAAACATCCATATGCCAACATGAAAACTTATTTATAAATGTGATGGATACTTGATGGTTTAAAAATAAAACAAGGGCCACAGTTTATTGTTAGAAAATACATGCATGTGTATCATTAAGATGCAAGAAGACATCAAAAAGCTCATAAAATGCTGAAACAATATTAAGTTGTTTGAATAATAAGCAACTTAACCATCCATCAGTTTACCAAAATAAAGACAAATGCTCATCTTACAAGAGGGTCTATAATAAGGTACAGGCTAAAGTAGAAGAACAAAACCAGAGATGGCATAGGTATCTTAAATCCAAGTGGCCGCCTAAACATTATATAATTAAACTAGAAGCAATCGCCAAAAGAATGAAAAAATGCTTGCATTTAACATTTTTGAAGGTAAAGTAAATTAGCATATGCAAATATAGAAAGCACTACAGCAAAATTAAACAATCATAGAACAAAGACCTTGTGAGTTGTGACATTTAAGACTTACAAGACACAAAACCATCACGCCACTATACCATTGTTACAAAGATATGAAGATGAAATCATAAGGCACAATAATAAGAAAAGATATATGAAACAAACCTTGTCTTTGATACCAACAATACGATTGAAGACAATTGCACGATGCCCTCCCTCAACATTGTACAAACTGTTACCAGCTGTATACAAACCAAGACCAAGAACAGCTCCAAACTTTATCAATGCAGAAGCTCCACGACCATCAGGCATCTTGGGCACCTTCATGTTGTTGAGATTCATCTTTGATGCCATTACAACCCTTAACACAACATCATATCACTTTATCAATCATCATTACATCAAACTAACACATACTTTGACAAAATCTGTTTAAAATATACAAGGGGCCAGGCAATGACCAATTTCATGTTATATAAACCACATAATTAGTAATCACAAACAACTTACTATATACCTTACAAAAAATTGGTTTCAACTTCAAAACCTATCAGAACAAGTTATGAAACCCTAATGATAATAACAACACACTCGGGATCAAATGTTATTAGTTAAAAACTGCTGACATTAAATTTGATAGAAGAAAAACAAATCAAATACAATTTCACAATCTAATACGCAATAGTTTACCCTACAAAATTAACCTAACAATTTGTAAAGCAGAAGATCATCATACAGATATTATGATGACATACATCAAACTAAAACACACATTTTGACAAAATGCGTTTAAAATATACCAGAGAAAAAGTAATTACAAATTTCATAAAACATACATTTTAACAAAATTTGTTTAAAATATACCAGAGGCAAGGTAATGAAAAATTTCATATTATGTAGACCACATAATCAGTAATCACACACAACTTAACAGATAGCTATAATTCATATTCTCAGGTCAAAAAACAGGTTTTAACTTCAAAACGAAACAAAAGAAAGATATGAAACCCTAATAATAATAACAATAATAATAATAACAATACACTTGGCATCAAATGCTATAAGTTAGAAAATGCAGTAGTTAATAGCAAGAATAGCGAGAATAGCGGTCGCTATAGCGAATAGGTACTTAACATCAAACTAAACCATGCATTTTAACAAAAACAAAATTCCAGAGGCAAAGTAATGAGAAATTTCATATTATGTAAATCAGATACAGCTTACTACTATATACATTAAAGAATAGATGGCTAAAATTCTAATTCTCATGTCAAAAACGTAAGTTTCAACTTCATAATAAAAATTTTAACCTACTGAAGATAAAAATGTCAGATACCACTTCACAAGCTAAAATGTAATAGTTTAACCTACACCTAGACAAAAAATGAATTTGTAAAGCATAATAAGATGATCAACAGAAAAACACACGGCACTTGCAATTCACAGATCTGCAAACACACTACACTATAACAAATTGCTAGTTTCAATATCAATATAAACAATATGCAATAGCAACAGACATTTACATAAAACATTTGATAAATAATATCATCGCAAAAGCTTCTTGTTATTGACTAGAATTAGAGCTGAACTAAACAACGAGAATCGTAAACATAACGTCGGAATTATTCATGTGTAACAGTATATTCAATCATATCAAATGCTATAATAATAACGAAAACTGAACAACGGATGAGACACATTGCAGTAGTATTAGTTCATAGAAACATGAAAGAGAGAAATAATAAAATTATGTACGGACCGTTATCGATGAATCACGGCGGCGAATGGGATGGAATGCAATGATCGGAGAACGACAAGCAAATTATTATTAGGGTTTTAATGAAGAGGGTTTTGGGGCTGGGTGATGTCACTCACCGAGGTAAAGTGTTATCCAAGTTTTCTATCAAACATCCCCCAAAATGTTTTTTATTTTCACTTTGTACACCAAAATTTTCCAACTTTGGATTTCTTGTTTTTGTTGAATTTTTAATTTTTTTTTTATTTTTGTTATTCTAAAGTCGGAGTAAACAAGTCGACTCGAGTTGAGCCGAGCATGAGTTTCGTTAGGTTTATATTTGATTTGTTTTCAGGTTTATTATGTTTATATATCTAGCTTGTATGTAAGTGATTTTGTAGACTTGAGATCGACTTAAACTTGACTTATTTGTTGTTAATTACTTATATTTATTTATATATCTGTAATCTTAAAGATTATACTTAGTTTGAACTAATAATATATAATTTAATGTACATTTTATTGTGTTAAATGAACATTATATATATACACGCACATTATCGGCAGACTTTGTGCAATGTAGGTTGTATCGTGCGTTTCCAATGTAACTACAGCGTTGGCATCAGCTTTCATTGGACCGTCTACTTTGTTCCAGACGCATCCATCATTTGTCAAACCTCGTTTCACCGTCTCTCACCACCACCTCGCTCCCTCACCGCCATCTCGCTCACCCACCGTCATCTCGCTTTTTCACATCCCTCGATCCCTATACCTCGGGAAGGGAGCCGTGAACGTTGAGTGGTGGTATCGGTGTTTATTAAAATAATCTGCATCAGAATATTTCATCAGGACTGTAGTTAGAAAAAATGATCAGAGTTATAAAAACACCATGATTCTTATTTCATAAACTGGGAATAAAACTCATTTTTATACCAACATAAGTTTTATAGGGATAAACCCTAATTTACAAAACATGTTTCTTTATTCTGGTGACAAGCCACTTATTTAAGCTGGAAGCCCGCAGACATCATTCATTTGTCTTTAACAAGTCACCTGAAATATTTCAGGATGGATTTATCACTATCAACCTTGTAACCAACACCTAAATGTTGACAAGATGGTTATGAATATGCTTATGTGAAAACCCAATTAATACTATAGGCGGAATCAATAGTATTTAGGTTTTTGCTAAAAGAACACAATGATAACAAAACACACAAGACACTCAAAAGATTTCCATTTATATTAATACAAATTACAAAAGAAAATCTCTAGGGTTTCTAGGTGGAATGTTAGGTGGAAGCTACTTTCCGTACAATGATATTTTGTTTGCTAAGAAAGTCTAATCAACCGTCAAATCACCGTATTCTTCGCTCTAAGTGCTCCTTCATAGATGTGACCTAAACTTTCCTTAAATAAGCACACCTGACACCTTCTAGAAACCCTAATGATTGTTACATAACATATTCAAACGTATTCAAAATATAACAAGTGTAAAAGGTCTTCGAGTAAGATTTTGTCTTTCGAGCAGACCTTGTAATTCACAAGTGTGCTGGAACAGTTCTCCGAGCAAGCTTTACTTAGAATATTATCCTAAGAAAATATTCTTCAAGCGGACTTCAATATTCTTGATAATATCAAACTTTGCTTGATAATATCATACGAGCAAACTTGTTCTTCTTGGTCTCCTAAACCTTTTGTTGGTAACTTATTCTAGCAAACTAAGCGTACTTGTGACACTATAGCTTGCTCGAGGTTGAACCTTGCTCGTAGAAGTCCTTAGTATAAATCCATCAACTTCCTACAAGTGTGCTTGAGATCACTATTATTGAGACCTTGATTGACCCACCAAATTACTTGGTTTAAGCTTGGTTAAGTCAAGGGTTTGCTCTGAAGCAAACCTTGCTCGACTGAAGAACAACCTTGCTTGATGAAGTGTAGTTTTCTCGAACTAAACACTTAGAAGAATTCCAGAAGATAACCTTGCTCGATTTAAGATACCTTGCTTGATGTAAGACCCCGTTACCAGTGCCACACTTTGGACGTTGGATTTACTCATAAACACAGTTCTCAATATCATAGTTGAATAAAACTTTTGCGGAATGTTAAAACTTTCATAAAACATTACATAATAATTCATAACTTATCTTAATTAACCATTCTTGTCTTTCAGATTAAACATAAAGTCATAAAAACAACTTGTGTCTTCAGATGCCAGCTTCTTTATTCATCTGCCATGTGCTCTGCTCAATCTATCTGCCTCATCCTACTCACCTGCGTGCATACTAAAAATCAGCTACGCTGAGTGAGTTCTAGTTAATCAGGCAACATACAATACATTCACATACTTACTTATAAATGTATCAGAAGATACATATTACATACTTAACCTGTTCATCGTTCTTCCATACACACACTTTCATTCTTTCGTACTTTCTTTCTTTAACATACACAATACATACGTAACTAACCTTATATTATAAAGAGCATTTCGCTCTACATACCTCGGATATTGTTAGGGTCCAGTACCCTCCATCCTCGGATATTATAAGGGTCCGGTTTCCCTCCATCCTCGGATATTATTAAGGTCCGATACCCTCCATCCTCGGATATTATTAGGGTCCGGTCACCCTCCATCCTCGGATATTATTAGGGTTCGGTCTCCCTTTCTTCCATACAACCATACCATACTTTTCTATATATTCATAATTATAACTTTCATACATACATACATACATTATTTATACATCATATATAACAATCGTATCTTCAAACTATCACCTGGCGGTACATGCAATATCCGAAGATCGTTCACGCACCGTCAAACATTCATTCATACATAAATCATACAAGGCATAACAATCGTATCTTCAAACTATCACCCGGCGGTACATGCAATATCCGAAGATCGTTCATGCACCGTCAAGCATTCATTCATACATAAATCATACAAGTCATAACAATCATATCTTCAAACTATCACCTGGCGGTACATGCAATATCCGAAGATCGTTCACGCACCGTCAAGCATTCATTCATACATAAATCATAAAAGGCATACACTTACCATTTAAGATAAGTGTATTAACTAATCACATCGAGTATGCACACAGCCCCGAAAACATAACAAAGAATGGGGCTAGAAACTCACCTGGATTCTGTTACGTTCTCCGTCCACTATTATTCCTTTCTTTACCTGAGCTCTACTAACTTTATATTAATCACGTGCATCAATACTTGTCCTAATCAAATTATTCATATTTCAGCCAAAATGGCTAAGTCTCGTCTAATCTAATGATCTTGTTTTAGATTACATTTTACTTAGAATATTTCATCCTTAAGTCCTAATGTATTTGAATACATTGTATTCTAATGATAGATTGTAATCTAATGATCACATTGTAAGCTAATAATCAAATTGTAATCTAATGATCACATTGTAAGCTAATGAGCACATTGTAAGCTAATGATAGATTGTAATCCGATGATACGTTGTAATCTAATGATAGATTGTAATCTAATGATAGATTGTAATCCAAAGATACATTGTAATCCAATGGACATTGTAAGCCAATGGACATTGTAAGCTAATGAACATTGTAAGCTAATGAACATTGTAAACAAGTCTAAGGATTGTAAGCGAGTATAGGGATTGTAAGCGAGTCTAAGGATTGTAAGCGAGTAAGGCCATTGTAATCGAACCAGATCATTGTAAGTGAATGAGCTAAACAAATGAGTCACAGTTTGGTTCTATATCATCATTATATTCACTCGTTTTAACCTTAATACCTTGGTATGGTTCGGTATTGACCCATAAGTGTTTTCCTTAACTGTTTTTGGCCAAAACTTGACCCGAGTGACCATAAAGTTTGGACCTTTAGGGCTAAAGATGTTCAAAACTAGATCTAGGGTTTCTTTAAACAAGCCGTACTTAACCATAAGTTCGTTAAGTCCATTTAAACATCAAGTTTGTTACTTTATGGTTCGTTTATACCCGATCTTGTAAGACCCTGAACCCGGTAGCCCTACTTTAACGTTGGATTGCTCATAAACACAGTTCTTACAAATCAGAACTAATTAAAACTTTCGTGGTGCCATCCTCATGCTAGTTCTTTAATCTGCTCACCTGCGTGCATACTAAAAGTCAGCTACGCTGAGTGAGTTCTAGTTAATCAAGCAACTTACCATACAACCATTACATGCATTATATACATATCCAGACACATAGTCCACTGTCTAACCTACTCACCTTACCGCTTAACCACTTACTACCTCCTAACCACATAGCCACTTGTTTACAGAAGCACATTGAGGCTTGCCCCTCCCACGCACTCACGTTATGCCACTGAATAAAAAAGACACGTATAGGCTTACCCTACCACACACTCGCGTTATGCCACTTTAATGACAAAGGCACGTATAGGCTTACCCTACCACGTAATATCTTCATGCCACTAACACCTTTACTAGACCCTTACCACTTCTATCACACTCTACCTCTACTTGTCTACAACACACTTTATATCATTACATCATTTACATAATAACCAAGTTGCATCACAACATTTACACACAGTAATAATCACTTGGAGATCATTCCCATTGTCGGTACGCACAATATCCGAAGATTGTTCACGCACTGACTAACGTTACCTTCCCTGTCTACACGTGCAATATCCGAAGATCGTTCACGCATCGACAGACGTCCTTTCATAACATCGATATATATATATATCATATCAATCATTATAGCATACACTTACCATTGAAGGTATGTGTATTAACACTTCACATCGAGTATGCACACAGCCCCGAACACGTAACAAGGAAGTGGGGCTAGAAACTCACCTGAACTCGGTTACTTCTTCCGTTAATGGTTATTCCCTCATGAGCTGTGCGCGACTAACTATTTAATAATTGCAATATTAAATACCGCTCTAGTCACTATCATTGCTATTTAATCAGTCTTACGCGTCTAAGCCGGTTTTAATTCATTGAATCATTACCTGGTTAGTAAATCGTTACTCGTTAACCTTTAAAGGTATCTTTCATAAGTTATTAAAGTCCAAGGACTATTATGTAATTATCACATTCTTTTCTAAGTCTAGGGATTGTTCTGTCATTTCATTAAACTTCTAGTTCGTTACTTGATTCTTTAACGAACTAGTTCTTGTAACGAACTGAACCCTCTAACGAACTGGTCCTTTAACAAATCCGTCCATATAACGAACGAGTCCATGTAACGAATTGAACCTTCTAATTCGTTATCTCTATTAATGAATGGTCAAAACGAATCGGGGGCAATTCCTTATCTTTTCCATAGCGAACTGGGACACGAACTAAGGCTAGTTCGTTAAGCTTTCATTAGCGAACCACATGACGAATCACCCTTAGTTCGTTAACTCCCCGCTAACGAATTAAGGCTGGGTTAGAGAATGTCAGAAACGTTCTTTGACATTCCCCTTACCTTGTACACACTTTCCGACGCCGTCTTCGCCGGAAAACCGGGATCTTGCCGGAAAAAACGAGATCTCAGCCGTTTCACCACCGTTTTCATCGTTTTTCGTCTTGTTCGATCCAGATCTGAGCTAGGGTGACCCCTAAGCTCATCTTAGGTTCGGTCTATACCCGATTCCACCCGGATCTCGTGACTTTAGCAGTTTAAAGGTGTCGGCTCGTCATTTCGTGACTAAATCTAACTAGTTTGAGTTCATACAACATCATACTATCATTACCTTGGATCGGGATCGGTTTTCTATCTTGGTTTGGCTAGAGAAATGAAAAGAATTGGAGAGAGAGCTTAAGTGTGTGTTTTGGGTGGTGTATGGAATATGTGCAAATAAATGATTTAGGCATAATGAAGGTATTTATATGATGGGTCATGGGCTTGAGCGCATGGTCTATCTTCCTTCCTTTCTAACCCAAGTCCATTACCCATATTACTTAACCCAACACAAGCCCAACTCACAATAACTCCTTCTTTACTTATTAATTCTCCACTAACCCGAGTAAATTTCCCACCAATATCAGCTAATATAATTAATATTATTTTAAAAATTTTGGCATGTTACAAGTCTTCCTCCCTTAAAGAGGTTTCGTCCCCGAAACCTAACTTATTCCTTGTAAAAAGAACACTTCTTATATTTACACGCTTTATTGAATCGCCTCCGTTTTATGGGTTATCCTTCTTACTCCTGACTTGCAGTTATTGAGCGATGATTATGTGTTTTAGCTATTAAGGTAGCTTGTCCATGAGGCCCTCAATGTACCACGTCTCGTCTCATCTTCCCGAGGAACCTTGTCTTATATAATAACGTTAACGCTTAAGGCGATGCCTTATCACCACACAACTATTTATCATAACCGACATGCATTCAAGATAATTCATAAGTCATTCATACAAAATCACAAGAAGTCACAAGTAGTTCATAAAACATAAAAAGGAAATCACTCAAGCTTGCTAGACAAACATAGGTTCAACTGTAGCATAAAACACCACTTAACAATACTAACATAAAACAACTGTGACGAGCCACTTATTCTTCTGCAACCTTCTCAGTGATCGATAACCATCCTTTTACGTGTCTCCCCTTCTTCCCTCCACTGCCACGGCTTCTCTACATTCTCTGGCTATGTGACCTGACTTACCACACTTGTAACATTTCTGGCCCTCGGTGCATTCACGAGAGATGTGTCCCTTCTTCCCACACCGGCAGCACCAGCCTAGACATACGATTGAATTCAGTGGTGTACTCACGGTGTGTCATCTTACCTGCTTTCAGATTCAGAAACTTCATCTCGGCCCTCTCAACCTCAGCATCAGCACAAAACCTTTTCATCACTAACTCCTTCAGGTCATCCCACCTTATTGCCTTAATCTCTTCTCGAGTCTTCCTTTGTTCCACAGTTTCCCACCAGTACATAGCCTCATCTCCAAATGACTGAGTGGCATAACCCACTGCTTGGTCAGGAAGGCACACGCTAATTCAGATAATCTTATCCATAGTGGTTATCCATTGGAGAGTAGCGATTGCGTCTCCTAGACCAGTCAGCTTTGGCGGGTCACACCCTTTGAAGGACTTGTAGTTGCACCCACCTCGGCCTCTCTTCCTGTCATCAACCTTCACAGATTGGTCTTCGCTTGAGTCACCCTTCTCCCCCTCCCCATCTTTCTTACCATTCTCCTCTGATCTCTCAGCAGTTCTTGCATGATTCCAGCAGACTTTGACCCTGTTAGTCCGTTCTTGCAAGAGGGGTCAGTTAACTAAGATTTCCTCCTCTTAATGGATAACCATTTGCTACTAATGGAGAATTGCTTCTCATTCGAATTAAATGGAATTCTTACTTTCAAAAATGCTTTCTGAAAAGAAAGAATGTCCATTTTCCCACATAGTTCGTCGGTCAAACCAACAATTCTCTTCTCAAAGTAACAGGGAGATCCTTTTCTAGTTAGACTTCTTGCAATGAAAGAACCATGACTTCCTTTTTGTTTGTCCTATCAGATAGAAAGAGGGACCCCAAAGAGCAGGATTCAAATTCTTCATGGCAGCTACTACAGCTTGAGTAATGGCATCTTGAACAGCAGGGTCAAGTTGATGTCCTTCGTTGTTGCTCAGATTTTGATCAGCTGCACTTTCTTCTCCCCCCCCGTGTTAGTAGCTGATTCAACAGAAGGTTCTTGGACCATCTGTGGCCTACCACGACGTCCCGTACGACCTCCCGCTCTCGCAACTTCTCCAGCTCCAGCCATCGTATTCTAAAAGGGAAAACACAAACGTCATCACTCGAGGAATTATTTAGCACATGATTCGTAAGGTAAGTAGTTAATGACAGTGGCAAAGTGTAATTAACTATTTGCATTACTCCTCAGGTCCTACATACTTCCCTTTATGATTTTCACTTGTGCTAGTTTCTATTTATAAACAGTTTATCAATCAAACAATTAATTGATCATATCCCTAACCTGCACATATTCTTCCTTTAGCAATTAAGCTAATATTAACATTCATTATTTAACCATACCTTTACCTTTACTGAGCTTGCTTGAGTGACACATGGCTTTCTTGAACTTGCATCTACTTTCTTTTCTTATTTTAATCTCATTCTCTGTTCGAGTGTAAGCATGTAGGATGCTTAAATCTCTCGAACTTTTCTCTGATACCAACTTGTAAAGGTAAAAGTATGTAACTAATTTCACATGTAAAGTAGAATGATGAATGAATGTTTGCTTAGTTGCTAAATAAAGAATGTATGAATGCAAGTTTAATTGCTAGGGATAGAAGTATATGATGATATGAACTGTTTGATTATCTAACCGTTAGAAGTAGAACTAGCACAAATGGACTCACAAGAGGAAGTGTATAGGACACGGAGTGTAATGTGATCAGATAATCACACCTGGCCATTGTTATTACCTGTTAGCCTTACTATCCTTGTACCAAATAGTCCCTTGAGTGATAACGTTTGTGTTTTCCCTTCCAGAATACGATGGCTGGATCTAGGGCAATTGTTGGAGCATGAGGATGCACTGGACGACGTGGCAGACCTCGTCATATCCAACAACCTTCGGTAGAAACAGCTTCCAACACAGGAGATGAAGGAAGCGCTGCTGGACGAAACCCAAGCAACAATGAAGGGTTTCAACTCGCCCCTGCTGTTCAAGCTGCCATTGCTCAAGTGGTAGCAGCTGTTGTGAAGAACTTGAATCCTGAAGGGTCTGCTGGAGGCCTTGAAAGAATCGCTGAAAGGGCGGAAGGAGTTGGTGAGAAGGATGATGAGAGGAAGAATGAGGAATCAAGTGTGGTTAAGTCGGTGAAAGTCGATAATAGGAAAAGAGGCCGAGGTGGGTGCAACTATAAGTCTTTCAAAGGTTGTGATCCGCCAAAGCTGACTGGTTTGGGAGACGCAATCGCTACTCTTCAATGGATAACCACTATGGACAAGGTTATTCGGATTAACGAGTGTCGTCCCAACCAAGCTGTGGGTTATGCTACCCAATCCTTCGGTGATGAAGCAATGTATTGGTGGGAGTCGATTAAGCAGAGGAAGAATCAGGAAGAGATTAAGATAATGAGGTGGAAGGATCTGAAAGAGTTGGTAATGAAGAGGTTCTGTGCTGACGCCGAAGTTGAGAGGGTAGAGATGAAGATCCTAAACTTGAAGGTAGGAACGATGACACACCATGAGTACACCACAGAGTTCAACCGAATATCTAGGTTGGTGCCCAATATGGTTAACACTAAGGCTAAAAGGATCAAGTGCTATGTGAGAGGATTGCCGCATAATGTTCGCATACTAGTCAAGGCGAATAAACCTGGTACTTTTGACTCTGCTGTCGAGCTCGCGGAGATGGTTTATGAAGACCTAGCTGTGGATGATGTTGTGGTGGGAGAAGAGAAGAAGGATAAGAAATGGGTCGCTCCTGTTAAACGACCCGGTACTCAGTTGTGGAACCCCAAGGATAAGAGGCAGAAAGTGTGGGAGAAGAGATCGTGCAGGACGTGTGGAAAGATGCATGGGGGTGAGTGTAAGTGGAGTAAAGGATCAGATGTTTGTTATAAGTGTGGTAAGGCTCATGGTGGGGAATGCAGGCTGGGATCGAATGCCTATTATAAGTGTGGAAAAGTGGGACATTATGCTCCCGATTGTACCGCAAAACCCGCATGCTACAAGTGCGGTAAGCCGGGCCATTTTGCTAAGGAATGCACCGATGTTGGGCCTGGAGGGAGTGGAAAGAATGATGCTGATAAGGCTTGGCCGAGGACCAGAGCTTACATGTTAACCTAGGAACAAGCGAAGCAGATTCCAGATGTCGTCACAAGTACGTTTCTAGTAAACGGTGTTTCTGCTTCAGTAATATTTGATTCGGGAGTGAATAAGAGCTTTGTGGCTACGACATTTAGTAAGTTAGCAAAAATGAAATGTTATCATGTGCCTGAAACTTTTAAAGTAGAAACTGCGAGTAAGACCTCAGTTCTAATATTGAAGGTGGCTAAAGATTGTAAGATAGGGTTAGAGGGACATGAGTTCCCTGTTACGTTGTACGTCATGACCTTAGGAGGGTTCGATGTAGTTTTGGGAATGGATTGGTTGTCCGAGTATGAAGCTCAGATAGTGTGTAAGAGTAGGATAATAAAATTAAAGTCCTTGGATGGTAGTGCGGTGACGGTTTATGGTGATAAAGAAAATTCAGGGCTTAATATCATTTTGATGATAAAGGACGAGGTTCTATTAAGGCGAGGGTGCGGTGCCTACCTGGCGTATGTTGTCAATGCTGCGGCCGAGACAAAAGAAATGAAAGACGTTCCTATCGTGCGCGGCTACCCAGAAGTATTTCCTGAGGATCTTCTGGGGTTGCCACCAGAGCGAGAGATAGAATTTAGATAGATCTAATACCAGGAGCCCAGCCCGTCGCAAAAGCACCTTACCGTCTAGCGCCATCCGAGATGAAATAATTGATGTCCCAACTGCAAGAACTCCTCGACAAAGGTTTCATAAGACCTAGTGTGTCCACGTGGTGCGCACCAGTGTTATTCGTAAAGAAGAAGGATGGAAGTATGAGAATGTGCACAACTATCCCAAGTTGAATAAGCTTACCGTAAAGAATATATATCCTTTGCCAAGGATTGATGATCTGTTTGACCAACTACAAGGATCAAGTTGGTTCTCACGAATAGATCTCAGATCGGGCTATCATCAGCTGAAAGTGAAAGAAGCAGACATCCCTAAAACAGTGTTTCGGACGCGGTATGGACACTACGAGTTCCTTGTGATGTCATTCGGTCTAACAAATGCTCCTGCAACATTTATGGATATGATGAATAGGGTGAGTCGGCCGATGTTGGATAAGTCAGTTATCGTTTTCATCGATGATATATTGATTTATTCCATAAGCGAGTCTGATCATGCCGAGCATCTGAGAGAAGTATTGGAGACTCTAAAGAAAGAGAAGTTGTATGCTAAGTTTTCGAAATGCGCGTTCTGGTTGCGAGAAGTGCAATTCCTAGGTCGCATGGTTAATCCTGAAGGGATTACCGTGGACCCAGCTAAAATCGAGGCGATAAAAAATTGGAAGACTCAACAGAATCCGACTGATATACGAAGCTTCTTAGGGTTAGCTGGCTACTATAGGAGATTCACCTAAGGTTTCTCCAAGATAGCCGCACAGTTGACCGGTATGACCCGAAAGTCGATAGTATTCAGTTGGGGTAAGTTCCAAGAAGAATCTTTTGAGGAATTAAAGAAAAGACTCACGCAAGCTCCAATCCTTGCTTTACCTGATGGTGACGAGGATTTGGGTGTTTGTACTGACGCTTCGCGTCGTGGGTTAGGTTGCGTGTTGATGCAACGCGGAAAAGTAATAGCTTACGCGTCTAGACAGTTGAAAGTCCATGAGAGTATTTATCCGACGCATGATTTAGAGCTAGCAGCAGTAGTGCACACTCTCAAGATATGGAGACATTATCTGTACGGTACTAAGTGTACCACTTACACTGATCATAAAAGTTTAAAGTACTTCTTCGAGCAGAAAGAGCTGAACATGAGGCAGAGAAGATGGTTGGAGTTGATTAAGGATTACGAATGCGACATTAAATAATATCTTGGTAAAGCTAACGTGGTCGCTGATGCGCTAAGCCGCAAGAATGAAGAAGTCATTGCAACAGTAAAGTTATACCAGTTGATTATGAATTCAAGTCTTTTTGAAGAAATCATCAAGGTACTGTCGGAAGTGGTGGTAGATGAAAGGCTACTGAAGAAGGAAAGGATTTTCGGTCAGCAAGACGAGTTGTTGGAAAACACTCATGGTTTTAAGATTAGGTTTGACCATATGTGGATTCCACGTCATGGGGATCTCAGAGGTCGAATCTTAGATGAGGCTCATAAGTCAAGATACTCAATTCATCCAGGAACTACAAAGATGTACCAAGATTTGAAAAGAGACTACTGGTGGCCAGGAATGAAAAACGATGTAGTGGATTATGTTAGTAAGTGCTTAACTTGTTTACAAGTCAAGCCGAACATCAGAAGCCTTATGGAAATATGCAACCCTTGGAGATACCTGAATGGAAATGGGAACACATCACCATGGATCTCATAACTAAGCTATCTCGTATAGCTTAGCATCATGATACCATCTGGGTGATTATGGACCGTTTGACCAAGAGTGCTCACTTTCTGCCTATACGAGAGGCTATCTCGTCAGAAACGTTAGCAAGTTTGTTCATTAAAGAGGTTGTGTCTAAGCATGGAGTATCGTTATCGACCGTGTCTGATAGAGATACTCGTTTTACTTCAAGATTCTGGAAGAAGTTCCATGAAGCTATAGGAACGAGATTTAACATCAGTACGGCGCATCATCCTCAAACAGATGGAAAATCGGAAAGGACGATCCAAACCCTTGAGGATATGCTACGTTCTTGTGTTTTAGATTTTGATGGAAATTGGGATGATCATCTGCATCTGGCAGAGTTCTCTTATAACAACAACTGCTATTCAAGTATTGGTATGCCGTCGTTCGAGATGCTTTACGGTAGACGATATAGAACCCCGGTATGTTGGTGAGAGATTGGTCAGAAAGAGATGGGAAGTTTAGAAGTTGTGCAAGAAACTTCTTCAAAGTTCGATCAGATCAAAGAAAGAATGAAAGCTGCTCAAGAAAGACAGAAGTCGTATGCTGATAAGCGGCGACGACAGATTTAGTTTAACGTTGGTGACAATGTGATGCTCAAGGTCTCGCCTTGGAAAGGAATTATTCGTTTTAGGAAGAGAGGAACACTGAGTCCGAGGTACATTGGACCGTTCAAGATTTTAGATTGAGTAGGTGAAGTGGCTTATAAGCTGGATTTGCCAGAAGAGTTATAAGGAATTCATTCAACCTTCCATGTTTCTCATCTGAGGAAATGTCTGGCAGATGACGTGTCTCACGGGTCATTAATGGACATTGAGGTTGATGAACACCTGAACTATATTGAACAACCGATCGAGATAGTTGACCGCAAGGAGAAGTAACTTCGTCACAACGTTATACCTTTAGTGAAAGTGATATGGAAGCATCACAAGGGTTCAGATTCTACTTGGGAAGTTGAGGATGAGATGCGCAAGTTTTACCCGAATTTGTTTATGTAATAGTTAGGTTTTGGGGACGAAACCTCTTTAAGGAGGGAAGACTTGTAACATCCTGATTCTGATAAGATTAATAAAACAAGTTTTGTTTATTTAATAAAGTGTCGTGTGTCGGTTTAGACAAATAAACTATATGATGATGGGCTTGGACTATAAAAGATGGAATAAGAGATGGAATGGGCCTTGGGTCCATGGGCTTAAAGGAGTATAAATACCCCTTAAACCCTAAACCTTTCCATTTTTATCCATCTCTACACCATCAAAAACACACACTAACACTATCATATATCCCGAGACAATATCCGAAGGTGAAAACCCGAGCTTGTTGGTGCTGGAACGTCGTAACAAGCCAAACCTACATCAATACTAGATCGTGTCCGTAGATCGACTCGTTTAAGGTACGTTTATATCGAGAATTTGTTCATTTAGGTCCGGATTACGTCTAGAAAGCATAGATGTGTTTTAGTATGTTAAAAACGAATCCAAAACAACAAATCCTACTGAAATTGCTTATCATTTGATAGGTTAATTGTTAACCTAAAAGAACCCATAATATATATGCATAAATCGCACCCTATAAACACGAATATTTGAATGAATGGATGGTTGGGGTTTGTAGGCGGGGTGATTCCGAGTTCATTGATACCTAAATCGTGTTGCTTCGTTAGGGATTGAAGGTTTAATTGCAGATCTGGTGAATGTTGACTATTTCGTGTTCTTGACAATTTTGACTTTGACCCTAGGTCAAAGTCTGGATAAGACTGATGCAAGGTAAGATAACGAATTAGTTCACCAATTCGTTATGCCCAGATAATGAATTAGTTCGTCCATTCGTTACGTCAAGATAACGAATTAGCTCATCCAGTTCGTTACGTCAAGATAACGAACTAGGATAGCGAACCAGATAAAGAATCAGGTGATTCGTTACTCGCCAATTCGTTACGATTAAGATAACGAATTAAGTCATGTTCAGATGACGAATCAGATGATGATAAGGGACGAATCAGGATAACGAAATGAGGAAGATTACATAAAGAATCAGAGTCAATTCGCTATAACGAATGAGTTAACGAATTAAAAAATAATTTAAAATCCTAATGGAAAATATGTTAAGACAGTTAATAGAAATAAATTTTTTCCAAGCTGACCTGGCAGCTTAATCCCAGCTAGGGGCTCTGCCCCTTGGACCCTGCTAGGGGCTGCCGCCCCTAGAACCCCGCGCTACCAGGGGCGCTGCCCCCCGACCCCGGTTCGTTGAGGGTTATAATTAAACTAGAAACACGTTATGGAAAGTGATAGTGATTAATACGCGTAATTGTTATACAGTCAGCCGTGCACAACTAAAGAAAGGGATTACCATTAACGGTGAATGTAACCGCATTCAAGTGAGTTTCTAGCCCCTTTCCTTGTTATGTTTTTGGTGTGTGCATACTCAATGTGATAGTTAATACACTTACCTTAAATGGTAAGTGCATTTCATGTATGATTTATGTGATAGATATTATGTTATGTATGTGAATGAAAGCTTATCGGTACGTGAACGATCTTCGGATATTGCATGTATTGACAAGGGAGGTATGTATATGAAAGATGAATGTGTATGATATATATACGTGCAACATATGAATACGTATATGAATGATTAAAGAAAGTATATGTATGTTACGGGTATGTAAAGACAGTATGTACGAAGATGAAGAGGTAAGGGATCAGACCCTAATAATATCTGAGATAGAGAAGAAAGGGATCAGACCCTAATAATATCTGAGATAGAGAAGAAAAGAGGGATCAGGCCCTAATAACATCTGAGATAGACTAGAAAGGGATCAGACCCTAATAATATACGAGATAGACAAGGAAGGGATCAGACCCTAATAATATCTGAGATAGACAAGAAAGGGATCAGACCCTAATAGTATCTGAGATAGACAAGGAAAGAGGGATCAGATCCAAATAATATCTGAGATAGAAAAGGACAGTAACTATATAGTATGAAAGTAATACAGTATGAATGAATGTATAAAATTATGTAATAAAAGTAAATTAGTAAGTAATTATTATGAATCTTCTAATGCATAATTGAAGGTAAGTATGTGTATTGTATGATGTATGATTAATTAGAACTCACTCAGCGTAGCTGATTTTAGTATGCACGCAGGTGAGTAGAATGAGACAGCTGGCTTGAGCGGGGACGTATGGCAGAAGAATAAGAGTCTGGCATCTGAAGACGCATGATGCTTTATATTTAATGTTTTAATTTTGAAAAGACAAAGAATGTTTTAAGATATGTTATGAATTATTATTGTAATGTTATGAAAGTTTTATATTCCGCGTAAAGTTTTATTTAACTATGATGTTTAGAACTGTGTTTATGAGTAAATCCAACGTCCAATGTAGGTCACCGATAATGGGGCCTTACAGGTTGGTATCAAAGCAAAGTTCGAGAGATTTAACCATCCTACATGCTTAGACTCGAACAGAGAATGGGATTAAAGTAAGAAAAGAAAGAAGATGCCAGTTCAAGAAAGTCATGTGTCACTCAAGCAAGCTCAGTAAAGGTAAAGGTATGGTTAAATAATGAATGTTAATATTAGCTTAATTGCTAAAGGAAGAATATGTGCAGGTTAGGGATATGATCAATTAATTGTTTGATTGATTAACTGTTTAAAAATAGAAACTAGCACAAGTGAAAATCATAAAGGGAAGTATGTAGGACCTGAGGAGTAATGCAAATAGTTAATTACACTTTGCCACTGTCATTAACTACTTACCTTACGAATCATGTGCTAAATAATTCCTCGAGTGATGACGTTTGTGTTTTCCCTTTTAGAATACGATGGCTAGAGCGGGAGGTCGTACGGGACGTCGTGGTAGGCCAAAGATGGTCCAAGAACCTTCTGTTGAATCAGCTACTAACACGGGGGGGGGGGGGGAGAAGAAAGTGCAGCTGATCAAAATATGAGCAACAACGAAGGACATCAACTTGACCTTATTGTTCAAGCTGCCATTACTCAGGCTGTAGCAGCTGCCATGAATAATTTGAATCCTGAGAAGTCTGCTGGGAGTCATGCAAGAACTGCTGAGAGATCAGGGGAGAATGGTAAGAAAGATGGGGAGGGGGAGAAGAGTGACTCGAGCAAAGACCAATTTGTGAAGGTTGATGGCAGGAAGAGAGGCCGAGGTGGGTGCACCTACAAATCCTTCAAAGGGTGTGACCAGCCAAAGCTGACTGGTCTAGGAGGCGCAATCGCTACTCTCCAATGGATAACCACTATGGACAAGATTATCCGAATTAGCGAGTGCCGTTCCAACCAAGCAGTGGGTTATGCCACTCAGTCATTTGGAGATGAGGCTATGTACTGGTGGGAAACTGTTGAACAAAGGAAGACTCGAAAAGAGATTAAGGCAATGAGGTGGGATGACCTGAAGGAGTTAGTGATGAAAAGGTTTTGTGCTGATGCTGAGGTTGAGAGGGCCGAGATGAAGTTTCTGAATCTGAAAGCAGGTAAGATGACACACCGTGAGTACACCACTGAATTCAATCGTATGTCTAGGCTGGTGCCTGACATGGTGAACACTAAGGCGAAACGGATCAATAGCTACGTCAGGGGGCTTCCCCAGAAGGTCCGCACGTTAGTCAGGGCTAACAAACCTACTACCTTTGAGTCTGCGGTGGAGTTAGCATAGGTGGTTTATGATGATCTGGCGGCGGATGATGCGGGAGTGGATGATAAGAAAGAAGGGAAAGGGACTAAACGATCTGCGGGCGTCGTGGAGTATGCGGGGAAGAAGACACAAAAGGTTGCAGACAAAGAAACATGCAAAGTGTGCGGGAAAATGCACTTGGGAGAATGCAAGGCCGGTCTAAACCAGTGCTACCGGTGTGGGAAGAAGGGACACATCTCTCGTGAATGCACCAAGGACCAGAAATGTTACAAGTGTGGTAAGTCAGGTCACATAGCCAGAGAATGTGGAGAAGCCGTGGCAGTGGAGGGAAGAAGGGGAGACGCGTAAAAGGATGGTTATCGATCACTGAGAAGGTTGCAGAAGAATAAGTGGCTCGTCACAGTTGTTTTATGTTAGTATTGTTAAGTGGTGTTTTATGCTACAGTTGAACCTATGTTTGTCTAGCAAGCTTGAGTGATTTCCTTTTTATGTTTTATGAACTACTTGTGACTTCTTGTGATTTTTTATGAATGACTTATGAATTATCTTGAATGCATGTCGGTTATGATAAATAGTTGTGTGGTGATAAGGCATCGCCTTAAGCGTTAACGTTATTATATAAGACAAGGTCCTCGGGAAGATGAGACGAGACGTGGTACATTGAGGGCCTCATGGACAAGCTACCTTAATAGCTAAAACACATGATCATCGCTCAATAACTGCAAGTCAGGAGTAAGAAGGATAACCCATAAAACGGAGGCGATTCAATAAAGCGTGTAAATATAAGAAGTGTTCCTTTTACAAGGAATAAGTTAGGTTTCGGGGACGAAACCTCTTTAAGGGAGGAAGACTTGTAACATGCCGAAATTTTTAAAATAATATTAATTATATTAGCTGATATTGGTGGGAAATTTACTCGGGTTAGTGGAGAATTAATAAGTAAAGAAGGAGTTATTGTGAGTTGGGCTTGTGTTGGGTTAAGTAATATGGGTAATGGACTTGGGTTAGAAAGGAAGGAAGATAGACCATGTGCTCAAGCCCATGACCCATCATATAAATACCTTCATTATGCCTAAATCATTTATTTACACATATTCCATACACCACCCAAAACACACACTTAAGCTCTCTCTCCAATTCTTTTCATTTCTCTAGCCGAACCAAGATAGAAAACCGATCCCGATCCAAGGTAATGATAGTATGATGTTGTATGAACTCAAACCAGTTAGATTTAGTCACGAAATGACGAGCCGACACCTTTAAACTGCTAAAGTCACGAGATCCGGGTGGAATCGGGTATAGACCGAACCAAAGATGAGCTTAGGGGTCACCCTAGCTCAGATCTGGATCGAACAAGACGAAAAAACGATGAAAACGGTGGTGAAACGGCTGAGATCTCGTTTTTCCGGCAAGATCCCGGTTTTCCGGCGAAGACGGAGCCGGAAAGTGTGTACAAGGTAAGGGGAATGTCAAAGAACGTATCTGACATTCTCTAACCCAGCCTTAATTCGTTAGCGGGGAGTTAACGTACTAAGGGTGATTCGTCATGTGGTTCGCTAATGAAAGCTTAACGAACTAGCCTTAGTTCGTGTCCCAGTTCGCTATGGAAAAGATAAGGAATTGCCCCCGATTCGTTTTGACCATTCATTAATAGAGATAACGAATTAGAAGGTTCAATTCGTTACATGGACTCGTTCGTTATATGGACGGATTTGTTAAAGGACCAGTTCGTTAGAGGGTTCAGTTCGTTACAAGAACCAGTTCGTTAAAGAATCAAGTAACGAACTAGAAGTTTAATGAAATGACAGAACAATCCCTGGACTTAGAAAAGAATGTGATAATTACATAATAGTCCTTGGACTTTAATAACTTATGAAAGATACCTTTAAAGGTTAACGAGTAACGATTTACTAACCAGGTAATGATTCAATGAATTAAAACCGGCTTAGACGCGTAAGACTGATTAAATAGCAATGATAGTGACTAGAGCGGTTTTAATATTGCAATTATTAAATAGTTAGTCGCGCACAGCTCAGGAGGGAATAACCATTAACGGAAGAAGTAACTGAGTTTAGATGAGTTTCTAGCCCCACTTCCTTGTTACGTGTTCGGGGCTGTGTGCATACTCGATGTGAAGTGTTAATACACATACCTTCAGTGGTAAGTGTATGCTATAATGATTGATATGATATATATATATATATATAATATATATATATATATATATATATATATATATATATCGATGTTATGAAAGGACGTCTGTCGATGCGTGAACGATCTTCGGATATTGTACGTGTAGACAGGGAAGGTAACGTTAGTCAGTGCGTGAACGATCTTCGGATATTGTGCGTACCGACAATGGGAATGATCTCCAAGTGGTTATTACTGTGTGTAAATGTTGTGATGCAACTTGGTTATTATGTAAATGATGTAATGATATAAAGTGTGTTGTAGACAAGTAGAGGTAGAGTGTGATAGAAGTGGTAAGGGTCTAGTAAAGGTGTTAGTGGCATGACGATATTACGTGGTAGGGTAAGCCTATACGTGCCTTCGTCATTAAAGTGGCATAACGCGAGTGTGTGGTAGGGTAAGCCTATACGTGTCTTTTTTATTCAGTGGCATAACGTGAGTGCGTGGGAGGGGCAAGCCTCAATGTGCTTCTGTAAACAAGTGGCTATGTGGTTAGGAGGTAGTAAGTGGTTAAGCGGTAAGGTGAGTAGGTTAGACAGTGGACTATGTGTCTGGATATGTATATAATGCATGTAATGGTTGTATGGTAAGTTGCTTGATTAACTAGAACTCACGCAGGTGAGCAGATTAAAGAACTAGCACGCAGGTGAGCAGATTAAAGAATTAGCTTACAATGTGATCATTAGCTTAAAATGTGATCATTAGATTACAATGTGATCAGTAGCTTAAAATGTGATCATTAGCTTACAATGTGATCATTAGCTTACAATGTGCTCATTAGCTTACAATGTGTTCATTAGCTTACAATGTGATCATTACATTACAATCTATCATTAGAATACAACGTATTCAAATACATTAGCACTTAAGGATGAAATATTCTAAGTAAAATGTAATCTAAAACAAGATCATTAGATTAGACGAGACTTAGCCATTTTGGCTGAAATATGAATAATTTGATTAGGACAAGTATTGATGCACGTGATTAATATAAAGTTAGTAGAGCTCAGGTAAAGAAAGGAATAATAGTGGACGGAGAACGTAACAGAATCCAGGTGAGTTTCTAGCCCCATTCTTTGTTATGTTTTCGGGGCTGTGTGCATACTCGATGTGATTAGTTAATACACTTATCTTAAATGGTAAGTGTATGCCTTTTATGATTTATGTATGAATGAATGCTTGACGGTGCGTGAACGATCTTCGGATATTGCATGTACCGCCAGGTGATAGTTTGAAGATACGATTGTTATGCCTTGTATGATTTATGTATGAATGAATGCTTGACGGTGCATGAACGATCTTCGGATATTGCATGTACCGCCGGGTGATAGTTTGAAGATACGATTGTTATGCCTTGTATGATTTATGTATGAATGAATGCTTGACGGTGCGTGAACGATCTTCGGATATTGCATGTACCGCCAGGTGATAGTTTGAAGATACGATTGTTATATATGATGTATAAATAATGTATGTATGTATGTATGAAAGTTATAATTATGAATATATAGAAAAGTATGGTATGGTTGTATGGAAGAAATGGAGACCGAACCCTAATAATATCCGAGGATGGAGGGTATCGGACCCTAATAATATCCGAGGATGGAGGGAAACCGGACCCTTATAATATCCGAGGATGGAGGGTACTGGACCCTAACAATATCCGAGGTATGTAGAGCGAAATGCTCTTTATAATATAAGGTTAGTTACGTATGTATTGTGTATGTTAAAGAAAGAAAGTACGAAAAAATGAAAGTGTGTGTATGGAAGAACGATGAACAGGTTAAGTATGTAATATGTATCTTCTGATACATTTATAAGTAAGTATGTGAATGTATTGTATGTTGCCTGATTAACTAGAACTCACTCAGCGTAGCTGATTTTTAGTATGCACGCATGTGAGTAGGATGAGGCAGATAGATTGAGCAGAGCACATGGCAGATGAATAAAGAAGCTGGCATCTGAAGACACAAGTTGTTTTTATGACTTTATGTTTAATCTGAAAGACAAGAATGGTTAATTAAGATAAGTTATGAATTATTATGTAATGTTTTATGAAAGTTTTAACATTCCGCGAAAGTTTTATTCAACTATGATATTGAGAACTGTGTTTGTGAGTAAATCCAACGTCCAAAGTGTGGCACTGGTAACGGGGTCTTACATCAAGCAAGGTATCTTAAATCGAGCAAGGTTATCTTCTGGAATTCTTCTAAGTGTTTAGTTTGAGAAAACTACACTTCATCAAGCAAGGTTGTTCTTCAGTCGAGCAAGGTTTGCTTCAGAGCAAACCCTTGACTTAACCAAGCTTAAACCAAGTAATTTGGTGGGTCAATCAAGGTCTCAATAATAGTGATCTCAAGCACACTTGTAGGAAGTTGATGGATTTATACTAAGGACTTCTGCGAGCAAGGTTCAACCTCGAGCAAGCTACAGTGTCACCAGTACGCTTAGTTTGCTAGAATAAGTTACCAACAAAAGGTTTAGGAGACCAAGAAGAACAAGTTTGCTCGTATGATATTATCAAGCAAAGTTTGATATTATCAAGAATATTGAAGTCCGCTTGAAGAATATTTTCCTAGGATAATATTCTAAGTAAAGCTTGCTCGGAGAACTGTTCCAGCACACTTGTGAATTACAAGGTCTGCTCGAAAAAGACAAAATCTTACTCGAAGACCTTTTACACTTGTTATATTTTGAATACGTTTGAATATGTTATGTAACAATCATTAGGGTTTCTAGAAGGTGTCAGGTGTGCTTATTTAAGGAAAGTTTAGGTCACATCTATGAAGGAGCACTTAGAGCGAAGAATACGGTGATTTGACGGTTGATTAGACTTTCTTAGCAAACAAAATATCATTGTACGGAAAGTAGCCTCCACCTGACATTCCACCTAGAAACCCTAGAGATTTTCCTTTGTAATTTGTATTAATATAAATGGAAATCTTTTGAGTGTCTTGTGTGTTTTGTTATCATTGTGTTCTTTTTGCAACAACCTAAATACTATTGATTCCGCCTATAGTATTAATTGGGTTTTCACATAAGCATATTCGTAACCATCTTGTCAACATTTAGGTGTTGGTTACAAGATTGATAGTGATAAATCCATCCTGAAATATTTCAGGTGACTTGTTAAAGACAAATGAATGATGTCTGCGGGCTTCCAGCTTAAATAAGTGGCTTGTCACCAGAATAAAGAAACATGTTTTGTAAATTAGGGTTTATCCCTATAAAACTTATGTTGGTATAAAAATGAGTTTTATTCCCAGTTTATGAAATAAGAATCATGGTGTTTTTATAATTCTGATCATTTTTTCTAACTACAGTCCTGATGAAATATTCTGATGCAGATTATTTTAATAAACACCGATACCACCACTCAACGTTCACGGCTCCCTTCCCGAGGTATAGGGATCGAGGGATGTGAAAAAGCGAGATGACGGTGGGTGAGCGAGATGGCGGTGAGGGAGCGAGGTGGTGGTGAGAGACGGTGAAACGAGGTTTGACAAATGATGGATGCGTCTGGAACAAAGTAGACGGTCCAATGAAAGCTGATGCCAACGCTGTAGTTACATTGGAAACGCACGATACAACCTACATTGCACAAAGTCTGCCGATAATGTGCGTGTATATATATAATGTTCATTTAACACAATAAAATGTACATTAAATTATATATTATTAGTTCAAACTAAGTATAATCTTTAAGATTACAGATATATAAATAAATATAAGTAATTAACAACAAATAAGTCAAGTTTAAGTCGATCTCAAGTCTACAAAATCACTTACATACAAGCTAGATATATAAACATAATAAACCTGAAAACAAATCAAATATAAACCTAACGAAACTCATGCTCGGCTCAACTCGAGTCGACTTGTTTACTCCGACTTTAGAATAACAAAAATAAAAAAAAAAATTAAAAATTCAACAAAAACAAGAAATCCAAAGTTGGAAAATTTTGGTGTACAAAGTGAAAATAAAAAACATTTTGGGGGATGTTTGATAGAAAACTTGGATAACACTTTACCTCGGTGAGTGACATCACCCAGCCCCAAAACCCTCTTCATTAAAACCCTAATAATAATTCGCTTGTCGTTCTCCGATCATTGCATTCCATCCCATTCGCCGCCGTGATTCATCGATAACGGTCCGTACATAATTTTATTATTTCTCTCTTTCATGTTTCTATGAACTAATACTACTGCAATGTGTCTCATCCGTTGTTCAGTTTTCGTTATTATTATAGCATTTGATATGATTGAATATACTGTTACACATGAATAATTCCGACGTTATGTTTACGATTCTCGTTGTTTAGTTCAGCTCTAATTCTAGTCAATAACAAGAAGCTTTTGCGATGATATTATTTATCAAATGTTTTATGTAAATATCTGTTGCTATTGCATATTGTTTATATTGATATTGAAACTAGCAATTTGTTATAGTGTAGTGTGTTTGCAGATCTGTGAATTGCAAGTGCCGTGTGTTTTTCTGTTGATCATCTTATTATGCTTTACAAATTCATTTTTTGTCTAGGTGTAGGTTAAACTATTACATTTTAGCTTGTGAAGTGGTATCTGACATTTTTATCTTCAGTAGGTTAAAGTTTTTTATTATGAAGTTGAAACTTACGTTTTTGACATGAGAATTAGAATTTTAGCCATCTATTCTTTAATGTATATAGTAGTAAGCTGTATCTGATTTACATAATATGAAATTTCTCATTACTCTGCCTCTGGAATTTTGTTTTTGTTAAAATGCATGGTTTAGTTTGATGTTAAGTACCTATTCGCTATAGCGACCGCTATTCTCGCTATTCTTGCTATTAACTACTGCATTTTCTAACTTATAGCATTTGATGCCAAGTGTATTGTTATTATTATTATTGTTATTATTATTAGGGTTTCATATCTTTCTTTTGTTTCGTTTTGAAGTTAAAACCTGTTTTTTGACCTGAGAATATGAATTATAGCTATCTGTTAAGTTGTGTGTGATTACTGATTATGTGGTCTACATAATATGAAATTTTTCATTACCTTGCCTCTGGTATATTTTAAACAAATTTTGTTAAAATGTATGTTTTATGAAATTTGTAATTACTTTTCCTCTAGTATATTTTAAACGCATTTTGTCAAAATATGTGTTTTAGTTTGATGTATATCATCATAATATCTGTATGATGATCTTCTGCTTTACAAATTGTTAGGTTAATTTTGTAGGGTAAACTATTGCGTATTAGATTGTGAAATTGTATTTGATTTGTTTTTCTTCTATCAAATTTAATGTCAGCAGTTTTTAACTAATAACATTTGATCCCGAGTGTGTTGTTATTATCATTAGGGTTTCATAACTTGTTCTGATAGGTTTTGAAGTTGAAACCAATTTTTTGTAAGGTATATAGTAAGTTGTTTGTGATTACTAATTATGTGGTTTATATAACATGAAATTGGTCATTGCCTGGCCCCTTGTATATTTTAAACAGATTTTGTCAAAGTATGTGTTAGTTTGATGTAATGATGATTGATAAAGTGATATGATGTTGTGTTAAGGGTTGTAATGGCATCAAAGATGAATCTCAACAACATGAAGGTGCCCAAGATGCCTGATGGTCGTGGAGCTTCTGCATTGATAAAGTTTGGAGCTGTTCTTGGTCTTGGTTTGTATGCAGCTGGTAACAGTTTGTACAATGTTGAGGGAGGGCATCGTGCAATTGTCTTAAATCGTATTGTTGGTATCAAAGACAAGGTTAGTTTCATATATCTTTTCTTATTATTGTGCCTTATGATTTCATCTTCATATCTTTGTAACAATGGTATAGTGGCGTGATGGTTTTGTGTCTTGTAAGTCTTAAATGTCACAACTCACAAGGTCTTTGTTCTATGATTGTTTAATTTTGCTGTAGTGCTTTCTATATTTGCATATGCTAATTTACTTTACCTTCAAAAATGTTAAATGCAAGCATTTTTTCATTCTTTTGGCGATTGCTTCTAGTTTAATTATATAATGTTTAGGCGGCCACTTGGATTTAGATACCTATGCCATCTCTGGTTTTGTTCTTCTACTTTAGCCTGTACCTTATTATAGACCCTCTTGTAAGATGAGCATTTGTCTTTATTTTGGTAAACTGATGGATGGTTAAGTTGCTTATTATTCAAACAACTTAATATTGTTTCAGCATTTTATGAGCTTTTTGATGTCTTCTTGCATCTTAACGATACACATGCATGTATTTTCTAACAATAAACTGTGGCCCTTGTTTTATTTTTAAACCATCAAGTATCCATCACATTTATAAATAAGTTTTCATGTTGGCATATGGATGTTTACTTAACAAAGCTATTAAATAGTTATATTGTGATACCATAGGTGCAAACATATGAAACCCATGGCTTCATACTTTAATAGAACATGACAAGATAAGAGAGTGGAGATTGAGATGGTTTGGACATGTAAAGAGAAGACAGACGACGAATCCTGTTAGATCCGTAGAAAACATTACTATAGAGGGGAGGAGGGGTAGAGGACGACCGAAATTGACTTGGGATGAGAGGATTAGGCATGATTTGATAGACCTAAACCTCTCCGAGGACATGGTTGAGGATAGGAATTTGTGGAGAAGTAGAATTAAAGTTAAGGATTTTTAGAGAGAATTGAATACCTTAGGGCTTAGACTTAACTTATTTAGGTCACATACCATAATGGTATTTCCCTTACATATATTATTATTATTATTATAATTATTATTAGCTTTTTTATAGCTGTTAAACTGTGATCTTATTATTAATATTATTATAATTAGTAGTAGTTTTTATATAACTGTTAAACTTTGATTTCCTTTATTTTGCTTCATATACATGTACTTAGAGCCGAGGGTCTCTCTGGAAGCCACCTCTTTATTCCTTTGGATAGAGGTACGGTGTGCCTACATCCCACCCTCCCCAGACCCTACTTATAGCTTTGCTGTCGGTGGGATTTTACTGGGCATGATTGATTGATTGATTGATATTGTAATGGTTTGCTTTGTGTTATTAACATTTGTAGATTACTTGTGTGTTAAATTACAACTCTCAGTAGGTGTAACCTTAATGTTTGTTTTAGGTTCTTAACATGGAAACAAGTTATATTTTTGCTGATAAAGCTTTATATACCGTTTGTCGATTTAATTGTGCTAAATGCTTACCTCTTACCTGTGTAATAATTATAGGTCTACCCAGAAGGGACTCACATCATGATCCCCTGGTTTGAAAGGCCCGTCATCTATGACGTTCGTGCGCGACCTCATCTTGTGGAGAGCACTTCTGGTAGTCGTGATCTACAAATGGTATCGTTCTCTTAACTCTCTTTAATTATTATTTACTTATATGTCTATTTCTGAATCAATTTTAACCATACATCATTCACTTTCTGAATCTGGTGAAAATTGGTCTTCGAGTGCTCACTCGACCTGTTGCTGATGAACTACCTACTGTTTACCGAACTCTCGGTGAGAATTACAACGAGAGAGTCCTGCCTTCAATCATTCATGAAACACTGAAAGCTGTGGTGGCACAGTATAATGCTAGCCAACTCATTACCCAAAGAGAGGTGGGCCCACATATTATATTTTTGGGAAATTCATTTTTTATATAAAAATAACGAATAAATATTCAAATGTGTTTTGTAGGCTGTTAGTAGGGAGATAAGGAAGATACTGACCGACAGGGCTGCAAATTTCAACATTGCTCTTGATGATGTGTCAATCACGAGTCTTACTTTTGGGAGGGAGTTTACTGCTGCAATTGAAGCAAAGCAAGTTGCTGCACAGGAAGCTGAGAGGGCTAAGTTTGTTGTGGAAAAGGCCGAGCAAGACAAGCGAAGTGCTATCATCAGAGCACAGGTAACATTTTTTTAGTGTTTCGCTATTATTAGTAAATCTTTAGATACTAGAGGTGGAAAACTGCACGGGTCACGGGTCAAAGTAATTTTTGGTATGGTTCGACCTGAACTAGTTTTTTCTAACCTGGTTGATTTGGTATATTGTTTCACAAAACTAGTGGTGTAAACAAGCCAAGCCCAAGCTTGGCTCGTTGAACTTAGCTTGAGCTTAGCTTGTTTGGAGCTCTATTTCTGAAACTTGAGTTTGGCTTGTGAGTCACTTTACAAGCTTGAGCTAGCCTGGCTTACTATATATCGATTAAGTCATGTCATTATTTTATTTATATTTTTTTATATAAGAAAATATATATTATCTAGCTATTTCTATCATAATTTTATATATTATAACAGGTATTATATAGTTATATTCCTAAAATATTAAACAAAGATTGTATAAATAATAGTCTCGTTTAGGCCCACAAGCTTGAGCTCGATAAGTGAAGCTTAGTCTCGGGCTCGTTTATTAAACAAGCTTATTCTAGGTTCGGGTTTGTTTAAGCTAGGCTCGATTCAAGCTAAATAGTGAGCTGATTTCGAGTAGCTTGAGGGTGGGTTGGGTGGTTTACAGTCACCTCTATACACCTTAGTTAACCGTTTGTTCCCAAATTTCCATCAATGAAGATAGATTGATAGAACATAAAATATGTGGATCTGAAAAGTAGCAAGTCAAATGTTGTGCTGGTGTTCTGAAGATTTAGCTATTTGCTTACTAAATAACTAACACATGAATTGGGTATAATTACAGGGAGAAGCGAAAAGTGCCCAACTGATAGGTCAGGCAATTGCCAACAATCCGGCATTTATCACACTGAGGAAAATTGAAGCGGCTCGTGAAATTGCGTCAACAATGGCCAGCTCGTCTAACAAAGTCATGCTGAATGCCGATAATCTCTTGCTCAACCTTCAGGAAATGAGTCTGGAAAAGAAATAAAATCAAGATGCTGTTTTTGTTTTTATTGTGTCAAGCTGACTTTTGAACTGTGATATTTGGTTAACTACTTGGTTTCGGATGTTAGAATTTGAATTTTGTGTCGAGGCTATTATACTTTTATCTTCTAGTCCTATCTTTAAATAAGTAAAAAGGAAACCATTTCCATCCTACTATAAAATCATTAGTTTGAACATATATTCTCTTTGTTTAATTTAGGTTGTGTTTATTTTTACTTATAAGGTCTGCAAGGAGCGTATGTCTGCGGACGCGCAGACATAAGCTTTTGAAGACTGTTTGTTTTTAAAAATAAAAAAGATCTGAAAACTGCTTTTATTGTCTTAAAAAATAAGTTTTTTTCACCATCTTCACACATCTTCACACTACTTAATATCAAACCAAGTACCAACACCCAATGTCCAACACCACCACCAGCATTCACCGTCCGCTACCACCACCACCCACCACCACCTTCCGCCGCCGCCACCCACCGTATGCCGCCACCACCACCCACCGTCTGCCACCACCACCGTCAACCACTCACCACCGTTAACCACCCATCACCACCACAACCCCCGTCGGCCACAACTACCGTCCACTACCACCACCATCCACCACCACCACCCACCGTTCGTTGCCACCACCACCCGACACCACTATCCACCACCACCCACCATCCGCCGCCACCACCCACCGTCCATCACCACCACCCACCGTTCACCGCCTACCACAATCGTCTACCACCACCCACTTCCATAGTTCGTACACCACTACCAATTATTTTAGCAGTCTACAAACGTTAAATGACTTTATCTACTGTAATATATATGATATGTAACTAATTTTCAGCTTATGCAGACGATTTCCAGTTTATAAAACAAACAGTATTATATTTTCAGATTGCAGACTTTCAGACCACATCTTCAGTTGCAGACCTTAAAGCAGATGAAATCAGATTGCAGACATATTTTGTCTTAAAAAACAAATAGCACCTTAGTTGTTATGCCTTTAAACAGTGCTTAGATTAAATTAAATCGCACTTTAGCTGAAAATGGTTTTTAACGGATGAATCGAATGTTGTGACACGTGTGGCTTATTCATGATGATATGCTGATGCCAATGGTTAAATAGTCTATTGCTAGGATTTGAATTTGCCATCTTCATATTGAAAGGGTAGACATATACGACTAGACTATTAATTACTCGATTTGCTTCGGGATTCGAACTAACAACCTCGCAAGTCTTAATTCAAATTCTTTATTATCACAGTCCACAAAAAGTGATTAGGTCTCCACTAAAGAACCCAAGCCTACTACTGCTAGGTACCTTCACCGGGCCAAAAGATGGGATTAAATAGTCAAATAGACGAGGGGCAGAATAAAGAAATTTCATTACATAAACATAATTTAATTTATTTGTGTTTTAATTCTCCCTCTCTTTGTTTTATAATAAGATTTTTATATATGTACACTAGGTTATTGACCCGTGGGCGTCACGGGTGAAAAAATATAAATCATGTAACATCCACACGTTTCTAGCATCAACTGATATATAAATCATGTAAAAACATAACATTCAACTAAAATAACATCCATTTTACAATTATAAATTAGTACCTTCTTTCACTACTGTCCTCATCATCATCTTAAGCATTTAATAAACAAGTCAAACCATCATCATCGATTGACATTACAATTGCATCTTCCATGACAACATCATCAGTATTAGCAGCATCAGTTTGCTCATTAATATTCTCCCCCTGTTTTGGGGCAGCTGAGGTATTCTCAATCTCCTGCTCCAGGGCTTGAATCCTTGATTGTGCAATAGCCAACTGAGCCTTCAACTCCTCATTTTCTTTTCTAAGTTCAGTATTTTCTCCCTTCAGATCAATATTTTGGTAAAAAATGAGGTTGAAATTTCTTTGTAGTAGTAAGGCATTTGAGGGGGGGGGGGGTATCAGATGGTGAGGTTATAGGATGAGCTTGTGACTGGCTTGGATCAGGGACTTGGTTTGTTTGAGGTGGGGCTTGGGTTGTGGTTTGAGGTGGGGTTTGAGTTGTGGTTTAAGGTGGGGTTTGGGTTGTAGTTTGAGGTTGGGTTTGGTGTAATGTTTCAGTTTGGCTTTGGGCTAAAATGGGTGTGTGAGTGGGTGGGGATTGGGTGATTTGGTTATTTGGTGGTGGAGAGAAGGGTGGTGTTTGTGGTGGAGTGCCTAATGGTGTGGGTGGTGGTGTTGGTATATCTGAAACTCCCCCTGAGGTTGTACATTTTCATCAAAATTTGCATCACCTCCTTCTACAATACCAGCATCATCATTGTTATCATTATCAAAATCATCTTCCCCATCATCTCCTTCATCATCATCATCACTTTCCTCATCTTCATGATCCTCTTCACTCTCAGCCAATATCACATCCAAACGAGGAATCTCAATCTCATCAACTATCAACCATGGCATGTCTTCATACACTTGATTGGGATTGAATCTGCTTGTACTAGCCAGATTCTCAATTTTTTTGAATGTATCAGGGTTTTGTAACAAATGTGTTGTCCCAACTATAGGTAATCCCTCCAATTCCTGGTTAAATATTATCTGAAGAACCTAGGATAAGCCAAAACTTCTGCTTGTTTGTCCTCTTCAGATTTTGAACCATTCCTTCAAAGATCATTTTCGAGAAATTGAATGGTTGATTAAACATCACAGCAACAGTGGCATTGGCAAGATCCCTACTCATAAGGGTCCATGACCCCTTTCGTGGAGCAAATCCATGAATTATGTGGTGGATCAGAAATCTGTAAAAAATGGGGAACATGCCCTTCTGAAATTGTCCATCATGTATATTCCCCTGATAGCCCATAGTTTTAACAAACACCTTCAGTAGTTGTTCAATTGTAAGGTGAATCAGTTCGGGGTTATCATCATTCAACTGTAAACACCTTCGAATCATGGCTTCATTTACCCGTATTTCCTGGTTTGCAACTGTGGCCTCTATTCCTCTTCCATTCACATCATCAAAAAACCTTGCTGACATCCAAAATTCCAGCGAATGATTGCTGTATATTACTGGATTCTCCGTTATAGCAAATCGAATGTTTGACCGTTGCAACCACCGTGTCATAGATTCTACTTCTTCGTTGTCGGGTGTTACTTGTAACAGAGCGCACATGTTGTTCTTATGCTCAAAAGGATATGTTGGTTTATCATCATTCGCCATATCATAGTCCAACATTTGGTTCTGAATCCATAGAACTTGAGCACAACAAGCAGATGCAGCAATGTATTCAGCTTCTGCAGTAGATATTGACACAGTTGTCTGCTTCTTGCGTTGCCATGACACTAGCCTGTCTCCCAAGAATTGATATCCACCTAAGGTTGACTTCCTGCTCATGTTACACCCATCATAATCACTATCTGTGTAGGCAATCAGATCAAAAGATTGGTTCTTTGGATACCAAATCCCCAAGTCTGGTCTTCCCTTCAAATATCTAAAAATTTTCATGACTGCATTCATGTGAGAAACTTTCGGAGTTGACTGGAATCTTGCACAGACACACACAACATACATAATGTCAGGTCTTGTGGCAGTTAGGTACATCAGGGATCCAATTTTGGCTCTATATTCATGCTCATCCACAGGCTCCCCTTTTCATCACTATCATCTTTTCTTTTGTGTCTATTGGAGTTGAAGCTGTTTTGAATTCATAACATTTGAACTTATTCAAAATGTCCTGCACATATTTAGTCTAGTAGATGAAAATCCCATCAGATTTCTGTTGAACTTGCAGTCCCAGAAAGAAGTTCATTTCTCCCATAAAGCTCATACTGTATTTGGATTTCATCACCTCTTCAAACTCCATACACATTTGTTCATTGGTTGACCCAAAGATGATATCATCCACATAGACTTGTAACAATAGCAAATCTGATCCTCTCCTTTTGTAGAAGAGTGTCTTGTCAATAGCTCCCATTTGGAAACCATTTTCAAGCAGATGGTTTGACAACTCATCATACCATGCTCTAGGAGCTTGATGCAATCCATACAAGGCTTTGTTTAACTCATACACCCTGTTAGGATACACAAGATCCTCAAAACCTTGTGGTTAAGTTGCATACACCTCTTCATCAATCTTTCCATTTAGGAATGCAGATTTGACATCAAGTTGGAATACCTTGATATTCTTTGAGGCAGCATAAGCAAGAAAAATTCTTATGGCTTCTAGTCTTGCAACAGGTGCAAAGACTTCTTCAAAGTCAATCCCTTCTTTTTGCACGCATTCAAGTGCAACAAGTCTTGCCTTATTCTTAATCAAAATACCCCTCTCATCCCTTTTATTTCTGAAAACCCATTTTGTTCCAATTGCATATCTGTTTCTTGGCCTGTCTACATGCTCCCAAACATGTAGATCTATGAACTGAGCCAACTACTCTTGCATTGCTTCTACCCAGCTGTTGTCCTTTAGAGCTTGAACAATATTCGTTGGTTCTATCTGGGATAAAAAGCAGGAGTACAAACAGATGTTTGCATATTCAGAATGACTTCTTGTAATTCTTCCATGTATATTTCCAATGATGTTTTCAGAAGGATGATTCTTTTCAACATAAGGGGTTTGAACTATCACATCTGCAGACACAGTAGTGTCAAGATTTGATTCATTGAGATCAGGATCCTCAATGATCAATTCAGCTTTAGCATCATGAAACTCTGGTGCTTCTTCATTATTCTGTCTTGAGGTGGATGCACCATTGTTTTCCAAATTCAATCTCTCAAACTGATCTTGAAACCTTGCTGTTGAGATTGTTTCCTCTTCACTTGTTTGGTTGCTTGGGTTTCGCTCATTATGAACTTTATCATTCTACACTTCTTGGTTGTCTTGAGGATTATTTGCATGATCTTGTTCTAGACTTTGATTGTTCTCTTGACCATTTTCTTGAACATGCTCAGCATTTTCAATTGAGGGATCCTTTATAAATGGATATTCAGTTTCTTTACTTGCAACCTTCTTCCATAACTTTTCCAAGTCTAGTGTTTTCTTGCTTTTTTTCTCTTCTATTACACTGGTCTTGTAGAATGAATCATCAAAGTCTTCAGGATAAATCTTGAAGGACTTTATCAATTTTTCAAGATCAAACAGCCATGCTGCACCATCAACTGTGTTGAACTGATTTTCATTAAATATTATGTCAGATGACTCAATGACACTCAAATGGTCTTTCACATATACCCTATAGGCTTTTGAGTGTGTAGAATATCCAACAAAGAAGCAATCCAAGGATTTAGCTTGAAACTTGTTTAAATAGTCCTTGGTGTTCAAGAGTGACCATTTGCATCCAAAAGGCTTGAGAAACTTGATGTAGGGTTTTCTATTAAAGAAAATTTCATATGGAGTCTTGTTGTGCCTTTTGTTGAGAACTACCCTGTTCTGAACATAGCATGTTGTGTTAATAGCTTCTACCCAGAAAGTGACAGGCAGATAAGCATCAGCCTACATGGTTCTTGCAGCCTCAATGAGTGTCTTGTTTCATCTCTTTGCAACACCATTCTGTTCAGGAGTTCTAGGAGCTGAGAATTTTTGAAGTATTCCTTTTTCTGCACAAAATTCTTCAATTACTCCATTCTTGAACTCAGTACCATTGTCACTTCTCATCACATTAACCCTTTTATCCAGTTGATTCTCAATCCTGGTTACACATCCTTTAATTAGCTCTGCAGTCTCATCTTTTGTACTCAGGAAATAAACCCAAGTATATCTTGAATAATCATCAATAATCACAAGATGGTATCTTTTCTTTCCTATGCTTGGAACACTCACAGGACCAAAAAGATCCATGTGAAGTAATTCAACCACTTGATCAATTGAGTTGATGAGTTTTGTCTTATGAGAAGACTTGTGTTTCTTGCCTTTTTGACATGAAATACAATTATCATCCAATCTGAACTCCCTTGTAGGTAAACCAATTACATGCTCACCTTTCACTAGTTTGTTCATGTTCTTCAGATTCACATGACACAATTTCCTATGCCACAATTTTGACTCATTTTCAGTGGCTTTGGAAACAAAACATGTACCACCTCTTGAAACAGCTTCTTTTATGTTGAGCTCATATAAGTTGCCATTTCTTGGTGCCATCATCATAATTATATCAGGTGGGATCACCAATTCAGGTCTTAAAATGAAACAATGTGAGTCATTAAAACCAACTTTATAACCCTTATCAAACATCTGTGATATGCTCAGCAGGTTATATTGTAGTCCCTTAACATAAAACACATTGTCAAATGAGACTTTCCCATTAGTAAAAATTCCCTTGCCAACTATCTTTCCTCCATTCTCATCACTACCAAATGCCACAGGACCTTCAAATTTCTCTTCATAATTAACAAGTGACCTCTTGTCACAAGTCATGTGCCTAGAACATCCACTGTCCATATACCACACTTCATTCAGTTGAGTGGACTGTTCCTGCACAAATCAAAGAAGTTGATTAGTTAAGTGATGAAACACAAGCTTTTTCAACTTGCAAATCCTCAGTTTCATTTTCAGTAGCAGCATTGGGTATGAGTGTTATGGGTTCAGGATCTTCATGAGTCAAATCAAGATTATCTGAATTGTCAGTTTCATAACCACATTCTCTAGGAGTTTTCACAAATGATGTTGGACATGAGCAATCATCCAATACAGTAACACATTCTTGGACAGCATAATCAATTGGTCTTGAACAAACTTTCACTTCAGAATTCTTCTCCTCTTTAACTTCAACCTTAGGTTTCCAAAGGAATCCTTGAGGTTCATAACCATGTTTCAAAAGGAACTTTTCATCACCTGTCAGTTCAGTTGGTTTCTTTCTTGAAAAGACACCTCTGTTTCTTGTCTTTTCACTGCTAGGTGATCCTTGAGAATCATCAAACTTGACTGATTTTGTGTCTTGATAGGGGATAATTCTCAATGGTTGAAAATTCTTTCTGATAGTTTTCTCAGACTTCTTAGGAGATCTGCTTCTCCTGACAGGTTCAGCCACATGTTTTTTTGTCTTCAAAGTAGCTTTCTTTTCTTTCTCAGTTTCTGCAGCAATTTTCAAAACATCTTTACTCATGGTCTCTTTACCACACACTTTTCCTTTTCCCAGGTATGCATCATACTTTTACTTGTACAGAGCAAAGTCTTGTCCATACTTTGTCTCATCTGGGACATAAAAAGGCTTAAAGTTGAATCTTTCATTACAAGAATCTGTGTGGTGACCATATTCATCACATTTCTTACACCAAACTTTTCCCTTGTATCTTTCATGATTACTTTCTTTCTTGAACCTCTCACTAGGTCTAGGTGTTTTGACACCTAGTGTCTTCTGAGTCTTCAGACCATCAAAGTCAATTGAGAAAGGAACAAACTCCTCAATATTGATATCTTGTCTTTCAATCTTGCTTTTAACAAAGACAATTTTCTTCATATTCAATGGTTCTTCATCTAGGCTTCCTTTATGCCTTGACTGCCTCTTTTCATATTCTTCCATAGTCTCAAATTCTCCAATATTAAACACTTCATGACTAGAGAAAACTGGGTAAACTGGGATAAAGTTTTCAACATCTACTGTTTCAGTTAACCTTTTCTTGTTGTTTTTACTTATCCTATCCAATACAGCCTTGCTTGGTGGCCTGACTGCATTGTAGCTTACCTTCTTCTTCTCACATATGTCAAAAGACACATGTTCTCTATTCATTCTTTCATTTTGTTTCTTCATCTTTGGTGTGACTAGTGGGTATAATGGAAGCTTGTCTATTGATTCTGGTTTCTTCACTCTTCTACCTCTTTCAGCAGCTCTAATTTCTTCATCTGTGATCTGATCACTCAAATCACTCAAGTCATCTGCATTTAGATCATCAGAGTCAAAATCATCTTCAGAGACTTGTATTCCTATTGATTTCTCCTTTCTTACTTCTTCTTTGACTACAAATTCTCATTCTTCACTCACCTCAACATTTTTGTAAAGATCAACAAATTACTTTTTGTCTTGAATGACATCTTTGAATTGTTGTAGATATGCATCCCTCTTTTCTTTGTCACCTTTGGGAACAAAGTTGTTGTTTAATGGTAGTTGAACTGCCTTGTACTTGTCTTCTTCTTACACTTGGTTTAAGATACCACATATGTTTCCTGTGGAAACAAATTTTTTTTTTTTGAAATTCAATCTCAATTTGCAGTTTTGTGTTCTGCACTTTCTCTTCAAAAATCATCTTCTTCAATCCATCTATCTTAGTGATATACCTCTTTTCAGCTCTATAACTGATCATACAATCATCTTCCAAACTCTTTATTTTCTCTTCATTAATCAAATCACTTGCCTCATACCCATTGATGATACTTTGTTTCCTGAAACACTCACCCTCCAGCTTGCCTACTTTTATAGTTAACTCATTGATAATTTCATGTAAATCAACTGTAGGAGTAGAGTGTACCTGAGATGATGTTCTAGCCTCCTTTTCAGCAATAGCCATCAAAGCAACATTTGCTCTTGAGATTTCCTCTTCATGATTACTCCAATCAAAATCACCATCTTGCTGTGCAGCTAAAGCTACATTTCCCTGATTCCTTGGTTGATTTTGGTTGGTTATGTTTGAGTTGGTTGGAGCTGTTTGAAGGTTTTGGTTGTTTAGGTTATTTCTCTGAAAGTTTTGATTTTGGGGCACAACTTGTTGATTGTTCATTTGAGGCTGTTGGAAATTGTTGAAGTTGGGATTATAGTTGTTGAAGTTGTTTGGATTGTTGTTGTTGTATCTTGACTGATTTTGTTGATATCTTGGCTGGTTTATTGGTTGTTGATTCTGGTACTGATTCATTTGAAAGTTTCTTGGCAGATTGCACTCTCTTGCAAAATGTCCAGCCTGTTGGCAATTGTAGCAAATTGCCTTTGAGTTGTCAAACCAAATCCTTTCATTAGGGCCAGACACCAGGGACCTCCCAGTCCTATTGAACAACCTTTTGCTTCTCAAACCCAACATGGCAGCTTGCCATTTCAAATCAATATCCTCCAAATCATTTGCATCAATCTGCTAAAGGTCGTCCTGGATGACATTAGTATGAATCAAGTTCTTTGCCACAAAAGCATTGTATGATTCAGTGAACATTGAAAACAAAGCCTGCGTTTCACTACTTTGACCATTGCTTCCACCAGTGTAAGGTGTGTGTGCAGTTGCCATAGAGGTTGTGTCATTGTCTTCCAAGAGTTGGACGTTGAACCTTGACTGGTTTCCTTGGTGACTTGTGTTACCACCAACAAATGCTTTAGGTGTATCAACACCTTGTTCAATTGGTTCCTCTATGATAGGAGTCTGTTGTTTGTTTTTGGTTGACAAGTTTCCCATATGTGTAATGAGAACATTGGACACCTGGAAACAGGGCTTCTCTTCTTTGATCATTTCGTTCTCAATCATCTCTATTTCTGCAGCTTGAAGGAAGCAAATTACATCATCCAATTTGAGTGTTTCAAAGTTGGGCTTCTGCAGGATGAATTTACTAGCTGTGTACCACTCTTTGGGCATAGAGTTTAGCAGCTTTGTGGTCAGATCAAACTCGGTCATCACATAGTCAGTAGTCCTTAGCTCATTCACAATGGCAGAAATCTCTCTAGGATCGATTTCAATCTTTCTCCTTCCTTGTACTTGAATCTTTCTAGCTGTTTTTTGAGTCTTTGTTTCTTTATGTTTTTCAGCTCGGTGTTACTTTCATACATCTAAAGGATTGCATCGTACATAGCCTTGGCTGTAGTGCGATGTGCAACCTTGGTTAAGATCTCCCAAGACAGTCCTAGCTTGATCATAGCTTAGGCCCTGTCGTCCACTTTCCTCATCCTTTCACGTATAGCAGCAGTAGCATTTGCAGCATCATCATCTTGAGGGCCATTCTTTATCAAATTCCACATGTCAACATCATTATAACACACGACATCCTCAATTAAAACCTTCCATTTGGTGAAATTCTCCTGTCCATAAAGTCTAGGAATCTTATTAGTAAAGACCTCTTGTTCTTCGTAACCAAACATTTTGAAAAGCAGAATCAGTTAATCAGTAAAAACATATTTGAAAAAAATCAGATCGGACAACCGGATCTTCAGATTTGATGTATCCGGTTCGATTAGAGCAAGATTAAGTAATACAAATGAGAAATTTAAACAAAATAAGTAAAAGAAGACACCGGTAATATGTATATCTGGACGGAAATGAAGAACAGAGCATCAAACGACACTCTTCAATGAAACAGTGTTCTACTTACGTCATTGTTCTTCTTCAGATCTTCAATCAACAACAAATTATTTACCAAAATCAGCATCGAGCAAGCTCTGATACCACTTGTCGGTCCCGAATAATCACTCACACTCACAATCAAGTCATAACTCACACAATAAATGTGTCGACAAGAGAGTTAATGACGGTTGCTATTTTGGGAAAGAAAACTGTTTGTTAACGGTGGAATCAGAAACAAACAGTGTAGTTGCTAAAGGGTTAATAAAAAGTAACTAACACACAAGAATCACTCAAAAGATTTTCATTTATATAAACGAACCATACAAATGTTAATCAATTTAGGGTTTCTTGGTTGGAAAGTTATATTCGTACGATTCTAAGACAGCCGTCACACTCACAAATATTCTTTCAGAGAAAAGTGACTGATCTGTTCTATCCGTTAGGAGGCGTGCCCTAAAATATTCCTTTTATAGGCCTGACACCTCCTGAAAGCTGTCATTCCTTCTAGAAACCATAGATAAATAATACATATTCAAATTTCATATTCAAAACTATACTAAGTGTAAAAAAACAGGTCTTCCGGGTAGACTTTGCATAAGTTGTCTTCACCGAGTAGGCTTTGTGCCTTCTTGTCCTCTACGGGTAAACCTGGTAACCTTGAAGTGTGCTCGGGAACAGTTCTCCGGGTAGACTTTACTTAGAGTATTTTCCTGAGAAAATACTCACCTAGCAGACTTCAATCTTCTTGAGCATATCAAACTTTGCCTGACATGACCTTATGAGCAACCTTGTTCTTCAATGGTCCTTTCAACTCCTTGCTGGGAATAGCTTATTTAGCAAAGCAAAGTGTGCTTGGTAACACTGTAGCCTGCTTGAGTTGAACCCTGCCCGATGTTACTTAAGATATTTCATTACTCACATCAAGCCTGCTCGGACAACTGTATTATTGATGAATACCTTGTCCGATCTTCCAATCACTTGGCTTCATGAGCTTGGTTAACCAAGAGCCTACTCTGAAGTAAACATTGTTTGGCGATGAAGAACAATCTTGCTAGACATAGTGAATCCTGCTCGGATATACACTAAAGAATATTTCTATAAGATAACCTCGCCCGATGGACAAAATACCTTGCTAGGGTAAGAAAACCTTGCCCGGGAGTCCAAGTGTGCTCGGATTCCATACTTAGCGAGTTCAGAGGAGGTTGAGAATATTTCAGTCTTTCTATGGTAAAGGTTTTTAATTGGTTTGGTCATAATATTGTTGAGTAATTGAATCTATTTTATTACTTTAATATTTATTCCACTTGTGTTTAATAGTTTTTGGTGATTTTTAGGCACATGATTAGGTTGGCTACTTTGTGTTTTCAACTTGTTTGCGGTTTATGGTCGAAATAACCGTAGGACTTATTTATAAAATTTTATTATATTTTATTGTTCTTTCACTAGAGAGGTCGGGAGACAATTTAGCGTTGTGTCATCTTTGTCTTTTGTGGGTTTGGGTAATAATTGCACGGGAGTGAGTTATCCTAGGTCCGTTAGATTATTGTGATACAAGTTTTGTTCAAGTTAATCTAAAATAACCTCTTTATATTAATATATAATGTATCCGAAGAGATCGGGAGGTCATTTGGGTTTTGGGGTACCAAAGTATTATCAGGCAATGTGAGACCGGGAGGTGATCCAACCCTTTAACAATTGAGCTTCACATGTCATTATAGTTCTAAGGTGTCGTCGGTGACGCCGGGAGGCGATCTAGCGTACTTTAGTGGTCTTTAGTGTCATATTTTTAAGATATTATTTTTCAACCAAGTCAAGTTCGTTAACTATTAATTTAACTAGTTGGATTACATTACCTAGGTAGTTGTTTCTCGCATATTAGTAAAACCCGATTTTTTAATAAAGTTTTATTTTTAGTTAATTTATAATTAGTGATGTTTTATTAGTTTAAGTAATATAAAAAAAATTCTAAAAAATCAAAAGAAAGTCTAGGTTAGTAATCTTTTAGGTTTAATAATTAGACTTTACCCATAGTGTCCGAGGTTCGATTTCCGTTCTTACTTGCTAACTCTATTGCGACCGGTACACTTGCCGATTGTGTGTTTTTAGGTGAATTCGGTAAAAATTGGTTTTTAATATTATATACGTTTTTCACACATCAAGTTTTTGGCGCCGTTGCCGGGGACACTGGCAAATTCTTTTTTTAAACCGAGTTGATTATCTAATCTGTTTATCTGTTTATTTGCTTTTTTGTTGTTATTTTTCTTTTAGGTGCCTTTACTTGCTATTTGTGCCTTTAGGTTTAGTTTTTCCTTTAAAAAAGAAAAAAATAAAAAATAATAATAAAATAATATTTATTTAGTTTATGCATAATACCCGTTCTCAAGGCCCACCTTTATTCACCTCATCAAAAGAGCCCGAGAGAGAGTTTCAGGAGCGACTTAAGGAGACTACAGATAGCGAGAGCGATTCACCCGACATCCAGGTAAGCATCTCTACTAGAATAGATATGGGCGACGCCGTTCCACCACTGAGATAAACTGTTCATGCTAGAGCCAGCGATGGCATCATGGGAGCCCGATCTGCAATTGTCCGACATGCTGCGACTAATAATCAAAACTGGAAATTCCGTCTCATGTCATGAATTCTATCACTAATTCTGCTCAGTTCCACGGCTTCGATGACGAAGATGCTTCGGGACACTTGTCCCGATTCGTGCGGATCTGCGAAACTTTTAATATTAATAATATCTCGTCGGACGTCATTCATCTTAAGTTATTCTCACTTTCCGGTCATGCCGCTACATGGTTTGACTCTCTTCTTAACGCCTCAATGGCCACATGGGCCGACTTGCAATTCAAGTTCCTTAGGAAGTATTTCCCTCCATCAAAGGTCAGGCGTCTACGCGAACAAATCCGTTCTTTTCATATGGACCCCGATGAGTCCTATTATTCCGCGTGGGAGCGTTTCCAAACTCTTATAAGCCGTTGTCTTCAGCATGGCCTAAGAGACTGGGCTGTGGTTGAAAAATTCTATAATGGTCTTACTCCCGAAACCCAACAGCGGTTCAGTACCGCCGCTGGAGGAAACATGCTCGATAAACTCACCATAGAGGAGGCTGAAGAAATGTCCGAGAGCATTGCATTAGGGGATTAGCATACACCGAGTAGAAGGTCCGTCTCGGCTGCCAAGGCCGCAGCCATCTCAGCATCACGTGGAGTGCATCATGTTGATCTGAATACGAGTGTGTCGGCGAATGTGGAGGCACTCAAGAGGGAGATGAAAAAGCTAAATTGCAAGCTCGTAGGTGCGAGATATGTCATGGAAATCACAAGACAGCCGATTGTCCCGTTGATTCTCAGGAGGAGGTAGATTTTCTTGCTAATCAAAACCGTACCTTCAATTCAGGGTGGCGAAACAATAATTCTAACTCTAATTGGCGGGCAAGTAAGACCGGTTATTAGCAACGCCAAATTCTGGTCCAAGAACCCGCCCCCGAACCTGCTCCTATACCAAATAGTACTTTCAAGATCGAGGAGATGTTGGCTAACCAATCTTAATTGTTAAATCAGCTCTTACAAAATGATGCCAACACCAAATCCACTCTTTTACATCATTAGACGTTTATGAAGGGACAACAGGTCGCATTTCAGAATCTCGAGGCTAAGTTTGGTGAGTTGTCCGCAAAGATTGAACAACAACCCTCGGGGAGTCTTCCAAGTAACACTGTCCCTAATCCCGGTCCTACCAAAATGCCTCGGGGAGTCTTCTAAACCATTTCAAAATGCCCAGGCCAAGGCAGTGACCACCCGAAGTGGGAGATGTGTCGTTAGAGATACACCAAGTGAGGAGGAAGATGACAAGGAGTTGGATGTGGAGACACCGCCTGAAAAGGTGAACCAGCGGCGTGGCTTGACGGTCAGGCGGTGCGTTAGTTGAGAATGAGAAGCAGGTTGAGCAGGAACCGGTGCACGTCTATAAGCCAAAACCGCCATATCCCGGTCGTCTAGTGAAGAAGAATGATTCGGAGCAGTACTCTAGGTTTCTTGACATGCTTAAGAAGCTCCATGTGAACATTCCGTTTATTGAAGCTCTCGCAAACATTCCAAAACACGCCAAGTTTCTTAAAGATTTGCACACTAATAAAAAGAAACTTGAGGAGCTTTCGACTGTTACTCTTAGTGAGGAGTGTTCTGCCGCCGTACAGAACAAGCTTCCTAGAAAGATGACAGATCCGGGCATCTTTACCATTCCTTGCTTGATTGGTAATCTTCATGTTAGCCATGCTTTGGCCGACCTCGGTGCAAGCATTAACCTCGTGCCATTCTGTGTTTGCCAAACTTAATGTGGGAGAGCTTCTTCCTACCCGAATGAGTATCCAACTGGCAGATCGATCTGAAAAGTTCCCAAGGGGCATTGTGGAGAACATGTTGGTGCATGTTGACAAAATCATATTTCCGGTCGATTTTGTCATTCTCGATATGGATGAGGACTCGAACGTTCCACTCATCCTCGGTCGTCCTTTCTTAGCCACCGCACGCGCTCTCATCGATGTTGCCGATGGCAAATTGACTCTTAGAGTTCATGATGACACGGTCACATTCGAGGTGCAGAATTCCATGTGGCTTACTCAGTAGCATGACGACACTCTCTACTTCATCGACACTTTCATGATGCATGTAGGTGACTATATTATGAAGGTCTGCAAGAGAGACACGTCCGACACCCATATCATCGATGTGGAAAATCAGTCATTCGAGATGACAGAATTTGATTTTGAGTTGCAGGAGAAATAGGAGCAGCAGTTACCTGAGGCAGGAGGGCACGAGCCGTTCATGAGTTCCCAAATATTTTCTAATGTCCTTGTGGTTGAAGAGCGAGAGTTTTCGATTAAAAAACCATCTGTTGAGAACCCCCATCTTTAGAGCTAAAAGATTTACCATCTCACCTCGAGTATGTATTTTTAGGGGAGGGGTCTCAACTTCCCGTCATCATCTCTTCGAGCTTGGAGACGGAGGAGAAGGAGAAGTTGATGGTTGTTCTGAAATCTCATAAGCATGCCATTGCCTGGAAGCTTATGGATATCAAAGGTATAAACCCGTCATTCTGCACGCATAAAATATTTATGGAGGACGAGTTTAAACATGTGGTTCAGCCGCAAAGGAGGCTTAACCCGAACATGAAGGAGGTTTTCAAGAAGGAGGTTATTAAGTTGCTCGATGCTAGTTTGATTTTTCCGATCTCCGACTCCGCATGGGTTAGTCCAGTCTAGGTGGTCCCTAAAAAGGGCGGTACGACAGTTATCACGAATGAAAAGAATGAGCTCATACCGACATAGACTGTAACAGGGTGGCGAGTTTGAATCGACTATAGCAGAGTTAACGAGGCCACACGAAATGACCAATTTCTGCTTCCATTCATCGATCAGATGCTTGAACGTTTATCAGGACAACAGATCAACTGTTTCCTTGACGGATTTTCCGGTTATTTCCAGATTCCCATCGACCCGGGTGATCAAGAGAAGAACACATTTAAATGTCCTTTTGGCACATTCGCGTACCGACGCATGCCATTCGGATTATGTAACGCTCCAGCTACATTTCAGCGGTGCGTGTTGGCCATTTTCCATGAGTTAATCGAGGATTCCATGGAAGTCTTTATAGATGATTTTTCTGTCTTTGGGAATTCCTTCAATGATTGTCTGCGTAACTTAGATCGAGTGCTCGCTAGATGTGAAGAAACGAACCTTATGCTTAATTGGGAGAAATGTCATTTTATGGTTCGTGAGGGTATTGTTTTAGGTCATAAGATTTCTAGTGCGGGGATTGAGGTAGATAGAGCTAAGGTAGACACCATTTCCAAACTTCCACCGCCCACTTCCGTGAAATCTATTCATAATTTCTTAGGTCATGCGGGATTCTACCGCCGATTTATTAAGGATTTCTCGAAAATCTCCCGGCCGATGACCCAGCTTCAAGAGAAAGATAGGCCGTTCGATTTTAGTGAGGAGTGTTTGAGGGCCTTTTATTTGATTAAGAAGAGGTTAGTGAGTGCTCCTATTCTTGTTTCTCCTGATTGGAATCTTTCGTTTGAGATCATGTGTGATGCGAGCGATTTTGCTGTTGGAGCCGTGTTAGGGCAGCGTCGAGAGAAACATTTTCATCCCATATATTATGCTAGCAAGAACCTTAACGATGCTTAGGAGAATTACACCACGACAGAGAAGGAGCTTCTTGCGGTTGTTTTCGCGTGCGATAAATTCCGTTCATATCTCATGCTTTCTAAGACTATCATTTTCTTTGATCATGCGGCTCTGCGTTACTTGTTCGCTAAGAAAGATGCGAAGCCTCGATTCTTTCGTTGGATCCTTTTGCTTAAGGAGTTCGATATTGAAATTAAAGATAAAAGAGGAGCTAAAAATGTCGCCGCCGACCACCTGTCACGGCTAGAAAATTCTGACATGGACAAGACCCGGGAAGAAGGAATTGGTGATGATTTACCGGGTGAGACTTTATTATATGTAAAGGCGAGTGATGAGGGGTTTCCATGGTTTGCTGATCTTGCTAATTATCTATCCTCTGGTGACTTAGTGCCCGGACTGACATATCAGCAAAAGAAGAAGTTCTTTGCAGATATCAAGTTCTACATTTGGGAGGATCCCTACTTATTCCGTATTGGCTCGGATCAGGTGATTCGCCGATGCGTATTTGGTGATGAAGCTCGCAATATTCTTCGACATTGTCATGAGGGCCCAACTGGTGGCCATTTTGGTGCTACTTATACTGCCAAACACGTGTTTGATGCGGGATTCTATTGGCCGACTATATTTCGTGATGTGCATGAGTTTGTTCATTCACGTGACGCATGTCAGAGAGCCGGTAACATCTCATACCGAAATGAGATGCCCCAAAATCCCATCCAGGTGGTTGAAATCTTCGATACATGGGGCATTGATTTTATGGGTCCGCTTCCTATGTCTAGAGGGAATAGATACATACTCGTTGCTGTCGACTACGTGTCTAAATGGGTGGAGGCTCAAGCCTTACCTAGAAATGACGTGCGAGTTGTAGTGGGATTCCTTCGAAAACTCTTTGCTCGATTTGGTACTCCTAAAGACCTGATCAGTGATTGGGGTACCCACTTTTGTAATACTCAGATGGATAAGGTTCTGAAACGTTGTTGGGTCACCCATCGACTTTCTACGGCCTACCATCCTCAGACTAGCGATCAAGTGGAAAACACCAATCGTGACATTAAGAGGATCTTATAGAAAATAGTTGGGAACAGTCGCGGGGATTGGGCTGAAAAGCTTGATGATGCACTCTGGGCCTTTCTTACTGCATTCAAAAGGCCTATAGGGACCACTCCCTTTCGGCTAGTTTATGGAAAGGCGTGTAATCTCCCCGTTGAGTTAGAACATCGTGCGTATTGGGCTTTAAGATCCGTAAATCTTGATTTATCTGCGGCGGGAAAGAGTCGTTTTCTTCAAATTCATGAGGTTGAGGAGCTGCGGAATTAGGCCTATGAAAGAAGTTGGGGGTATAAGGAGCGGACAAAGGAACGCCATGATAAACATATTAAGGGTCCCAAAGAGTTTAAGTGTGGCGATAAGATTCTTCTATATAATTCCCGGTTGAAGTTGTTTCTGGGTAAATTGAAATCCTGATGGTCTGGTCTGTTCGTTGTGAAGGAGGCATTTCCTTATGGAGCGGTTGAGATAGAGGCTGACGATGGACATTCTTGGAAAGTGAATGGGCATAGATTGAAGCATTATGTTGGAGGTCCACTTGGTGATCGCGAGGAGGAGGCGATCTACCTTGATCCGCCTGGAGAGTAGAGAAGGAGAGCACACTCGGGACCTTGCCCGAGTTGTATAGTTTGTATAAAAATTTAGTTGCATTATTTTCTTTTATTTTATTCTTCTTTATTTTATTTTCTTTGAGTATGTTTTAGTCCTTAGAGTCTGTTTGATGTCTTCTTTGGGTTGTTTTGAGTTTTAATTTGCAGGATTGGATTTTCTCATTCGTACTCAATCTCCATTCGGATGAGGATTCTCTGAGCCTATCATATTGTAGAGGACACCCATAAGCTGCGGCCGCGAATGAAATGCTATACGGACGCCTTGGAATGAGACTTGTGAAGATAACTGCATTATTACCAGGGGAGTCTGTTCCAATTTATTGTTCCATTTGCTTAAATTTTTTATTCTGCTTTATTTTATGTCTTTTTCTATTCCTACATCCCAGACAATGTAGATTTTAAGTGTGGGGATGGGAACTGACGTTTTCTTTTGAAAAAAAAAACAGTTTCAAATTTTATTAAAAAGTAAAAAAAATATAAAATATAAAACAAAAAAAAGTTTAAAAAGAGAACAACAATGTCCCGAAATTTTAACGAAATTTTTTGCTAATAATGGAAAATGATAGAAAAATTTGAGATTGGTTTTTAAAACTACTATTATATATGAGATTAAATAAAAGATAATGCACTAAACTTGGGATGTGTCGGTAGGCCCAACTAGCTTTAATAGTCCTCTTTAGCAGATTTTATATATCTAATAATTTGAAAAACGGTGAAACCGAATTCAATGCTTAGGGAGGATTACCATAATCTAAAAACTTTGAGATGGTAAGACTTAGATGCACTCAAACCAGCACACCACCACATGTCCATCTTTTTACGAGCTTAGAAATAGTTATATACTTTATGGTGATATATAAAAAAAAGAAAAAAAAGAGAAAAAAAAGAAAAAAATAAAAAGAAAAGTATGTTTTGAAAGTGTATTCCGAAAATTTGATCCGAAAAGCAAATGACCATGAGAAAGTTATGTATTGTAAAATGCCAAAGAAGCATTCTCAAAGTTAGTAAAAGAGGCCAAAGTTGCACATACTAGACGGGACTTAGAGTTGACGTGTTACCAAAGGGATAGTGACTCTGAGGATACACTATTGGGGCTCGAAGGTTCTTAGTCAAGAAATATCAAATCAGGATTTGTAGGACAAAGTCCAATAATATTTAGGAATAGCTCGTACGACCTCCACAGGACCATTCATCCATCAAATTTCACCGAGTGCATCTACTTAGTACCATCAACGAGTCCTTGGCTTATGGTGATTTGTCGAACCAGTTTGCTTCGACTCTAGTTTTTCTAGCTCTCTTTGTCTGAGATGGGGTAGGTGTAGCCGTGGTTTTTGTACTTTAAAGCGGTTAATGCAATTGGGGGCTTGATAGGCTGGTGGCTGGGTTTAAGTGGACAACAATACCGGCAATCGCAGTTTTTGCGTTTATCTGGGCTTAAAAGATAACCTATATGTTTTGAAAACTAGTCTTGAATTCTGATCCCATTGCAATATATATATTTTTCGGGGACGAAAAAGGTTTAAGTGTAGGGATATTTGATATGGTTTAAAATATACATGTTATTATATAAATATTTCCTACAGTCTCAAGTATTTTGAGCCAGTTTTTTATTGAATATATATTTATTTGGCTCATAATTGGATTTAAAGGTTAAATTTTTAAACGAGCAAAATTATAGTATTCTCACTAAACTTGAGACCAATGAGCAAAGAGTCCAACTCATTTTACATAATACTAGACATCATATGGTAGTATTTAGTAGTGTTATTGTTATTTAAATTTTACTATTTAAAAGTATGATGTTTAATTAAATTTAAATATCCACCGTTTATTTAATGTTGACAGGAGAATCAAGATGATTCTGGTGATACATCTAGCTTGGTGGGCCATATATTAATAATAAAAGATCATATGTCCATCGTAAAAGAAACATTATAAGACGGTTTGTGATTGAAGATAAAATGGACTCCAAGGCTAAGCAAGTAAACAAAAAGAGAAAGAGAATTTGACCTATGAAATTAAATTTGTTGGTGAAATTTGAAGTGGGGCTCAAGTTTTGTTAATTATAGAGAGTTATTAAAAAAAACCATATTAATATAATATGGGAGTGGACGACAATTTGGGGGTGTGTCTCATAATATATCAAAAAGCACATAAGTCAACAGAGAGAATTATGTTTTGGTGGGGCTACTGTTGAGGTTTTTTTGGTTCGGGCGTGAAGACAAATAGAGAAAGAAAGAGGCAATCACAAATAATTTTTTTGGTGTGGGTGCTGTGGAGGTCACGTGGAGACTAATAATAGGGTGGACTACAATCTGCCACCACCACATCTTCATTTGTATTTACCTTTCGGTCAAAGAAGTGTATGTTATCAAACAAATTATTTAGTTCTTTTCTTTATAGTATTAAACCTTTTTTGTTTGAATTTTTTTCTTTATATATTATTTTTCAGGAACTCATATATTATTTTTGTTTCATATTTTATTATGAGTAGCTAAATATATTAAACTGCCTAGGTTTTGATTAAGTACTATGTTAGATTTGATAGTTTGACGAACTATTAATTGACATTGATCGATTTAATATTATGGTAAAGGTTTTTAACTGGTTTGGTCATAATATTGTTAAGTAATTGAATCTATTTTATTACTTTAATATTTATTCCACTTGTATTTAATAGTTTTTGGTGATTGTTGGGCACATGATTAGGTTGGCTACTTTGTGTTTTCAACTTGTTCGCGGTTTATGGTCGAAATAACCGTAGGACTTATTTATAAAAGTTTATTAGATTTTATTGTTCTTTCACTAGAGAGGCCGGGAGTCAATTTAACGTTGTGTCATCTTTGTTTTTTGTGGGTTTGGGTAATAATTGCACGGGAGTGAGTTACCATAGGTCCCTTAGATTATTGTGATACAAGTTTTGTTCAAGTTAATTAAAAATACCCTATTTATATTAATATATATCGTATCCGAAGAGACCGGGAGGTGATTTGGGGTACCATAGTATTATTAGGCAAGGTGAGACCGGGAGGTGATCCAACCCCTTAACAATTGAGCTTCACATGTCATTATAGTTCTAAGGTGTCGTCGGTGAGGCCGGGAGGCGATCTAACGTACCTTAGTGGTCTTTAGTGTCATATTTTTAAGATATTGTTTTTCAACCAAGTCAAGTTTGTTAACTATTAATTTAACTTATAGGATTCCATTACCTAGGTAGTCGTTTCTGGCATATTAGTAAAACCCGAATTTTTTATAAAGTTTTATTTTTAGTTATTTATAATTAGTGAATTTTTGTTAGTTTAAGTAATATACAAAAAATTCTAAAAAACAATAGAAAATCTAGGTTAGTAATCTTTTAGGTTTAGTAATTAGAGTTTACCCATAGTGTCCTAGGTTCGATATCCGTTCTTACTTGCTAACTACATTGCGACCGGTACACTTGCCGATTGTGTGTTTTTTTAGGTGAATTCGGTAAAAATTGGTTTTTAATATTATATACGTTTTTCACACATCAAGTTTTTGGCGCCAATGTTGGGGACACTGGCAATTTTTTTTTAAACCGAGTTGATTATTTAATCTATTTATCTGTTTATTTGCTTTTTTGTTGTTATTTTTCTTTTAGGTGCCTTTACTTGCTATTTGTGCCTTTAGGTTTAGTTTTTCCTATAAAAAAAAGAAAAAATATTAAGAAAATAAAAAAAACAATAAAATAATTTTTATTTCAGTTTATGCATAATACCCGTTCTCAAGGCTCACCTTTATTCACCGCATCAAAAGAGCCCGAGAGAGAGTTTCAGGAGCGACTTAAGGAGACTATAAAGATAGCGAGAGCGATTCACCCGACATCCAGGTTAGCGTCTCTACTCCTAGAATAGATATGGGCGACGCCGTTCCACCACTGAGACAAACTGTTCATGCTAGAGCCAGCGATGGCATAATGAGAGCCCGATCTGCAATTGTCCGATCTGCTGCGACTAATAATCAAAACTGGCAAATTCCATCTCACGTAATAAACTGTATCACTAATTCTGCTCAGTTCCACGGCTTGGATGACGAAGATGCTCCGGGACACTTGTCCCGATTCGTGCGGATCTGCGAAACTTTTAATATTAATAATATCTCGTCTGACGTCATTCATCTTAAGTTATTCTCACTTTCCGGTCGTGCTGCTACATGGTTTGACTCTCTTCTTAACGCCTCAATGGCCACATGGGCCGACTTGCAATCCAAGTTCCTTAGGAAGTATTTCCCTCCATCAAAGGTCAGGCGTCTACGCGAACAAATCCGTTCTTTTCATATGGACCCCGATGAGTCCTATTATTCCGCGTGGGAGCGTTTCCAAACTCTTATAAGCCGTTGTCCTCAGCATGGCCTAAACGATTGGTCTGTGGTTGAAAAATTCTCTAACGGACTTACTCCCGAAACCCAACAGCGGTTCAATACCGCCGCCAGAGGAAACATGCTCGATAAAATCACTATAGAGGAGGCTGAAGAAATGTTCGAGAGCATTGCATTAACGGATCAGCATACACCAAGTAAAAGGCCCGTCTCGGCTGCGAAGGCCGCATCAATTTCAGCATCACGTGGAGTGCATCATGTTGATCAGAATATGAGTGTGTCGGCGGATGTGGCGTAACTCAAGAGGGAGATGAAAGAGCTTAAGTTGCAAGCTCGTAGGTGCGAGATATGTCATGGAAATCACAAGACAGCCGATTGTCGCGTTGATTCTCAAAAGGAGGTATATTTTCTTGCTAATAAAAACCGTACCTTCAATTCAGGGTGGCGAAACAATAATTCTAACTCTAATTGGCGGGCAGGTAAAACCGGTTATCAGCAACGCCAGAATCTGTTCCAAGAACCCGCCCCCCGAACCTGCTCCTGTACCAAATAGTACTTCCAAGATCGAGAAGATGTTGGCTAACCAATCTCAATTGTTAAATCAGCTCTTACAAAATTATGCCAACACCAAATCCACTATTTTGCAGCATGAGACGTTTATGAAGGGACAATAGGTCGCATTTCAGAATCTCGAGGCTAAGTTTGGTGAGTTGTCCGCAAAGATTGATCAACGACCCTCGAGGAGTCTTCCAAGTAAGATTGTCCCTATTCCCGGTCCTACCTATTCTAAACCATTTCAAAATTCTCAGGCCAAGGCAGTGACCACCCGAAGTGGGAGATGTGTCGTTAGAGATACACCAAGTGAGGAGGAAGTTGATGAGGAGTTGGATATGAAGACACTGCCTGAAAAGGTGAACTAGAGGCCTAGCCCAGCAAGTACCTAACGGTAAGGCGGTGCGTTAGTTGAGAATGAGAAGCAGGTTGAGCAGGAACCGGTGCGCGTCTATAAGCCAAAACCACCACATCCCGGTCGTCTAGTGAAGAAGAATGATTCGGAGCAGTACTCTAGGTTTCTTGACATGCTTAAGAAGCTCCATGTGAACATTCCGTTTATTGAAGCTCTCGCAAACATGCCAAAACATGCCAAGTTTCTTAAAGATTTGCTCACTAATAAAAAGAAACTTGAGGAGCTTTCGACTTTTACTCTTAGTGTGGAGTGTTCTGCCGCCGTACAGAACAAGCTTCCTAGGAACATGACAGATTCGGGCAGCTTTACCATTCCTTTCTTGATTGGTAATCTTCATGTTAGTAATGCTTTGGCCGACCTCGGTGCAAGCATTAACCTCATGCCATTCTGTGTTTGCCAAACTTAACGTGGGAGAGCTTCTTCCTACCCGAATGAGTATCCAACTGGCAGATCGATCTGTAAAGTTCCCAAGGGGCATTGTGGAGAACATGTTGGTGCATGTTGACAAAATCATATTTCCGGTCGATTTTGTCATTCTCGATATGGATGAGGACTCGAACGTTCCACTCATCCTCGGTCGTCCTTTCTTAGCCACCGCACGCGCTCTCATAGATGTTGCCGATGGCAAATTGACTCTTAGAGTTCATGATGACACGGTCACATTCGAGGTGCAGAAATCCATGTGGCATACTCAGTAGCATGACGACACTCTCTACTTCATCGACACTTTCATGATGCATGTTGGTGACTATCTTATGAAGGTCTGCAAGAGAGACACGTCCGACACCCATATCGTCGATGTGGAAAATCAGTCATTCGAGATGACAGAATTTGATTTTGAGTTGCAGGAGAAAGAGGAGCAGCAGTTACCTGAGGAAGGAGGGCACGAGCCGTTCATGAGTTCCCAAATATTTTCTAATGTCCTTGCGGTTGAAGAGCGAGAGTTTTCGATTAAAAAACCATCTGTTGAGAACCCCCATCTTTAGAGCTAAAAGATTTACCATCTCACCTCGAGTATGTATTTTTAGGGGAGGGGTCTCAACTTCCCGTCATCATCTCTTCGAGCTTGGAGACGGAGGAGAAGGAGAAGTTGATGGTTGTTCTGAAATCTCATAAGCATGCCATTGCCTGGAAGCTTATGGATATCAAAGGTATAAACCCGTCATTCTGCACGCATAAAATATTTATGGAGGACGAGTTTAAACCTGTGGTTCAGCCGCAAAGGAGGCTTAACCCGAACATGAAGGAGGTTTTCAAGAAGGAGGTTATTAAGTTGCTCGAAGTTTGATTTTTCCGATCTCCGACTTCGCATGGGTTAGTCCAGTCCAGGTGGTCCCTAAAAGGGCGGTATGACAGTTATCACGAATGAAAAGAATGAGCTCATACCGACACGAACTGTAACAGGGTGGCAAGTTTGCATCGACTACCGCAGACTTAACGAGGCCACACGAAAGAACCAATTTATGCTTCCATTCATCGATCAGATGCTTGAGCGTTTGTCAGGACAATAGTTCTACTGTTTCCTTGATGGCTTTTCCAGTTATTTCCAGATTCCCGTCGCCCCGGGTGATTAGGAGAAGACCACATTTACTTGTCCTTTTGGCACATTCGCGTACCGACGCATGCCATTCGGATTATGTAACGCTCCAGCTACATTTCAGTGGTGCATGGTGGCCATTTTCCATGAGTTAATCGAGGATTCCACGGAAGTCTTTATGCATTATTTTTCTGTCTTTGGGAATTCCTTCAATGATTGTCTGCGTAACATAGATCGAGTGCTCGCTAGATGTGAAGAAACGATCCTTATGCTTAATTGGGAGAAATGTCATTTTATGGTTCGTGAGGGTATTGTTTTAGGTCATAAGATTTCTAGTGCGGGGATTGAGGTAGATAGAGCTAAGGTAGACAACGTTTCCAAACTTCCACCGCCCACTTCTGTGAAATATATTCGTAATTTCTTAGGTCATGCGGGATTCTACCGCCGATTTATTAAGGATTTCTCGAAAATCTCTCGGCCGATGACCCAGCTTCTAGAGAAAGATAGGCCGTTCGATTTTTAGTGAGGAGTGTTCGAGGGCCTTTTATTTGATTAAGAAGAGGTTAGTGAGTGCTCCTATTCGGTTAAAGAAGTGTACGTTATCAAACAAACTATTTAATTCTTTTCTTTATAGTATTAAACCTTTTTTGTTTGAATTTTTTTCTTTTTATATTATTTTTCATGAACTCATATATTTTTTTTTCATATTTATTATGAGTAGCTAAATATATTAAACTGCCGAGGTTTTGGTTGAGTACTATGTTAGATTTGATGGTTTGACGAACTATTATTTGACATTGGTTGATTTAATATTATGGTAAAGGTTTTTAATTGGTTTGTTCATAGTATTGTTGAGTAATTGAATCTATTTTATTACTTTAATATTTATTCCACTTGTGTTTAATAGTTTTTGGTGATTGTTAGGCACATGATTAGGTTGGCCACTTTGTGTTTTCAACTTGTTTGCGGTTTATTGTCCGAAATAACCGTAGGACTTATTTATAAAAGTTTATTATATTTTATTGTTCTTTCACTAGAGAGGCCGAGAGGCAATTTAGCGTTGTGTCATCTTTGTCTTTTGTGGGTTTGGGTAATAATTTCACGGGAGTGAGTTATCCTAGGTTCCTTAGATTATTGTGATACAAGTTTTGTTCAAGTTAATTTAAAATACCCTCTTTATATTAATATATATTGTATCCGAAGAGACCGGGAGGTGATTTGGGTTTTGGGGTACCATAGTATTATTAGGCAAGGTGAGACCGGGAGGTGATCCAACCCTTTAACAATTGAGCTTCACATGTCATTATAGTTCTAAGATGTCGTCGGTGAGGCCGGGAGGCGATCTAACGTACTTTAGTGGTCTTTAGTGTCATATTTTTAAGATATTGTTTTTCAACCAAGTCAAGTCAAGCGACCGGTACACTTGCCGATTGTGTGTTTTTTTTAGGTGAATTCGGTAAAAATTGGTTTTTAATATTATATACGTTTTTCACACATCATGGATTCTGCCTGAAAACCACCCTTATCATCAGGAATTGTTTTTATTCATGGAGAGGGCTGGAAGTGTGATGTTGGGAAGAAGACAAGCATCCTCAAGCTCAAGAAGATAAAACTATGTTCTTAGCTTATATTTTGCTTTGTAATGTCCACTGGACAGAATTTCAACTTTGTAATGCACTTTTTGATTATGTAATGTAATTTGATTTTGAGATTTGATGTGTATTTTTTACTAAGTGTATGTAACCATAGAAGTGTTTTGGTACAGCCGAGGTTGTTTTAATCTAGGGGAAGATTGTTGGGATGAGAAAAGTGCTAAATGAATATTGGAAACATCTCAACCTATCAAGAAACTGCTAAGTATGGAATCTGAGTAAGCTCAGACCTCCCAGCAAGGTTTTAGTTAGCCTAGCAAGGTATCTTGCCTTCCGGGCAAGGTTATCTTCTTGAAGTCTTCTTAAGTGTCAATCCGAGCAGGGTTCACATTGTCTAGCAAGGTTGGTCTTCAAGCCAAGCAAGGTTTGTTTCCCAGCAAACTCTTGGCTAAACCAAGCTAAAGAAACCAATTATTTTGGAAGATCTAGCAAGGTTTATTATTAATAAACAGTTGTTCCAGCAAGCTTGAAGAAAGTTGATAAGGAAATATCTTAAGGACTTATTCTAGCAAGGTTCAACTCCGAGCAAGCTACAGTGCTACCAGCAAAGTCAACAGTGTTACCAGCACACTTTGGTTTGTTCAATAAGTTATTTATTAACAAAGAATTGAAGGATTTATGAAGAACAAGTTTGCTTGTAGGACCATATCAAGAAAAGTTTTCTATTGTCAAGAAGATTGAAGTTTGCTAGGTGAATATTTTCTAAGGAAAATATTCAAAGAAAAGACTACCCGGAGAACTGTTCCCCAGCACACTTTGGTTACCAGGTCTACTCGAAGAAGACTAAAGCTACAAAGCTTACCCAAAGACCTGTTTTACACTTAGACTCTTTTGTAATATGATTTTATGATATGTATCATTGATTAGAGTTTCTATAAGAAATGACAGCTGTCAGGGCACGCTTATAAATAGAATAATTTAGGGCACGCCTGAGAGACACGAAATATATGAGAGAAGACAGACCTGATATTATTCCTAAAAATTGAGTGTGATGGCTGTACTTTAATACGTACGGACAAAACATTCCTTTCTGAAACCCTGATTGATTTTTGTTTGTATTGATCTTTCTATAAACGGAAATCTTTTCAGTTACAGTTTGTGTTTGTTACCTTAGTATTGATCAAACAACATTTATTGTGTTAGTGTTTCCGCCACTAATACAATATTGTTCTTACCCTAAATAGCAAGTCGCTAACATTCATGTCAACACTTAATCGTGTGGGTTACGACAGTGGTATTTTGATTGATATACATAGAACGGGACCGACACGTCGGGTGCTTAAGCACTTGTTTACACAACAACTCGTTCAATCACTCTAATGAACAGCCAACTAGAACCCTATATACAACATGACTATATATAGTGACTACACAAAGCCCATTACAAGCCCTAAATCCCACCGAGATCACAATGATCTCGGTTTACATATACCCACATAACAGAAAACAAAACCAAACGCAAACTAAGTACAAACCATACCAAATAGGCCCAACAAAAGAATTGACAGCCGGCGGTGGTATATGTGGCGTTCAGCTTGCAGCTTCCATAGTCAGAATCAGAAAATGCTCTCACCTGGAATACATCATCTAGAGGATACCAAAGACTGACCCATGGAAACCCCTTAAGATACCGTAGTATCCGCTTCACCAACGTTAGGTGAGACACAAATGGACTGGATTGATATCGGGCACACAAACAAGTCAGATACATGATGTATGGCCTCGATGCAATGAGATACATGAGGGAACCGATCATAGAACGGTAGAGTGTTTCTCCCTGGTGGGATCAGGACCAATTCCATGATTTAGCAGGATAGGAGTGCTGATCGACGATGCGTCAGCCATATTGAACTTTTCAAGGATATTTTTGACATACTTCGTCCGATGAATGAAAATTCCATCAGAAAGTTGTTCGACTTGCAAACCTAAGAAAAACTTCAATTCTCCTATAGTGCTCATTTCAAACTTCGACTTCATAACTTCCTCAAATTCTTTGCAAAGAACATCGTTTGTTGACCCAAAAATGATATTGTCCACATAGACCGGGACTATCAACAAATGACCATCTACCTCCTTTGTTAAGTTTGTACAATCCACGGTGCCACGAACAAAGTTATTGTCTAACAAGTGTTTAGACAATGTGCCATACCAAGCTCTCGGGGGCTTGATGTAAACCATAAAGAGCTTTGTCGAGCAGGTACGCCCGGTGGTTGTCCTACAAAGACTTCTGCAGCCAATTTTCCGTTCAGGAAGGCAGACTTAACATCTAACGGGTAGACCTTGAATCCTTTACAAGATGAAAAGGCTAAGAAAATCCAAATAGCTTCAAGTTTAGCAATGGAAGCATAGACTTCGTTGTAATCGATTCCCTCCCTTTGATTGAAATAGTGAACCACTAGTCGAGCTTTATTTCTAACAGTTATACCATTTTCATCCCTTTTGCACTTGAAAACCCACTTGGTATTAATGTATCATTTGTTATCAGGTAGATCCACAACTTATCATACCCCCAAGCTTTTCAAGTTGCAAAAATTCTTCTTGCATTGCATTCTCCCAACTTTCTTCAGTCAAAGCTTGCTTATATGTCTTCGGTTCAATTTATGAAATGAAACATTTGAATGAGAGCCGGTTTTGAAGTGGAGAAACTTGAGTGTAATAACAACTGAGACTTTGATCAATTTGGCTTCAAGTGTGAACTCTAGTATTAAGATCCCCAATAATATTTTCGTAAAGTTGATATAACATAGTATGAGGAATAACTTCATCCGAAACCACCACATCAGTTTGTAGATTAGTGACATTCTCATCATTAACCACTTCATCAGAAAGCACAGCATCAGAAGTAGGTGTTGGTTGAATCAAACACTCAATCACATCACTGTGATCTTCACCATCATTGTCAAAGGAGGGTGTAGCCGGGGGGTATCATCAACATGGTCATCGACATCAGGTGCCGGATCCTCATTAAAGATTGGAACATCTTGTGTAGTAATTTCTTCTTTCAACCCTTTACCCAAATGTTGTTGATATAACAGTGTGGCCATTTCATCAGTGTTTTCCTCTTCAAGAAATGAGAAACAACTCCACAAGATGTCATAGTCAAACATCCATGAATTGCCCTTTCTTTGAATAGGAGTAGCATATCTTTGACAGTCAACATGCTTACTTGCACAACCCGGTTGATGCTAGGTAAGAATATTCGATGCAAAGGACTAGCATAACCCACAAAGAAACCATCCACAGGCTTAGCGCCAAATTTACCATCAGGATCAACGGTAGTACACTGTGATCCAAACGACTCAAGCCACTTCAAATTCGGCTTTCGTCGATTAAGTAGCTTGAAATAGGTTTCGCCAAACATCTTTACTGTTAAAACACGATTATGAGTCTAACATGCTGAGGCAACAACTTCTGACCAAAACTCACAGGTAGTTTCGAATCAGCCAACATCGCCCTAGTTGTTTTAATCAACGTCCTATTCTTTCATTCAGCTACTCCATTTTGTTGTGGTGAATAAGGAGCAATAAATTCATGAAGAATACAACGGTCGTCACAGTATTGAAGCATTCAGTTGATCCTTAACTCGGTACCATTGCCGCTTCCGATTCTTTGGATTTGCAAATTGTATAACATCTCGAGCTTCTTGAATAAGATCATCAAGTTGTCGAAGGTCTCAGCTTTCGATTCAAGAATCATCACCCACAAGAAGCGCGAAGTGACCACCAAATAGTAAAGATCCCCGGTGATACTTTTGACATTCACGGGACCAAACAAATCCATGTGTACCCTCTCGAAAGGTAAAATGATTGAATTGAGAGACTTCGTCGGGTGCGATATCTTCTTTAGTTTACCCTTCAACCAGTTGTTTATGATCAAGATAGTTCATCTTGCGAACATTGATGTGACCCATACGTTGATGTCATAACACCGACTCCTTTTCAGATGACATGGTGATAAAAAATTGTATGGTACCTTGAGTCGATGATGCAACACTCATGTTAAGCACATGAAGATCATTCTCCCTTGGTGCTTTCTTCAATATCCATTCTTCTGGAATCTTATACCCAGACTTCAAAATCATACAATATTGACTTGTAAAGTGTGTTGAAAAGCCTTTGTCACAAATTTGGGAGATACTCAGCAAATTATTCTCAAGTTCCGAGATGTAATTCACATTCTCAAATATCACTTTCCCGTTCGATAAAGTACCCTCACCAACAATTTGTCCTCCTTAATTTCCTGCAAACCCCACATATCCTTCTCGAATAGATTTAGCATTCTTTAGAAAATGAAGAGTTCCTATCATGTGTCGAGAGGCTCCACTATCCATAATCTGGCGTTAATCATTGGATCTTGAACGCCCCTACAAAAGTAAGTAGTTAGTGAAAAAAGGAAACCCAAGCCTTCTTGGTCTTGGGTTGTTTCAATTTCTCATAGAAAAAGTCATCAAAATTATCATCCTCATAATTAGTCAGATTCAACCGATGAGCATGATTTAAACAAATTAGAAGACTCAGATTTTAAATATTCAACTCCTTTATCTTTCTCAATTTTACAAGACTCTACTTCATTTTTAGTGGTTGAATTAACAAGTTTATCTTTGATTTTACCGTTAACCACCCAGTTTTGTCCAACAGAACTTGTATTCTTGTATAAACCATAATTTTTCTTAACATTTGAAGATTCACATAGTTCAAATATCCTTTTGACAAGTTCCTTATCTACCCCCCCCCCCCCCCCCCCGCTTTTAAAATCTTGATTGGTGGAGATGTAGATTTTACTAATGGAACCTTCACATATGGTTTTTTGTTCACCACATGGTTTGTTTCTTGAGAAAATCTTTTAAGACATGAATAAAATAAATGTCCCTCTTCATTACAACAGAAACATTTCCTCCTATCAACAAACTTGTTAAAAGGACGAACATGATTCTCTTGTTTCTTTCTTTCAGCTTTGAGTCTATAAAACTCATCATTTAATTGCGTTGTAAAGATGGCCTCTTTCTCTTGTTTAGAGGTCTCACCTTTAACGAAAGCAATCTTTTGAAAACCCACATTTGGTTTTACAGATGCTTTGTCTCCCGTTTAAACGCAATACCTTTTCTTTTGTAATAAAACTAGTTTTAGCAAATTTTGAGTTCTGATTACCAGTTTTAGTACATGGTTGAGTTTCATATATAGTTTTAACATTTTGGTTACAAGATTTAGCACATGTTTCAGATTTTACGTTAACAAACACAAATTCAGCAACTTTCTTAGCAACTTCGCTCTCACATTCAGAGCTATTAAAAGATTTTACATTTTGCTCATCACATGAAACAGATGATGAAACATCATGATGTGGTAAACTAGCCACCACATTCATCGCTTTAAGAAACCCTTCAGGTTCTTTTGGAATGTAAAAGCTCTAGGTAGGTGGCGGAACAAAATGATATTTTGAATCATCCTTTTTGTCCTCAACATAATGTTTAGGAATAATGTGATCAAGGACATATGAAGAGCCTGAGTAGCTTTTATGTTTAGTGTCAACTCTTTCAGTTTCTATTTTAATCAATTTTACTTTTTTTGTTGTGCTTTCTCATCAACATGCCTATTGATAGCAATTTGTTTATCTTTAACTGTGTGAATTAGCATAGAAATTGTTTTCTCATCTTGTTGGATTTTTACCCACAAGCTTTTCTAACATTTTATAATCTTGAAACATGTTGTTATAATGTGTTTTAAGTGAGTTAATAACAAAATCTTTTTCCTCACATAATTCACAAATAGGTTATACATTAGTAGATAATTCTACATGTCTAGCCATGAATGAGTGATTAGCAGACTCTACTTCAACAACAACTATCTCTTGAACTTCTTTTGCTGGAATAGTTTCATCACGCATGATAAATGGCTTGCTGGTTATAATCCCTACCAAATGGATTAGGACTAGCATCTCCAACTTCTGGATTAGAGCATTCCCTCTTGAAGTGACCCATCAAGGAAGTTCTTACCGTAATCTCTCGGAATCTTTGTGCCCTTCTCACAACACTTGCCATACACCAACGAATATCTAGCATCTCCATTTCCTCAGGATCGATATGATCATAATCTTCTCTAGTCATGTTGTAGTTACCAATACGCACAACTATCAAACACTTGTATAACTCTAGGACGGATCCTAAGAAAGCTATATGTTCTTGAATGTTTTCGACTGTTAGTCCATTAATGTTCTTGATATTAACAGCAATATTGCATTGAAAAACATCAAATGGTAGACTAGCGGGATTTGGGGATTGATCAGGAGCAGAATTAGTTCAAATGGTTTCAGTGTAAGAACTTGTGCCATGACCAATGTTAGACGATCGACTTGTTTGAGAACTGCCACCAAAACTACTATTTGTGATAAAAGCAGTTTGAATATTCGGACTGGGAGAAATCACCGATTGTGATGATAAAATATAATCCAATGTCTTGAGTAACCGAAGTGCTCTTCATTTTTTGTTTCTTGTGTAACTCAAGTTCATGTGCTTCCAACGTTTCAATGAATCGGGCTAAAGTCAATCTTGCATAATTTATCGGGTTTGATTGTTAAATCATAATGAAAGTATTCAAGTCATCAGACAAAGAATCATCAAGCTTGTCAATGTATTCATAATCTTCTTTATTAATTCCTTATCTTTTCATCTCATTCACAAGATGACAATACCTCTTAATCAATTGAGGCATCGATTCAACTTTAACCATGGTAAATATGTCAAACTCTTTTTTTAACAAACACATCTTGATTTTCTAATGTCAGGATTTCCTCTGTCTTTGCTCAGCAACGCTTCCCAGATTGAGAGGCATGATCCATTATGTTTTAACGGATGAAAGATTTCACACTTCATTGATTTTTTAAACAAATTCGTTATCTTCTTCTCACGAAGAAATATTGCTTTGTCAGCTTCAAAAATTTGAGATAATCGATGACTAGTACCATTTTTAGTTCATGGAATGATGTATTGGACCTCAACAGCTTTCCACGCATAATAATTCACGGCTTGAACATAATTCTCAAACTTATCAGCCCAACTTGGATAATCTTCCATCCTTAAAAGATTCGATGGCTTAGTAGATGTTCCCATTTCATTTTCCAAATTAATATTCTGAAGTATCGGTGACGGGTGTGTCACAAAAGCATTCAAATCTTCCATCGTTGCGCGAAAATCAAGTAAAACAGTAAACTCAGGCGTGTAAGTAGAACAGGCGTATAAGTCCTCAAGCGTGTATGTATTACCCGGCGTATAAGTATTACCACGTGTAACACTTAAATGTTGAGTAGACTTATGCGAATAACAAACTTATACATACAAATCACAAACATGCAACCTCTTACACGTATAATAAACACTTATACGTGAAACACCTGTTATACAGAAGAACAAACTTATACGGAATCCACTTATACGGCTGGAAAAGACCTTATCGCTGTACAGATCACTTATACGCTGCATCATTCTGTTCAACTGTTTTGATCTGAATCTTGAATTACAACATGATTTTGATGATTTCACTCGTGCAGAAGTGATTATCATGTAAAAACAATCATAATCACTAAAGAAATTTGTAATTTATCGGAAGATGAATAAGTAATTGAAGAATTAATGATCGGGTTAAACTTTGACTTTTATATCTTCAAATCTTCATTTTGAGACTAATGAATGTGTTGAATTCAATAGAAAATATGAGCCTATTGCTCTGATACCACTTGAAAGATCTTGATCCTTATCATGCATAACATCATTTACGTGTATAAACGATATGATACAGATCGAATAAAATGTATTTTCTATACTATACGATATCGCGGAACTATATCATAAAGGTATAACAACACAATCACTCATAAGCTTCATATATTGATATGACAACGATAGTACAAACTTATCAGAATTTTCAGAACTTTCACAAAATGACATGAAAGCACCTATTTATACTTAACCTATTGGACCGTATATGTTGATGCCAGCGTATAAGACTTATACACTGCATATAAGTCTTATACATTGGACCAGACTTATACCTTCCTTACAACTTTATAAATTTGACATTTTTAGCCCTTTAATATACAAATATGACATGATCAACCTACAAGAGCTAGCATTAGACATTAATGCTCTAACAATGCACCAAGTTGTAGAACTATAAAGAATACTATAAACCGACAATCTCAAACAAACAAACCTCGCCATCCATAACCACCTAGACCCCAACCAATTCGGCTACAACCAATTAAGAAAACCCCACAAAAAATGAACCTCCGTACATGTTATGAATGTGGTAGTACATAATAGCTTAGAAGATATTGCCCAAATTGAACACTGGTGCGGTAAGAAGACAAAACCAAGGGCAAGCATCAACTTCTAACCCAACTAGGGGATGCACTTTCGTAATGGGATCGGGCGAAGCTCGATAGGATCTCACTGTAGTAACAAGTTCATTTTTAGTCTCTGATCAATATGCTTCCGTTTTGTTTGACGCGGGCGCTGATAAGTTTCGTATCTTTTAACTTTTTACCTTTGGGAAACATGCCTGTTAGTGAACTAATAGATCCTTACACTATAGAACTCGGTAATGGTAAATCTATAACTGTTAACCAAATAGTTCGAAACGCCCTTTTATTTTAAACAACCAATCCTTCCTTATCGACTTACTCCCAGCAGAATTAGGATGTTTTAATGTGATAGTCCGTATGGACTGGCTATCTAAGTATAAGGCAGAATATGTTTGCAAGGACAAAAGTGTTAGAATCCACCTTTCGGACAGTGAAACGATCATTGTACGAGGAGAGAAATCAGGTACTATATTACCTCTCGTATCTCATCTTAAATCACTAAGACACTTGCGCTAAGGTTGTATGGTGTATTTGGAAAGTTTAACAATTAAGGAAACCGATGAAAAGCCTTTGGAAGAAATCCCAATGGTACGAGAATATTCAGATGTGCACCCCGATGAATTACCTTGTTTACCACCGACTCGACAAGTTGAATTTCGTATTGACCTAATACCAGGAGCAGCTCCCATTGCTAAGGCACCTTACTGACTTGCACCTTCTAAAATGCAAGATTTATCCAATCAATTACAAGATTTATTGGATAGGGATTTTATAAGACCTAGTTATTCACCTTGGGGAGCACTGGTTTTTTTGTGAAAAAGAAGGATGAATGTTTCTGAATGTATATTGATTACCGAGAATTGAACAAAGTAACCATTAAGAATAAGTATCCCCTTCAGCGCATTGACGATCTGTTTGACAAACTTAAGGGAGCAAAATACTTTTTGAAAATTGACCTTAGATATGGTTATCACTAAGTGAAAATTCAGGAAGATGATGTTCCAAAAATGGCATTTCGAACTCGATATGGTCATTATGAATTCCTACTTATGCCTTTTGGGTTAATCAACGCACCGACGGTATCTATCAATCTCATGAAACGAGTCTGTAAACCCTACGTTGACAAGTTTGTGATAGTATTTATTGATGACTTTCTGATATACTCACAAGTAAAGAGGAATATGAGCAATATCTATGGGTAATTCTAGAGTTGATAAAAAAGAAAAACTGCATGCAAAATTGTCCAAGTGTGAATTTTGGCTGCAAGAAGTGCAATTTTTAGGACACGTTGTAAATCAACAAGGAATTCATGTAGATCCCAGTAAAGTAGAAGCTATTAAGAATTGGCAAGCGCCTAAGTCACCGAAAGAAATCCGCCAATTTATGGAATTAGCTGGATATTATCGGCATTTTTTTGAAAACTTTTCCATCATTGCCCAAACTTTAACCCTCTTAACTCAAAAAGACCGAGTATTTGACTGGGGAGATGAACAAGAAATGGCCTTCCAAATGTTTAAACAAAAGTTATGTGAAGTTCCAATATTAAGTCTTTCAGAAGGAACTGATGACTTGGTAGTCTATTGTGACGCATCTCGTAAAGGTATAGGATGTGTACTGATGCGAAGATCAAAGTAATAGCGTATGCTTCCTGACAATTAAAAGTACACGAAAAGAATTATACCACTCATGACTTGGAATTTGAAGAAGTTGTCTTTGCACTTAAGATCCGGAGAAATTATTTCAATGGTACCAAGTGTACAGTTTATACGGACCATAAAAGTCTACAACACATATTTGATCAAAAGGAATTGAATATGAGGCAAAGAAGATGGATGGAATTATTAAACGACTATAACTGTAAAATTAAATACCATCCAAGGAAGGATAATATAGCTTTGACGCGGAAGGAAAAAATTAAACCTTTGAAGGTAGGAGCACTTGAAATGATTGTCCAAAGTAGCCTTACCGAGCAAATTCGTATCGCCCAAAATGAAGCATTAAACGAAGATTTCTTAGAAAAAGGAGTCTTATACGGGACCGAGAAGAATTTTGAAAAGAAAACTGACGAAGTACTTTAATTCAAGAACCGAGTGTTGACAGGACGGTTACGAGGAATACTCGTGTGAAGATCTGATTAACGAGGACAAACAATACAAACACACACAAGTCACTCAAAAGATTTTCGTTAATATTATCTAAGAATACAATGAAGATCTATTAGGGTTTCTAGGTGGAATGTTAGGTGTGAGGCTACTTTTGGACAAATATTCCTTTTACAAGATAGTTTTCAGCCGTCAAATCACTCAATATTTGCTCAGGTTTCCTCACGTCTCCTCTGAATAAATGTGACCTAAAATTTCTTAAAATAGGCACACCTGACACCTTCTAGAAATCCTAATGATTGTTATATAATATAATATTAAAACTGTCACACCCTCAATTTCCACATGCGGGGTTTTACTGCAAGGCGCTTGACAAACCAGGATCTCGATCACTAGTTACAACAAACAACGTCTAAATATTTTAAATAAACTTTATTGTCTCATATTTTGGAAAACCATTTAGAGTTAAATGTCTTAATGTTTTAATATGCGGAAGCATAACATAACGGGAAACATCCCTAAAGAAAACCAAATAGTCTAAGGCGCCCAAAACATGCGCATGCCATAACATTATTAAGTAAAAAGATTCCAACTTACGATGCAAAGTCTATTGGTGATCATGAATGCAACTCCTATCCTTGCACTATCAGCGACCTGAGAAAGACATGCTAAAACGGGTCAACACAACGGTTGGTGAGTTCACAGTTTGAGTTTAAAAACAAGTTTGTCAAACAAAAGCATGGATAATGTACGGTTAATGTATGCATTAGTAATACCGCTAGTTAATTAGGCTAGCAATCATGTTACATTAGTGTAGGTTCCATTGTGACGGAGGCTGACTTGTTAGTTTGTTTGCCACTCGCGGAGTCTAATATAAGACTAGTGTGTTTCTAGTAAATGATACGCCCGGTGACTCCCTCAACCGAGAGCCCCGAGGGAGTTTGTCAAACCCAGTAGTACTACTTTTCATTACCGAGCCAATGTACAATTGTTAACGGTCCAATGTGGATGGGGGACTTCAGTTTAAGTGCACTATGTACCCATGAGGTATTAAAAAGTCTACAATTATCCAAAAGTTTGTATGTTGCATGCTTTCCCCCCAAAAGGAGTAAGTAAAAAGTGGGGTAGTGAAACTCACCTCGAATGCGGTTCAAACTGAAAGTCAACTGCTTAAGTCAAAGTTGTTCTAGTGCCTAAATCAAACTTGCACTATAAGTATTTGCTAAGCGATTCCTAGAACCCTTAGTATCCAAACAATTCCCTTGTTTATTTGAAGTTTGATCAAAGTTTGACTTTTTGATGACATAGACTAAAAATTGAGTTTTGTTGACCGTTGACCAAAATGTTGACCTTTGATCAAATTGTTAACCAATGGTCCAAAATGTTGACCGACGGCCCTTTTGTGACTTTTGACTAATTCGCTAGACTTAGAATGATCACATTATATTCCTAATCACAAAAATCAAGTAATGTACACTTAGCCAATTTTCATACAATCTTATGGCTAAGTCTAACTTCTACCACTTTCAACACCTCACAAGTAAGACTAACCACTTAGTCAAATAGTTCTAAGTTGACCCATAAAGTCAAAATCCAATTTATCACAACATTATATTACAAACTACAATTATTTTTACTAACCAATATTTTAATCATCCTTAAAAAGTTTTCAATCATTAAAAATGATTTTTCCAACCAACCAAAACTTGTAACTAAATTACCAAATAATTCACACATACTCTAACAAGTATTAGGTCTAACATATATTTTTATTATAATTTTAAAATTCATCAAAACATACAGAATATTCACACTCTACAACAACCTAATTTCACTCTCTATTTTAACACAATAGTACACAAATATTTGCCAAAAATTCTACATTTGTCCAATTGATTCAAGACCAATTGGGTTAGATTCCTACTTCAATTTATAACATTACAGAATTGGAATCACACCCATATCTATTTTTAATATCAAGTTATGAAATTTATAACAAAGCTCAGAAAATTTGTCTTTCAATCAGGATTGCAACCCAATTTTGTAAATTAATAAAAACTAGTCAAACAAAGTCCAAAAATTAAGATTATTGACTTTTTGAAAACTATATTAAAAGTAATCCAATCAATCAGAACACCAACATATCATCAAGTTATTCAATCTATAATCTAAAACACAGAATCTGTCAACAAGCAGATTTAAACCAAAAGGCACAAAAATCATGATTCTTATATCCTTATGATCTTTAATCATCAAGGAACATTTTTATACAATCAAATCTCATGTATTTCATTATTTTAATGATTCATAAAATAACATTTGGTTACAAAAAGGTTTCCATCTCTTCTTTTATAACAAAACACAAAATTTCTTTTAACAATCAACCTTGATTATTCTTAGTTCATTTTCACAAATTCGATTATTTGGATACTAGGTTTTCATAACCCAAAATAAAAATATGAATAAAAATATGTAGTAAACCACATTTACCTATTCCTTGGTCAAGAACTCTACACGCTTGCTTCTAAAAATCGCCAAGTTGTTTATGATATCTGAGAGAATTTTTAGAAAATACAAAGTGTGTGTGTGGGTGTGAAATGGACGACCAAAGGAAGAAAAGGAAAAGTTTTAACCTCCATTGTTGTTTACTCATCATTACACATTAATTTACACACTCATTAAGTCATCATCAATTTGATTAAACTTTAGTTAACTTTATTTTATTTAATTTGTGACATGTTACATTTTATTATAAACATTTCCTAGTAACCATATTTTGTGCACTTCTCTTTTGTTACTTACCATGTAATATATTATATGTTACGTTATTTAATTGTTCAGTCTCTTACAACATATGGGTATGCAACGACTAATCATTTAACATCTTAAGCATGTAACACAATTACTCCTATCACATATAATACATGTAACATATCATGTGTGACAAATTTATTATAACATATAGCATGTGTGACAAGTTTATTATTCTAGTTAGCAATAACTAGTCACCCTCACTTAGGTCACCAACGACACGACTAACTCAATGTATGCATACATGACACTACTTGTGTAAGAGTTCATTAACATAGTTAACAGAACTAACTGAGTTTACAGACATAGTCAACATGATTTAACTGTGTTTAGTTAACGGAGTTAACTTGAAAATTGGCAGTTGTCACATCATCCCTTTGTTAAAAGAATTTTTGTCCCGAAAATTGTAAAATGTCGCTCAAGGGCTGGAAAGGAAAGAGAGGAAAATAGAAAAAAATTAAGAATGTCATAAAAACGTATTAAAAAATATTACAAGTGTAAAAGGTCTTCGAGTAAGATTTCATCCTTGTTGAGCAAACATTGTAACCATAAGTGTACTTGGAACAGTTCTCCGAGCAATCTTAGAAAATATTCTTCAGGCAGAATTCAATCTTCATGATAATATCAAATTTTGCTCGATAATAGGCTATGAGCAAACATGTTCTTCTTTGATCCCTTGAACCTCCTGCCATTAACTTATTTGAACAAACTAAGTGTGATGGTGACACTGTAGCTTGCTCGACGTTGAACCTTGCTCGTAAAGGTCCTTAGAATAAAACCATCATAAATTCCTTCAAGTGTGCTTGGATCACTGTTTATTGAACCTTTCTGGATCCACCAAAATACTTGGTTTCAACTTGGTTAAGTCAAGTGTTTTCCTAGAAACAAATCTTGCTCTACTTGAAGAACAACCTTGCTTGATGAAATGTAGTTTTCTAGAACTAACTTTTAGAAGAATTCTAGAAGATAACTTTGCGCGAAAGTAAAATACCTTGCTGGAATAAGTTCTACGCTTGCTCGAAGTGCCAAGTTTGCTCGTATTCTATACATAACCATTTTTTTGAGGAGGTTGAGAAGATTCCAATCTTTCTTTGTCAAATAATCCCCCCTTAGATTGGAACAAACTCAGATGCACCAAAACATCTGTAGGTTACTTATACTTTTCAAGAATACACATCAAATTCTAAAAGAAATAAATTACATTACTTAAAGAAAGAAGTTACATATTATAAAACTTTATTGCTTTATCTCCTTGAGCTTCTTGCTTCAGATATTCTATCAAACTTTACAGCAGCCGCTTTTTGTTGGAACAAGGACGTCTCCCTGTGATGTGGATGTTGAGATGGAAGGTTCCATATTATAACGTCATTAAGATCTTCCACATGGAAATATTCCAGATAAGTATCATGTTCATTAATACCCACGGTAATTCTTTAAGAATTCCTCAAAATCAAAGATTGAGTCTTCTTTTCCTAATAAATTTGAGATATTCTTCCATTTTTTTGGACTTCATAGTTCGGCCTGGTCATCTGTTGCCTCAAACCGATACACTCTTTCATTGTGGCAAGAGGATGAAAGGCCTTTCTTGATTTTCTGTAGGACAGTTTAGTCATCCTAATGTTGCTCATCCTCCTTTGCCTTTTAATCTTCTCTGCTTTAGTGTATTCCAACTTTCTCTTTTTGTTAAGTTGAGGAAATCCCATTCTAGATTGATCTTTCAAGAACTTAGATTGTTCATTCCTCTGTTGTCCTGCAAGCCTGTTCCTTTGCTGATAATCATACAGATGTAGACTATCCGATTCTTCTATGTGTTCTCTGTTGTAGTCCTGGAACTCATCCTGAATACTCCAGTTCTCAACTCACCACTTGACATAATCACCTTGAGGGTTTTGGTCCTTGAATCAAAATATAAGCTTTTAGGTAGGTCCACACTCGAAGGTGGCATTTGTTCTCTTTGTTGCCTGGACCTGGTGTTTGGGATTGAGAATATTACTCTAGAAGCCCTTGACGTATATTGTCTTTGTGTTTGAGGTCTTCTCACTTGCCATTTAGACTCATAGATCTTCACTATGTCTTCTTTCATTATCATTATCAGCTTCAAATAATCACCTCTTTCTTTAGACAATATTTTTAACATTTCCATTGTCTCCTTGTCCATATGTTCTTTTGTAAAAGACCTTGGTCTTTGTACATATTGTTTGCTTGATGCTGATTGTAGGGACATCAGTCTTCTGTGTTCATCTTCAAGTTGTTCCCAATAAACTTTCTCTGTATAAAATAAGTCATTCAGTTGAGACTGGCCAAGATTATCAAATACTCCTATAGGCATCCTTTTCTTTAAAATAGCATGCCTAAGGGTATTGATTTTCTCCTTATCCTCCCAAGGCATAAGGTTTGATGTCAAATCAGCCTCAAAAGGCTCTTCCTGCACTTCAGATAACAAAGAAAGAGTTCGAGTTGATTTATCAATTTTAGATTGATCCTTCAACTCCTTCTTGTAATTTGCAAGCTGTAATTCATATGCACTTTTCTTCTGAACAGTAGTCATGTTTCTCACTTTCTCACCTTCCCCCTTTGCTTCCAATTGTCTTTGTAAATACGTTAGATCTAATCGATATCGATAACCGGATTAGATCTAATATCTATAGAGATCTATTTTATGATATACTTGTAAGTAGTTATATATCTATATGTATAATATTAGTTGTAATATGTAGATTAGGAATACTTTAAGGAAGAATTGAGCTGGAGAGATTTGAGCAGTGGTTTGATACTGTTAAACACAAAACTTAAATTATGAGGATATGAACGCCCTATATATAGACGAAGGAGACGAATTCGTTAGACATCCCGTAACGAATTGGCTCCAGTTCGTTAACTTACAAGACTCAAAAGGAAAGCATAACGAATCTTTGATTCGTTATGCCCCCCATTCGTCAACATTCCATGATGAATGGGAACATACATAAAGAACTAACAGTCCATTCGATAAACATCCTTAATGAATGGGCTTTGCATATAATGAATTGGCTAATTCGTTAAACATCCTTAAAAAATAAGCCTAGACTATAACGAACTAACTTAATTTCCATAAATAATCTTACATTAAAATATTAATAAATTACAGACTCGAGACGAAAAAACCGGGCACTAACAAACACCCCCTCGTCTTGATCTCCTTATCCTTAAATTACTTGAAGCACTTTGTCTGCCAATCGCGACAACTATGAATCCAGAACTCGTGACATACATGTACGACACGCTGGAACTGCATAGCTCAGTTGTAGTCTTCCTGGCGCTCATTCAAGATCTTGTTCACAAACAGCACGTCATTGTCTATTTCAGTTAATTTAACGAGCCACATCGGGTCGATAACTCTAATAAAATTGGTCTTCAAGCCTTTACCAAGAACAATGATGGCCTCACTGGTACGATTGTCGTAGTACCAAAGATTAAATGTTAGGTGAAGACCCTGTGGAAATGTCTTTAGCGGTACATATTTCATCGTCTTCGGTGGTTTAACCTTAAGTACGAGCTTCCTCCAAGCCGTACGTGGATCAATCTCGTCAGTACGATAACAGACCGGAATATGTGGCTTAAAGAATTTAAACCCAAGGTTTACTTCGAAGAGCAAATGTTGATGAAACCATTCTGCTCGACGATTTCCACTACGGTTAATAAAAGGTCGACTCGCGACGGAACGAACATCCCAACGCGGTAATGGGAGAACGTCAGTGATGTTCTGATAATACAGAACACAGTTCTCCCATTTGACGATACAGACCTTTAACTCTGAATCATAAAGCCAGGAGACGATATCACCTTTCACAGTCGACACAACTTTGAAAGTTGTCTTCTGATTAGCTTTAGCACGTGCGATAGCTTCCTGCTTCTATTCTTCGTTCACGTACCCGTACCTCGATAATCTTACGTGCCCTTTTTCACCGATAATTGAACCAACCAAGAATATCAAACTCAATCGAATCAGCATCACATTCCGACATCTTGGCTTTATTCTTTGACACTTTCTCCAAATGATCTTCAGCAACTTTGACGTTTTCTTCAGTAAATGTAGGAATACCCTCATCAACATTGGATTGTTGATAAAGATCAGGGTATTCCTTTGCTGTCACATCTTCAATCTCGATCTCCTCATCTTCATAAATGAACGACGTATTCATCTGAGGAACCGTCGGATCTTTTAATACTTCCTCGTCGTTTATCTCCTCCACATCATCCTCGACTTCCAGAGCATCGAGTTCTTCATCGTTCAGACCCAACAATAAAGCAATACGTTGACGTGTTAGGGACTGATCTACGAACTACCCTTCTTCAATTTCATCAAGGTTAGCAGAACTCATCACGATGCCCTTCTTGTCATCCATGAACAAGATGGTGTTAGCTTTAACCGTCTCGATTGGTTGAACATTCATCGAGTCATGATAGACCACCATTTGTCTATCACCTCCCTCATTCGCTGTAGCTTGTACCAGCACTAGAGGATGACCCGTGAGCTTTTTTCAACTCATTACCTCCAGCACCTGAAGTGTCAGGATCATCATCGTCGTTCTTCGCCTTATTTAGTTGATCGTCTTTGAACGTAAGCTGAAGAATCAGATCCTCATGTTCTTTGGTCTTCACACCCTGAGCCGTGACAATCTCACGCAGCTCTTTTGTCTCCTTTTGGCAATAAGAGACAAATCCCGTCATACGCCTTTGAGTGATTAACATTTGCTCTTGATCTTTACGATCGGCCGCCGTTTGATTCTCATATAGATGAATCAAACTCAAGAGCATGTTCATTTGATTTTACGGGGGTAAAGCATGAAAAGAATGAGGTACTGGCTACACAGGACCTTGAGGATGACTAATTCTCATGAACGAGACGTCCATGGGAAGAGTCAGCATCATGGTCAGTGTTGGAGGAATCAATAATACAGATTGAGGAATCATACCAAGCCTTGGATCAGACGCCAGCGTAGTCGTCAATGTGAAGTCCAGGCCGGTCTTTTAATATCGGACGACCTAGGCTCAAGTGGACCTATTTCCACACCAGAGCCATGAAACACACGACTTTTGGGCGGTTGCTTAGACGCTAGCTCCTTGCCCTTTCGTTTACGTTGTGCAGCAGACGAACTAGCAGCCACAACTTCAACACGTCGTTGGTCACCACCTTGACCACCATCTCCACCATCATCTCCGTCATCACCACCTTCGTTCCCACCTGGACCCTCTTCATGTTCGGAATCCGAATCATCATTGATCCAACGATCATCAGAAGGGCATTAATACGCCAGATTCGAGATGTGACCAATAAAACATTTGGTCCTCGGCGTCTATTGATGATACTGCTTTTTTCTCTTCAATGTGTCAGCAGTTATTTGATCCTGCTTCAGCACGTCGTTGCGAAGCGTTGAATCGATCTCCAAATCAGGAATAGCATCCTGAATGATCAGCTGAATAAACCGTGGATTCATAAGGAATTTGTTTCATTGATTTTTTACTAAACAATTTTCCTTAAGATGATAGAAGATTATCTCTGAGAATTTGAACAGCTTGTTCAAAATCATGGTGAAAAATGCTGATTCTAACATGGTACGGCACTCATCGAATCCACCTTTACAACCTCCAAGGCTGTGTATAAGCATGTGTAATAAATACAAGTACGAGGGGCACAAGCAAGCCTCGTTGTACATGGAACATTCAAGATGGCTATTATAAAACAAAAGACGAAATAAGCCTCAGATTAACCCCTTATCGAATTCACACGGGTTGTCCATGTTATCACCAAACCTCAACACCCATCATATCACCTCTATTGAAATAATAATTGGCCTCTTGTTCACCTCAGCAACAATATGATGTTCAGACTCAATGTATCGAGCTGAATTCCAAAACGTACGTATAATACTAAAATGAATCTCCGGGTTTGCTGTGACGACATAGCTTATACAAGAGCGACGTATAAAAGCTAGCATATCATGAAACAAATCTTCGTCAGCAAAGTTAGTCCCGACAAAAGCACATATGTTATGCTTTTTGTCAAACGACAACAACCAGGGTTCCGGCTCCTATTGTTGTTGCACAGGTTGTTGCTCAGTAGCGGGAACATCCTGAATACCTTCGTTTTCCATGACTAAGAATACATAAAAATACGAGATTTAGTAAAATGAAAAACAAATAATATAGATATTTTTATAATTTTTTTTTTAAAATTTAGAAAATAAGTCTAAGTGTAATTCGTTGTTTTTTTCTGATTCATTATAACGAATAGGTGCTTCGTTATAACGAATTACTTAATTCGTTATCAATGCGAGATCACGAATTAGATGTAACGAATCACCTTCAAAGGAATAACGAATTAGAGAATGAATGTGATGTAATTCGTTATCAAATTCACGAAAGAGTTGATTCGTTATGACATCAATAATGAATTGAACACGAATGAGTTTCAATTCGTTAGCACATCAACAGCCAACACAACCTATCTAAGTTGATTAAATAAAGAATGGACACCCCATAATTCGTTATGACATCAATAAAGATGGACACCCCATAATGTACAATTTTGACTAATCAAAAGTAAAAGTCAAATTGGGATGAACTTTGAAGGTCAGACATGCAAGTCCAGAATCAATTAGACCGTGTAAGACGACGTAATGATCTGCAATAAGCACGAATCAACTCGGAAACACATCAACAGCCAACACAACCTATCTAAGTTGATTAAATCTGTGTATAACTTAGGTTAATTAAGGTTTCTTTTATAAGTTAAAGCTAACATATATAATCGATTAAAACACCCTTGAAATGGTCATTTAAATTAACGAAAAGCATTGCGTTATGATCCTTAGTACCTTAAGAAGCTTAATTGATGATCAAAAGAAGGTTTTGTGATGATCGATTTTTCTGAAAATTTTTTGCAAGGGTTTGCTTAAGGAAGAAGGAAAAAATTTAAACGAATGAGCTAAATCATTCTCCACTATTCCTTATTTAAGACGAATCAACACATTTTCCAAGACAACAAATCAGCTGATTCGTTAACTCAAAATTAACGAATTAGCCTATTCGTTATCTCACTCGTAACACGTGGCAAAAAATGAGTAATTTGTTATAACTTATCACGAAGTAATAATGAACTAAGGGTAATTCGTTCTTAATATGTTAAATATTAAATGACGAATTGGGTCATTCGTTACAGAGTGGCGGAAGAGAATTAAATGGTAACGAATTGAAGTAATTCGTTATTAGAATAAACCCCATTCGTTATCTATAGATAACAAATTAACCATTTAAGTCTTTTTCAATTTTATTTAAAATTATTTAAATACTTAAATAATTAAAAGAACTAAATAATTAAACGAATTAAAATAAAAGAATAAATAAATCAACGAAACTCGTGTCCTAATGATCTTATACCTTACGAATATTATCCGACTTTCAAAGATGTAATACCTTATCCGACTTTCTAACGTGTTTTATGAAACTCGTGTCCTGGTGATCTTATACCTTACGAATATTTACTTTACCTATTAAATAATAGGTAATGTAAAAATAAAATCCTTTTAATAATTTTCTTTTTCTTTTTAACATATTTATAGATAAACCCAAAAAAACAAACATAAAGTAGCAATCAAAATATTTTTGTATGTTTTTCAAAAGACGTACATGTTTTTTATATTTTGGTGTGTTTAAGCAGAAAATCATATTGACCCAATTGCCCTTCCATCGCAATTTAAATTTTAGCGATATTATGATTGGCGTTAAGTCGGTCATTAATATTGCTGTCCACTTAAATCTTATAACAAACTTTCAAGTATTTTTGTGATATGATTAAAAGTTCAATTAAAGCACAGAATATCAGAAAATATCAGCCTCTAATCTCGGTTCAAATTAATTTGAATTTTACCTTGTAACCCCAACTTGACTTAAACCATTATGCTGTCGATCAAAATTTTAATTTTGTATATTTCGTTTGATGCACTAAGATTCATTTACTGTGAGTGAGTATGCCCGAGTCCATCGGTAGGCTTGCATACATTGTGTCTCCCTGGGGTCCGTTTCTTATTGGTATTAAGACGCACGCAAGGGAGGGACAATGTATGACTAATAGCGGATTTTGATCAAGTCAGTAATTCAAATTGTACGATGTACAGTAGTGATCAAGGTTTAATGACTTTGGGTTTTCTTTAAAAGCTTTTTAAATATTCATGAATATGAATAACCAGATGATTAAGCTGCATAAAGACTCACAGTGTCTAGAGCCATAATGCTTTTATTCAAACTTATTTTATTTTTGGTGATCAGGCAAACATAAGGTTTGAGTATGACAGGCTATTACATTTCTGCCATCATTACCGAGATTTTTGGTAGAGACTAACACCTCTATCAATTTGGCGTTTCTTTATGTTTATATCACATACTTTACTCTAACGACTTGTTTAAGACCTATCAATGCACCAATGAAATTAAACACTCAGTTTTTTAAACTAATTTCTTTCTGGATACGGGACCAGATGAACAATGCACTATAATTTTCTCTTTTTTGCTTCAAAACTCAAAAAATTTTGAGGAGCATAAAAAAAAAAAATTCAATCTCCCCAGTTACTTTTAGTCTATAGATTAATGGTTATCCTAACAATCCACAAGTAGATAACCGGACCAAAACATGCAAGCATGTTCCACAAACTTAAATAACCGACATAATTTTCAGCGAGACAAATAATTAAATACGCACAAGAGTTGCCCCAACTACTTTCCATTATCAGGTAAATTACTATCCTGAATATTTACGAGTAAATATCAAGACCAAACATATACAAGTATATGTTCTTCAAATATAAGTAGATGGCATAATTTTAAGCGAAAGTATATAAAAATCTTTTTGGTTTTTCTCTGTACATACCTTAAAAACACAATCTTTTTATCTTTTCGGATTTTTCTTTACAAACAAAAATCACAATATTTTTTTGATTTTTCAACCTTTTTCAATATATATTTTTTAGAATACTTTAAACAAAATCACAATATTTTTGTATTTTTATGATTTTTCAATGTTTTTGGTTTTTCTATATACAAACAAAATCACAATATTTTTGTCTTTTTCATTTTTTACCCCCAAGACCCAAAACATACAAAAAAATCAGATAAAGATAAACAAAAAATGCAATAAAAATAGTTAACATTGTTTAAAGACTTCAGCAAGAGTTTTTAATCCATTTAGACCAAGGAGAAAAGTAAAACGTGTTTTATCAAATGCCTTGGTAAATAGATCGGCATTTTGGAAATCAATGTGCACTTTCTCAATATCAATTAATTTCTTTTAAAAACAATCCCGTATAAAATGATATCAAATTTCTATATGTTTAGTTTTTGAGTGTTGCACGGGATTTTTGGTGATACTTATACCAACAGAGTTATCAATTAGATGAGAATATTAAGAAACTTCAAACCATAATCCCGCAAGTGTTGTTGGATCCAAAGAACCTGTGAACAACAACTCAAGGCTGCCACATATTCTGCTTCGGCGGTTGAAGTTGAGACTGTTTTCTGCTTCTCACACTGCCAGGAAATAAGCCGGCTTCCTAGGACTTGACAACCCGCTGTGGTCAATTTAAAGTTGATCTTGCGTCCTCCATAATCCAAATCGGAAAACACAGTAAATTCAAGACTATCGTCCTTAGGATACCGTAACCCGGTGTCAAGATTACCCCTCAGATAGTGAAGTATACGTTTTACCGCCGCCAGGTGAGTCACTCGGGGACTTGATTGGTACCTAGCACACAAACAAACTGCAAACATTATGTCAGGGGTGAGAAGCAGTTAAATACATTAATGAACCTATCATCGCTCGGTAAAGGGTAGGATCTACGGTATCCTCCAATTCGTCCGGTGACCAATTGTGACCCACGAGAAGAGGTGTTGAAGCGATTTTTCCGGCAGTTATCTTGAATCGGCTCAAGACATCGTTCACGTACATCGTCTGATGAATGAATTCTTGAATCATCTCCCCATCGAGATCATTTTGAACTTCGTTTGCATTGACTTCTAAAATTCCTTACATAACTTGTCATTAGTTTAGCCAAATATGATGTCATCGACATATATCTGGACTAGGAGCAGATCATCACCAACATTCTTATAAAATAAAGTGCAGCCCACAGTTCCTCGCTTGAATCCATTATCAGTAAGATGGTTAGCAAGTGTGCCGTACCAAGCTCCCAGGGCTTGGTGGAGACCTTACAGGGCCTTGTTCAATCGGTAAACTCAGTCCGGATAATTTGGATCTTCAATATCAGGAGGCTGTAAAACAAACACTTCCTTGTGTAGTTCTACATTGAAAAAAGCACTTTTTACATCCATCTGATAAACTTTATTATTCTTATAAGTAGCATAAGCCAAAAATATTCGTATAACTTCCAATCGTGCAACTAGAGCATATTCTTCAGTGTGATCTATGCCCTCTTGCTTCGTTAAGCCTTGAACCACTAATCTAGCTTTGTTTCTTACGATCACACCATGATCGTCTTTCTTACAATTAAATACCCACTTCGTAGGAATTGGCTTATTAACTCGCACGGGCTTATCAATTAGATTCAATACACCCACTCGGTTAAACTATTGCAACTCTTTTTGCATTGCTTCCCAAGATGGGTCTTCAAGTGCCATACGAGTATTCGTTGGTTCCACTTTAGATAGAAAGAAGTGTATTTTGCGTGATTCATGATTCCCGAGGAATGCATATCCGCATACGCACGCAATATGATAGAGTCATTTGAAGTAGCAACTTGATGATATGTTTGTACACCTATATCAAGATCACCAATGATGTTGTCCTAAGGATGTTAAGTATGAATCCGAAGAGTAGGATTCTCAGTCACAACAACATTGTCTGTTAAATTAGTAACATTCTCCTCAGCATCATGAGAAGATTCACCGATCTCACGTGTTTCAGGAAATGGAAATGAGGAGGAATCAACAAAATGACCATCATCCGACGAGATGGATATCACATAGGATGTATAAGGGAGATCATCTTGTGGAGCTTTATCAGAATAAAAAAGTAGAAGATCTTGGAGGTAAGTATTTTTCTTCAAGATACGCACTCACCAAATCTTCATCTGGTTGGTCCACTATTTAAGTGAATGAATTAAATAAACTCTCATAGTCGAACATCCAATCATGTCCTTTACATTGGGAAGGTGTAGAAAGCAGTATTCATGGCCTCATTCCAGAATTGAACGAGAAGCTTAGAATCTGCAAGCATTGTTCTTGCTGCTTCAATCAATGTTCTGTTTTTCCTTTCAGCCACTCCATTCTGTTGTGGTACGTAAGGAGCACTTTATTCTCGATGAATTTCTTTTTGAATACAAAAGAAATCCAATACATTATTTTTAAACTCCGTACCATTATCACTTCAAATACATCTCACTTTCAAATTGTATAGTGATTCAATCTTAATGATTAAATTTTGAACCAGAATGGGTTTTTGATCTTTTGAACTCATAAATAATACCCATGAATATCTTGAATAGTCATCAGTGACGACAAGACAATACCAATCACCAGCAATACTCACACGATTCACATGACCAAACAAATCCATATGAAGTCGTTCTAGTGGAGTATCAATGGTACCGATTAACTTATATGGGTGTGACTTCTTCTGTTTGCCCCTTTTACAAGCAACAAAGTGGTCAGATAACTTAAAATGTTTCAAAGAAACACCTTCAACAAGATCATTTGCAATTAAATAGTTCATTTTCCTATCATGAATATAACCCATTCTTCTGTGCCACTGAATCGTGTCCTTTTCTGTTTCCTTACAAACAAAACAAGTTTCTACAGAAGTTGATACCTTAGAAGTCATGTTCAACACATAAATATCATTGGATAGAGGAGATCGCATAACTACCATGTCCTCGGGAATGAGGGTATCCCAGTTCCAGTATTATGCACTCCTTATCACTAATTACGGTAGGGTATTTCTTATCACAGATTTGTGATACACTCAACAAGTTATGATCCACTTATCACAACAATTAACTTTTTCCAACGTGATGCATCCATTTGACATATCACCTTCCTTAGTGATCATGCCACCCAAATTACAAGCAAACGTCACATACCCTCCTTGTATATTTTTGACATTTGTTAAGAGGTTGATGTTTCCAGTAATGTGATGAGAGCATCCACTATCCATTATCCAGTTTTCACCAGAAACAGTCATGGATGAACTCTGCCCATGAAAGAAAAAATGATCAGTTCAAAAAGGCTGCCCAAGCCATAGTCTTGGGCACTTCTTGAGCTTCTCTTAAAATCTTAACATTTAGTGATTCCAAATGTTGCTTAGCCGGTTGTGAATAAGTCATAAGAAGTTGGACTTTCGTCGCAAGTATGCAGCTTAAACTACATTTGTATTCACGTTTTTGCAAATAGGTTCCGTATGAACGAATTTGAGCTTTAAGTTATTTGCATTTTCACTAACATGAACCACCTTACGAGGATTCACATCAGAAAGCATAATGTGGGTTTCATCATCGAAAGACATTGGTCTTCTCAAAATCACCAAATCACAGGAATTAGTTTGGATTGTTCCTTGATAAATGGATGAAGATTTTGGGATTTCTTCATACCATAGTTTCTTACTATGTGACCATGTACACCACAGAGATAACACGTTTTCATGTCAACACGTTCATGTGATGGTTTAGCAAAACCTTGTGCAACCGAATGTTGATGACAGACACCAACATTGGGACCTTTATCCAAGTCATCAAATGTCACAGATTTCCGTTTCATGTAGAAATCAAGGTTTGAACAGTTTGAAAAGCTTTGTAAAATGTTAGTTCCATTTGATTTAACAAACAGAACTTTCTTAGCAGATTTTAACAATTTTTAGCTTTTATTAAAGAATCTATCACATTTGATGTCTTGGAGTTTGAAAACTTGTTTTCCAGATCTTGTAACTTAGAAGTTTCATTGTGAAAGAAACTTTCAATCAATTCGGGCTTGATCAAGTTAAGTGTGATGTCTTTCTCAGTGAACACTTTGCTTATTCCTTTAGGCTTTTCTGATTTCTTAGCCTTAACATTGTTTAACTGTTTTCTCCCTTTTCACTTGAGATGTGGTTGAACCATTCACCGCCTCCTCAAATTCATGAGGTTCACATAGAATGTGATTTGAACTTGGAATGTTAGGGTTGTTGTTTATCACTTCGGGTTCAAACATATCCTCAATGATAACTTTCTCAACATTCTCAAGAAAGACATTATTGATTTCAACATGATTTTTGTGAGTTGACGATTGGGCTTTAACATTATCAGTTTTTACCAGTTTAGGTTTTTCATGAACAACAGGTTCATTGACAACTACTTCTTTTCCAGCGAAAGGATTTGCAGTATAGTCATTATGAAAAGGTGGCGACACTTCAACAATACCTCCACCCTTTTTAGAATCTTTTTGCTTACCTGTTACTTCGATATTCCAATTTAGCAAAAACAATGAATTTATAAATTTGCCCAAATTATTTTTCAACTCAAGAACTTCATTCTCAAGTTTTGTTATCTGAGAACGATGTTTCAAGATTTCTTGAAATTTTTGATCATTAATTGTCATTTTAACCGACAATTTAGCTTTAAGGTCATGATTACTAATAGACAATACTTTAGTTTTCTCCCTAGATCTCATTTGAGATTCTAAAGATTGTTAATAAGTATCCTTGAGAGAAGCAATTTCTTTCACTAAACAGTCATTATGACCTTTCAATGATTCTAACTTAGGCTTAATAGTCTCACAATCAACACAGGGCATATTGGCAGATAGATTAACGGAATCATAAACAGAAAGACTAACCTCGTCAATTTTGGCCATACAAACAAACGTGGTTGGCTGCATTTGACATGAATCATCAGAATCAGATTCAATATCATTGTTAGAAGATAGGTCATTCCCACTAGCATCTTGAAAGCTTTCATTCATCTCAAACATAGCTATGTTAGCTTGATTATCATTGTAAAATAACCTTTGGGTCCAATCAGTTCCATTAGCAGCATAAAGCAGAGCTTGTGATCCTGAAACAGACGGTTTAGCTTATCAAACCCAACTCTCTTGTTCAACGATGGTAGATCTTTCCCAGTTCTTTGCATGAACTTCTTCACTTTCCTCACTATGATTTCCATGTTTCACTTAAGATCCATAAGTTTCAAATCATCATGGTCGATTTGATCATAATCTTCATCTGTTAACTCACTCGTGGCAATTTTGCTAACAACCAAGTTCTCATACGAAGTCATAAAAGCACACAAAAAGGCAAAATTTTGTTCAGCCTCTTCCATGTTCACATTAGGTGGTGCAGAAAATTAACTTGCTGTTACAGAAGTTCTAGAACCTCCAGAGTTATCAGTGAAACCAGATGCCATAAAGCATACATTTGTATCACTATAAGTTGTTGTTGATCCTTCATTTGCATTCTGAGTAAGAAATGCGTTGATCGGATATGTTGTGGTGTTTAAAGGCATACATCCACCATAGAAAGATGGATCTTGAACTTCTTTTGATGACTTTTGACACTTCAAATCATATTCTCTAGCTTCAATCTTTTGCATGAATTCTGAAGCCGTCAAATTTCGTTTTTGAAATAGTTATTCTCCTTCAACACCATCAGGAATGTTGAGTATGATCTAGGTAAAACATTTTTAACCGTATTCATCTTGTCATATTCAGAAGATTCCATCTTTAACTTATTCATCTCAGCAATTAAATGATTGAAGCGAGTAAGCATTTCCTCAACAGTTTCACCTTTGAGTAAGTTAAAGTTTTGGAACTGGAACTTTAAAATAACTTTCTTGCTCTCATCAGTATTTCCTATGCTTCTCATTCTAATGTGCTAAAACAATAAAGCACAGATCTTGATACACCCAACTTGATGGAATATATTATCAGGTAAAGCCATAGTGAGAGTTGAATATGCTTTAGTCTCAATCTCTAAAGCCTTCTTATCTTCTTGTGAATACTGAGTAAAAGCTTTAGGGGTAAAAACCAGTAGTCTCATCACCAATCATTGGTATAGTGTAAACATCATCAGGACAACTAGAGCAATCGGGATGCACAGAACCAAGATGTGCTCGAAATCTTGGTTCCCACTTTGCAAAATCACTGAATTTCATCAGTCATGGGCATTTTGAATGGGATCCAATTTCAGCATCAAGTGTAACATATGTTGCATAAGCATGTTTTGAGATGCCAACGCGTAGAAATCAGCCATTGTAAATACTAAGTTCAAATTTGACAAAAATTCAAACTTGAGGGTTAAAATTGAAACCTCTGTAACAAATCAGAAATAGTAACTTTGACGAACTAGAAACGAATTACGTTATAACGAATTAGTAGCGAGTCAAAGACACGTCACTAATGAATCACAGACGAATCAGTATTACGACATAATAACGAATCAAGAATGGAGAAGTAACGAATCACTGAACCAATCAATAAGCAAATTGATAAAGAATAAGTAATTAAAAGGAACGAATCAGGAAGCACGGATTGGGAACAGTAAGCACGAACCAGCTACAGTTGATAACGAATCAACTACAGTTGATAAGGAATCAACTACAGTTGATAACGAACAAGGTTGTTAGGCAGTTGTAACAAACTCTCCATGTGGAACGAATCTTTTAAGGTTTACTTAACGAATTAAACAAGTATTTAATGAATCAGCAATAACGAATTAAAGCCATAATCAAATCTTCAAATCTTCAAGTGATTTTCTAGAAATCTGGAAATTTTCCAGATTCACGAACACCCAAAACTAAACTTAAATCTGTAATATAATCTCAATACCAAGCCAAATTTTCCAAATTGCAGCTCAATCTGCTTGTAAACAACACACGAATCCAAATAGACTTTACTCGTAACTTTTAATTGATCAAACTAACACCAATTACCAAAATTATCATCCCCTGTTCCGTACACTCACAGATCCAAACCAAAAACTAGTCCAATCAATCTCAAATCCACAATTTAGTCCATACACACTTACCTTAAACCTTACCAAACACAATCCAGACAAAATTCAATCCATAATCGACATTATCAACTGTCAGTTTAATCAAATTCAACTAATACTTAATAAAACCGAAGAGTAATCAAATAACCTTCAATTACAGATCAGATAACGTTTAATTAAGAGCATTCTATTACCTGTATGCTTTGATACCACTTGTAAATACGTTAGATCTAATCGATAACCGGATTAGATCTAATATCTATAAGGATCTAGTTTATGATATGCTATTAAATAGTTATATATCTATATGATAATATTAGTTGTAATATGTAGATTAGGAATACTTTAAGGAAGAATTGAACATGGGAGATTTGAGCAGAGGTTCGTTACTGTTAAACACAAAACTTAAATTATGAGGGTATGAACACCCTAAAATAGACGATGGAGACCAATTCGTTACACATCCTGTAACGAATTGGCTCCAGTTCGTTAACTTACAAGACTCAAAAGGAAAGCATAATGAATCTTTGATCCGTTATGCCCCCATTCGTTAGCATTCAATGACGAATGGGAACATACATAACGGACTAACAGTGCAATCGTTAAACATCCTTAATGAATGGGCTTTACATATATCAAGCTGGCTAATTCGTTAAACATCCTTAACAATTTCGCCTGTACTTTAACGAAATAACTTAATTTCCATAAATACCCTTATATTAAAATAATAATAAATTACAAACGATAATTACAAATACTTGAGACGACAAAACCGTGCACTAAAAGTCTTTCCATAAGAGTCTATTTATCTTTTGAAAATTCCTTTCTTTTCTCTTCTGTCAACCACACCTGGCTCTATCAGCCTTTTCTTTTCTTATTCGGTTCTCTTCTTCTTCTTCTTCTTCTTCTTCTTCTTCGTATTATTATTATTATTATTATTATTACTATTACTATTACTATTACTATTACTATTACTATTACTATTACTATTACTATTACTATTACTATTACTATTACTATTACTATTACTATTACTACTACTACTACTACTATTATTATTATTATTCAACTCTCTCAACGTTCTCTGTTTTAACAGCTCAACAGCAACATCAGCTTCAACTTTTTAATTTCTGTGAGATATATATAATTTTTTTTTCATCTTCTTTTTTACTCATAGAATCCACAATCTCATAATAATAACCATGTTCAATGAGAAATCCACATTTACCACCAAATCTTCTAAATATTCGATCTGTTATTTTTAGTTGATCAACAGTTCTTCTCTTTCTTCTGTTTGTCTTTTGTTATTCTTCCTTTATTTGTGTTGCTTTGTATAAATTCTCCAAATCTTAAAAGCTCATGTAGCTTTGCTATTTTTCAGTGTATTTGTGAAGTTTGAGATAAGTCAGGTACTGTTTTGTGAGTCTCTTCTTTCTGTCCCTAATCTTTCCCAACCCCTACCTCTTTCTTTCTAATAACAAATCAAGGTTTTCTTCAATTAATTCATCAAGTTCTTCAAAACTCAAACCTTGGACCATCAGACTGATTATCCTTGGATCTTTTTTCAACTCATAAAGTCTAGCCTTTACATTCTCCCTATGAACATCACTCAAATTTATTTGAGGAGAAGCATGTTCATCCTCTTTATCCTTTAATTCTTCACCCTCCTCATCATCTTCTATGTCTGAAAATTCATTCAAAGCTTCAATTTGTAGTTCACTCACATCATAGTCTTCATGCAAACATATTGCAAAGGAACAACATTTATAACTCCCTTCTTCTTCTTTGGCATCAATTCCTTAGGAAACTTTTCACCAAATCCCTTATTCCTCCTCACATATTTTACCATATATATTGGCCATTCCTATTCATTTACTTTAATAACCTTTTCTAGACTTTCAGTTGACTTATCGTTTTCCCTTTTAATCATCTCCTCTTGTATTCTTTTGGCATCAAGATCTGTTAATAATTGCTTATTAGTATCTTCATTCACAGGTTCATCAATTGGAATAGTTTGTTCGGAAGTTTCAGTTTGAAATTTATATATCACTAAGGCCAGAACATTGTCTGCCTCTTCTATTTGTTGCAACTTTAACAGTCCTTCAATCACCTCCTGTTCAACCTATCCTTTCTCTTCACTTTGCTTATTTTTTAGTTCAATATCTTCCATTATTACCCTCTACTCTTCAATCTCCTTCTCAGTCAAGTAATCATTTAGAAAGTCTCTTTGGATCCATTCATTAATGATTTGATCATGTATTCTTCTACCTTCATCAGTCGATTCATCAACAAACAATAGTTGGTTACTGAATTCTATTTGTTTTCATTTTAAAAGCTATAACTGTCTCTCATGTTCAACCACTGCTTTGCCTTTTCTCCTCCTTCTCCTCTCCTCATCCTGATCCTCTAACCTAGATGGATCAATTTCTCTTACCACTATAGGAGGAAATTCATCAATTTCTTATAACAGCTCCTCCAACTCCTCATCTACTACCTTCTTCCTAGAACTCACGTCTTCAAAATCATCATTAAACTATTCTTTCATCCGGAGATGGTGAGTTGATTGGTGAAACTTGAATAGGATCAGGCAATTATGTTGGTTGAGTTATATGAGAGGGGCTTTAGATAACGTGTTCACTTATTCTTGGTAAAGGGTCTCTCGCTTGGATTAATGGTATATGGCTTTGGGTAGGTGAGGATAAACATATTTCATATTGTTAAAAGGGTATGGAGTGTGTTGGTGGTTGGTATGGTGTGTTGGGTTGATTTATGAGATGGTATGGGAGTAGTTCAGGAATATATGGTTCTGGGTTATCTTGGATTGGGTTTGGTTATCTGTTTGGGTTTGGGTTTGGATTGGTGGGGAAGAAGATGGTGATGGAATAAATGGGTCAAAGGTTTGGGAATGGTGAGGTGGTTAAGGGATATAGGGTTCATGTATTTGGTCTTGTGGTGGTGATTGATTTTGGTGGTGAAATAGGTGGTGTAGAAACAACCTCATGTAAAATCTCCAACTGATCTTGTACTACATCTTCATTAACAATCTCTCATTCCATATCAACATTTCGTCCTTTAAAAGCATTATCTCCCTCATCCACATCATCTCCTTCGTCATTTTCACCATCATCAGAATCACTATCATCCTCTTCATCTTGATCACTTTATTCCTCATCACTGCTCACCCTTGGTGAAGCAGGAACCTCCATAATTTCAACTTAGCAACCAACCACGGAAGGATATCATACTCCACTTTCGGGTTAAAATGGCTTTTAGGACGCAATCTATTTATTCTTTGAAACATGTTTGGATCCAGTAAAACATGAGTTATGTCGGTTGTTGGAAGGTTAGTATGTAGAATGTTGAAAATGATCTGCAGGAAACGAGGATACATATGGAATCGATTATTTCCAGCCTTTCTCAAATTTGTTACCAGCCTCTCAAATATACCATCCTTGAAAAGTTGAAGGGGCGAGCAAAGATTACAGCCACAATTGCTATTGAAATTTCCCTACTCATGAGAGTCCAGGTTCCCTTCTTGGTGTTAAGCTTTCAATAATGTGATGAATAAGGAATCAAAACAACAACGGAAACATCCCCTTCTGAAATTCACCTTCATGACATTACCCTATTACCCCATTGTTTCTTTAAAAATTGTCAGCAATCTTTGGGTATAGTATGATAGTTGTACTTCAAGGTCGTCGTGTAACTGGTGGCTTGCACGAATCAAATTTTTTGTAATTTCCACCTCCCAGCCCAGCACATTGGCCTCAATCCATCAACCATTAGTATCATCTTCAAGTTCGGTGACCTCAAGAAATCCAGGTGATGATTTTTGTAAATAACAGGGTTCTTAGTCAACGCTAAACGAATGTTAGAGCACAGCAACCATCGTATCATCAGCTTAAGTGGTCGATTCTCCTCTATTATCTTGAGAAAGGCGCACGTTTTGTGCTTTGGTTCAAAGATATACACCATTTATATCACATGCACAACCAAAAGTACATTCTAAGAAATTGAAGAATACTCAACTTCAAGTTGAGGTTTATTTAGTTAATAATTTGGTGTCTATTGGAAATATTTGTGGAAAGTTGAAGTAGATCAAGGAGAAGGATAAGTACAAAGTTGTTCCTCCACCCTTCAATGATAATTACTCAGTAAAGGTGGAAAAGGAGAAGAGAAGTGCCTATCTTGATCAATTTAGAGAAGTGTTTGAAGATAGAAAGGAGTTTGTTGAAAACTATAAGTTGGTTGAGGTTGATGACAAGGGTGAGTTTGTGATGAAGGCTGTTGAAACAAAAGAAAGAAATCTTGAAAAATATGTGGTTGTTCAAGTATCATTAGATGATCAAGATTATAATATATTGAATAAGGATGACTTGAGTGACTCGAGTAACAAATGTTCAAGATGTGGAAGTTTAAGAGAAATGCAAAGGAGGAAACAATTTTTAAAGGACAAAATTCCTTTGTTTCCAAAGATTACTCCCAAATAAAGAAACATCATGAGAAAATGAGAAGGGAACATAAGTCATTTGATCTATGTGGTTGATCCAAGGAAAAGAAGAACAATGAAAGATCAACAAGCAAAGTGTCACCTAAAATGGAAAATGTTAAGAACAACAAGAAAAATGAAGAAACCATTAAATATAATGATATATTTCTTTCGATTTATCCAGTTTTCTCTAATTAGGAGTTGTCTGATGTTGGAGAGGTGGAAGGCATGGATAATTACAATAGAAGATGGTCAAGACAAAAAAGTGATAAACAGGATAGTCCAATCAAGATGGAGAAAATAAAATTTGTGAAGAGTACTGTGTCAAGAGAAGACTATTAGTGTTGATCCACCTAGACCCAGTGAAAGATACAAGATGGGTAACTCAAGTGAAAAGTTCAGAGGACAAGTTTGGTGCAATTTTTGTGATGTCTATGGTCATCACGCTGACTCATATCAGGAAAGGTTCAATCCTGAACCATTTCTTGTCCCTGGCCATACTAGATTTGGACATGACTTTTCATTCAAGAAAAGAAGATAAAATGAATACTTGAGCAAGGGTGAGAAGATGCAGATAATTAAGTTAAGAGTGAAGAAGAAGTTGTAAAGAAAAGTGAAGTTGCTAATAAGAAAAAGGCTCCAATTGTGAAGAAACTAAACAGATCTCAATATGTTAAGTCACAAATTTCTGAAAAGTCTGCTGACTCTGAAAAGTCAACCTTTTGTGAAAGAAGAGCAAGTTTAAGAAGAAGATTCTCAATAAAAAGAAATCAAATGTAATCACTGGAGATAAGAAATTTATGTTGAAAAATGGTTTTGAACCACATGGATTTTTGTGGAAACAAAAATCTAAAGCACAAGTGAAAATCATGAAAAGGGAATTTGTCATTGAAGAATGCAAAAGCATAGTTCCCTATGTTGGAAGCTCATGTGAAATTGGCTACGAATCTGATGATTCTTGTGAACTTGTTTATGAGGACCCAAACCAGATGCACCAGTTGATAATGTTGCTGATGATTTGCAAGATGAATCAGCTTGTATTTCATCACTTAACTGATTCTGTTTCTTTAATTTGTGTAGGAACAGTCCACTCCATTGAATGATGTATGGTACTTAGACAGTGGATGTTCCAGGCACATGACCTGTGACAAAAGATCATTGGTCAACTATGAAGAGAAATTTGAAGGACCAGTTGCATTTGGTAGTGATGAACATGCATGGAAAATTGTGGGGAAAAGCATTCTTAGCAATGGCAAAGTGTCATTTGATAATGCCTTTTTGTGGAAGGATTACAATATAATATTTTGAGCATATCTCAAATGTGTGATTAAGATTATAAGGTTGGATTTGATGACTCTCACTGTTTCATCCTCAAACCTGAGTTTGTAATTCCTCATGATGATGGCCCCTAGAAATGGAAACTTATATGAATTAAGAATGAAAGATGTCATTTCTATAGGTGGTACCTGTTTTATGTCAAAAGCCACTGAGAATGAAACAAAATTATGGCACATAAAGCTTTTTCATGTAAATTTGAAGAATATGAACAAACTTGTTAAAGGTGAACATGTCATTGGTTTACCCACAAAAGAGTTCAAGATGGATGACAAGTGCATTTCTTTTCAAAAGAGAAAGCAGCACAAATCATAACACAAAACAAAACTTATTAAGTCAATTGATCAAATACTTGAAATACTTCACATGGATCTCTTGGGCCCTGTGAGTGTTCCTAGTATTGGAATGAAGTGATATTGTTTGGTGATTATTGACGATTTCTCAAGATATACATGGGTGTATTTTCTGAACTCAAAGGATGAGACTACTGAATTGATTAAGAGAGCTGTGTGACAAGGATTGAGAATTAACTTGATGCAAGGGTAAAAGTCATGAGAAGTGATAATGGTACTGAGTTCAAAAATGGGGTAATGACTGAATTCTTTTAAGCAAAAGGAATTTTTCAACAATTCAGTGCCCCTAGAACTCCTGAACATAATGGAGTTGTAGATTGGAGAAATAGAACATTGATAGAGGCTGCAAGAAAGATGATAACAGATGCTTACTTGCGTGTTACATTTTGGGCAGAAGCAATAAACACTGCTTATTATGTTCAGAACAGGGTCCTTCTCAACATAAATCAAGACAAAACTCCCTATGAGATTTTGTTCAAAAGAAAACCCTACATAAAGTTCCTCAGGCCTTTTGGGTGCAAGTGCTTTTGTTGAATACAAAAGAGTATTTGAACAAGTTTAAATCTAAACCTTAAAATTTTTTCTTTGTTGAATATTCCACGCACTCAAAGGCTTACAGAGTATATGTGAAAGATCATCTGAGTGTGATAGAATATTCAAATATTATCTTCAATTAAATCAATTCAACGCTGTTGATGGAGCATCACAGCTATTTGATCTAGAGAAGCTAATCAAATATTTCATGATTTATACTGAAGATTTTTATGAAACTTTATATAGAACAAGTGTCTTTGAAGCTACTCAAGAGGAGAAAGTTGATTTGGACAGTTTATAGTCCAAGGTTGCTGAAAAGAACACTGAATTTTCCATTGATAAGAATGCTTCTGATGTTGAATCTGAAGATGAACATAATGATAATCTTGATCAACCACAAGATCCTAGAAAATCTTGTCATGAATGATGAACAACCTGATAACCAGCAAGATCAAGACAAAGCTGATAGACAGTCAAGCTTTGAAACCTTGTTTCAAAATTTAAAGATGGGAAGTGTTCTTACTTCAATATCACAACATAATGTTGAAGAAGAAGCTGATATGAACAATGCAGCATCAGATTTAGTCATTGAAGAACCTGATCCCAATGATACAAATATTGATTCAACAATTTCTTCAAATCAAGTCATTCAAACTTCTTTTGTTGAAATAAATCATCTTGCTAAAAACATAAATGGTTATCTACATGACGGAGTTACAAGAAGTGCATCTGAATCTGCAAACATTTGTTTGTACTCCAGCTTTCTATCCCAAATTGAACCCCAAGAACATTATTCAAGCATTGAACATTGTTCAGAATTCTACAAGTTTGGGAACTTGTGGATAAGTAAAGAGGAAAGTTTGCAATAGGTACCAAATGATTTTTAAAGAATAATAAGTATGAAATAGGGATTGTAATGAAGAAAAAAGCAAGACTAGTTGCACTAGGATGTTTACAAGAAGAAGGGATAGATTTTGAAGAAGTGTTTGCTCCAGTAGCAAGGCTAGAAGCTATCAGAGTTTTCTTAGCCTATGTTGTTTCTAAAGATATCAGAGTAATTTAATTGGATGTCAAATCTGCTTTCTTAAATGGCAAGATAGAAACGGAGGTGCATGTCACTCAACATCCAGGATTTGAGGACCTTAAGTATCCTAATAGAGTTTATAAACTGAACAAATCTCTATATGGACTACATCAAGCCTCAATAGCTAGGCATGATGAGTTGTCAAACTATCTACTTGTTAATGGATTTCAAAGGGGACCCATTGATAATACACTCTTCTACAAGAAGAGAGGTAGAGATTTATTTCTGGTTCAAGTATATGTTGATGATATCATATTCGGATCTACAAATGAACATATGTCTTTGGAGTTTGAGGAGGTTATGAAGTCTAAATATTGTATGATGTCAATGGGTGAGATGAATTTCTTTCTTGGATTGCAAGTTCAACATTAGAAATATGGAATATTCATTTGTCAATCCAAGTATGAACAAGACATCATGAACAAGTTCAAATGCCAAGACTTGAAGAGTGCTTCTACTCAAATGGACACTCAAGAGAAGATGATAGCTGATGAAAAGGGGGAGCCTGTTGATGAACATGAGTATAGAGCTAAAATTGGATTGTTGATGTATATAATTGCATAAAGACCAGACATTATGTTTGCTTTGTGGGTGTGTGTGCAAGATTCCAATCAAGTCCAAAAGTTTCTCATATGACTAATGTCAAGAGAATCTTTAGATATCTAAAAAAAACCTTGATTTAGGTATCTGGTATCCTAAGAACCATGCCTTTGATCTACTTGCATACAATAATAGATATTATGATGGCTGCAACATGAGTATGAACTCTACATAAGGTGGATGTCAATTCTTGGGAGACAAGCTAGTATCATGGCAATGCAAGAAGCATACATCTGTTTCAATCTCAACTGCTAAAGCTGAATACATTGCTGCATCTGCCTTTTGTTCTCAACTCTTCTAGATTCATAATCAACTGGACTCTGGTCTGAATTACTTGAACACTCCTATTTATATTAATAATACTACTGCTCTGTTCATAGTTAAGAACCCAGTCCAACAATCGAAGACCAAGAACATTGAAATCACACCATTTCCAGTAGAGTTTGCAGTGAGAAATGTCTAATAGAAATGAAAAGGGTTGACACTAGTGACAACTTGGCAGATTTATTCACCAAGCCACTAGATAAAACAAGATTTGACTTTATATTAAAAGCTTTAGGCATGATCAACTTTGATGAAGTCTGATTGATGATATGTGCTCAATGTGCTAACTGACTTTCTCTTAAGAGGTTTGGAGTGAGTAAGTTGTGTTTTTTTTTTGAATATGTCAATATATTCAATTTGATATTTGCTTTAATGTTTATGATTTACTTTGGTGTCTATGATTCTTAGGTATGAATTCATTTATTGATCATGATGTCTAGATAGGTTTGTCAATATTTGCTTTGAAATGATCATCTGCATGCTTATCTGATGTCTTGTTTGTGTTTAAATCATCTGAAATGATGATATGTTTAGGATAGGATAGACTTTATATAATTAATCTTGATTTGAACATTATGTTAGTCTGTTTGTGTTAATGCATGCCATTTATTTTTTATTACTCTTGAATATGTTATTGATTGCTTATCTCAAATTTGTGCTTTGATATCAAACCTGTGCTAAAATGAACATTCTTTCAAAGAGGGTTTTCAAAGTATAACATTTTTGGCAAACTGAGCAACTTAATGGTGTAGAGAAATGATAAGATTATTCATTTCAAGTTTTATAGAAGCTTAAAAGGGTTTACCTTTTGGGAAATGACAGTATATTGATTATTTATACCAATCATATAGATTTAATAGGCTAAAAGGACTATTAGTGCAGTCATCGATAAGTATGGTTGTTTTCCATGATGTGTAAAACTGATGTTATATAAACATAATGATTATGCTAAACTTAATGTGGAGATACATTGTTGAAATATGCATGTTTCAAGATAAATCTCTCTGAATGATAGGCAGAACAGTAATTACCCAGTCATACACAAGCATGTTGGTATTTGGTCACTCAAAATGAAACATCTTATGAATATGACCAAAAACAAGTTTTTGCAAATTGATTATACATCAACCAAAAGTTGATAAATTCTCAAATGTTTTGAAGAAATACATGAGAATTTAAACTAGAACTATTGAGGTGGGGCATCATTATAAGTCCTAAACACCATGTATGGAAGGTTTGTAACTCCGAATTGTGTGGCATGTAAGTCCAAGATTCAACCTCAAATCTTTGAAAAGTTTTGGAAAGAAAAATTTGATTAGAAAGTTTATATGTTCTGAAATAAAAATATTTTGATCAAATATCAGGGGGTTGATGTCAAACTGTGTGATCTTGAGAAAGCCAAATAAGCCTTGAGAAGAGATATGGAACATCATAGTGCAATAAGTGTTATCCATTTTTGTATTATGCAACTAATTGAACATTAAGCATATTACCAATGTAATGAAATTCATGCTAAGTCAATACCAACATTAACCTACCTATTATGTCATAATAATGTTGATAATGAAGTATTGAAAGGTGACTTAATCAATATGATCCCATGTTGAGATCTTTTCATAAAAGAGAAAACGATTTGAAAGGATTAAATTGAAATTTGATCGCATTATGCACCATTTGCTCTTAAACTTTGAACTTTAATGAGAAAACTATTTGATGTAAAGTTTAAGTCAAAAGGTGTTGCATTTTCACTTTGAATATGTCTGCATATGTTATTTCTAGTAAACTTTGATGTTATTAAACTCTGTAGTAAACTTAGGTGTTTTTATTTGAAGTTTAACCCATTCGAGCATACTTGATACTTATTTTCTTTGAATATGATTACTCATGTATTTTCTTTGAAAAACCCTGATGTTATTAAACTCTGTAGTACACTTTGATGATTATGCACTTTAGAGTAAAATTGGTTGTTTAAAAGGTCATCTCATTCAAGTATACGTGATGAATGTGTGATATAAATGTGTCTGAATTTGCATTAAATATGTGTTACGAGTAAACTTGGGTGTTTTAGTTGAAATCGGTGTTTGTCAAGCATACTTCATGACTTTGGATTGAACTTGATCAAAATGAATATTTTACGAGTAACCCTAACTATTTACTTGTTGTTTAGCTCTATCGAGTAAACTTGGTAAATATGTCAATTACACTTGTTAAAATTATTGATTTACTCATTTGATAATTATATCTGAATACTTTCTCTGAAATTGCAAGTGTTTTCAAGTAAACGTTGTTTATCGAGCAAACTTCATTCTTAGAGCACACTTGTATATTATAATAATAGTTCAAGTGTTCTTCAAGCATACTTGCATATTTTAGAAGTGTTCAAGAAAACTTTATTTTCCGAGTACACTGGATTCTTTGAGCACACTTGTATATCAAAATTAATATATCAAGTATTCTCAAGCACACTTTGCACTTTTGAAGTATTGACGAATAACTTTTCTTTGGAATATACCTGAATGTATATCTCTAAATTTGGTTAACTCTTTGCTTTTCTCAAATAGACTCGAGTAATGTTAGTAGAAATAAGGTATTCGAGTAAGTTTGACATTTAGAAATATTTCTAAGTTACAATTTCATGATCTTTACTGATCTCGAGTAAGGTTTTGCCTATTTGATCAAATATAATTGATTATTTAACTTGTGATTAATTTCTCGAGCAATCTTGTATATTCGAGTAAACTTCTTTCATTTTATTTACTTAGTTTATTTCTAATCACTTTAATACCTGAGCAAACTCTGGGACGAGCATGCTTGGATGATACACTTTATCGAGCAAGATTTATGTTGGTATATTTAAAATTGGGTTTTTGGCAATATTCATGTACTAAATGAAAAACTCATTTAAAACCCACTTTCAAATATGAACATCATACACTATAAAAGGGGGAGTTAGAAAATTTTCATTTCACCTTTTTCCCTCTTTCACTCTTGCATTATTATCAACTTGCTCGCAACCAAGATACTCAACCGTTGCGCAAAATTTCTACCCATAATTTGTCATCCTTCTATTTCCGACTCGGTAAACTTCAATTGAATGATTTACAACACTCATTGTCTGAATTTAGGGTTTCAATTTTCTGTTTACTAGCATTTATGTTTTCTGTGTAAGTTATTGATTTGTCGAAGAACAGGTTCATAAAGATTGACCTTTTAAATTCTTCTTCAAATTTAACTTATACCATGATAAATTCATGAACTTTAATGACTAATTTTACTTTAAATGTATTTTTGTTTGTTCTTGTACAGAAACATGGTATATCCCTTTGAGCAATAGCACAATATGTGCGCCTTTCTCTAAATTACTGAGGAGAACTGGCCGGTGGAGCTTATGATACAGTGGCTGATACACTCAAATCTTCGGTTTGCTCTTATCGAAAGCCTAGTTGTAACGATTCCGGCAAATTCAGGTATACCCTAGCCGGAATATACCATTTATGTGTTATTTAATACTGAATATATAAATTATAATGTGTTTATACGAGTATATAAGATTCACAAGTATGAATTATACTCGAATGTACAGCTAGTCGTATTGGAATTACGATTAACCGATGAACGATTATTGAAACCCGATCGAATCGGGGATTACATTATAGACGAAATATATGATGTTTAGTAAGGTTTACGAAGTATTAAGGCTACGGGATAAGTGAATTATAGCACAGAAAAAGGATTTCGATTTATTGGTACGTCGGTACGATAAACGAAACCTTTAACATCAAACCAAGCAAGAGAAGATCGATCAAGCCGAAAAAGATGCACAATGACCGACAATATGATGTGTTGAGTCAATAAATGTCATGGTTTAAGTTTTTAAAGTTTTTAAATCGGTTTTATATAAATTTTATTTTTAAGCCGAAAAACGACCGTTTTAGCCTCGTTTTAAGCCGAATTAAGTGTTTAACCGAAAAACGAACTGAACCAGATTATCCACAACATTATCCGGATTACACAATCCGAATGTGTGGCCAAGGTTTGAGATGTGGGCCCCACCCCACACCATACATGGACCGATCGGTCCATTTGGTGCACAAACACATATCATTTTCTTTTTTTAACACTCCAACTCCACATTTCTCTCAACACTCTTCAACATTCATCCAAAAACCCAAGTTTTTAAGCAAGAATCATAAGGTATAAACATATTATTATGGTTTAATCTTGGTTTTTAATTCCAAAATCTTGAGAAAATGAGGTTTCAAGTGAAAAATGGGTGAAAACCCGGGATGAAACCGATTCTTGCATGATCAAGTGATGTATACAAGTTATACAAGGGATCTTGGTCCAAGAAAGGAGTTAAAAGAGTCAAAAACGAATTTTTACGGTTAAAATCTTTGTTTTGATGTCTTAACCGAAACCATGAAAGGAATGGCTTGATTGTGGGTATAACTTGCTTGGTGTGGTGTTATTGTGCTTGTAGGTGTTATATCTAGTTGCTAGCAAAGGCTAGAAAGCAAGATCTTTGCGATCTAAAGCTAGAAACACAAGGTAGTTCGGTTTTTCGTATGATTTGTGTGATTTGGACAGATTGTGGTAGACTTAGAGTTGGGTCATGAAATTTCACAGAGATGATCTACACATGAAAATATGAGATCTGTGAAATTTTGGTAATTTTTGGATAAAGGATGAATATTTGGTGAATTTAATGCTTGGTTTTGGCTAAAAATGGTGAAAAATAGCTAAACATTATGAAAAATTCTGGACAAATTCAGATAAGCTTTTTATAACATATAAAAGTCACACACAAAAGTTCAGGTCCATTGGAGAAGTCTAAGTAGGCTTTTCGGTAAAACGAGTTCTAGGTTTTCTAGCTCGGTTTTGGTGAAAATGGCATGAAAAATGAGTTTTTGGTTCTGTAAAAATTACTGGGAACTATGTGGATGGCAGGAGTCATCCCAGAAAATTTTGGGATTTTTCTAAGGTCGTTTGGTATTTTCGACATATTTGGTGTTTAAATGACGTTTAAAAATAGATAAATAAATGTTAAATATAAAAATTAATTCAGGAAATTTTTTTATAAAATTCCTTACTGTCAAAAACTGATTTGTGCAAAATTTCAAGATCCGGGACTAAACGGATAATTATTTGTGCTAAACAGAACATAAAAACAAACTTTTAAAGCTTAAAACGCGTAAACCGGCAAAGTTCGCCTAAGCGAGCTGACTGGTGTATAAAAACCCTAAAAATGGACTATTTCATGAAACTAAGTTAATCAAGTAAAAATAAATCATCCGAAAGTAATTCGGATGATTTGGGTAATTTTACCCGATTTAGCAGTTTCCGGTATACTAAAGACGGAAACGGGCCCCGCGGCCAAACGGGGTGTCTAAACCGAGCTCTAATTTCACCACTTTAATTAAAATATCAGTAACAACTATTTTCGGGTCGTATGTGACCAAACTCATTTTTGAAAACATAAAGACGGTTAACCGTGCTTGGCACGCAAAACGAGAAAACAAACTAATGGTAAATTTGACTAAAGAACTCTAAGTGATATCACAATCTAAGTCCTGAGAAGTGTTTCGGGGTTAACATTGTCCCCGGATCGTGGCGGTACTGGGTTAACAGTGTCCCCAGACGTACCGGTTAACACGAATTTAAGTTATATTAATAGAAATTGTGTAGTAACGACTTAGGGATCGTATTACAGATCCGGACCGGTAGCTGTGCACAGTATTACATCTTTGATCACAAAAAGGTGAGTTTCACGAGCCCCTTTTTACTGAACTGTTTTAAATATTTTCCCAGGGCGGAAAGCATGTTTTTATCAAAGTGTTTAAGTACATGCCGATCGCATGGAAATGAATGTATTTATATAATGTTTATTGTACGGGAATCGTACGGTAATGTATTAAGATGGTAATTGTCTGAGTTGCTAATATTGTAAGGCCCGAAACAGTGTTCTGGGTTAACAGTGTCCCCAAAGGTTATTAAACGTATTTCTGGGTTAACAGTATCCCCAGAGGTTATTAAACGTATTTCTGGGATAACAGTGTCCCCAGAGGTTATTAAATGTGTTTCTGGGTTAACAGTGTCCCCAGAGGTTATTAAATGTGTTTCTGGGTTAACAGTGTCCCCAGAGGTTATTCAATGTGTTTCTGGGTTAACAGTGTCCCCAGTGGTATTTGATGTGTTTCTGGGTTAACAGAGGTTTCACTTGTGGGCTCAGCATAATTACATCGCTAATTTATGATTATTATAATGATTTGTCCTGGTTTACTTAAATTAGTGAAACTCACCAACTATTCGTAGTTGACCCGTTTTCTTTACATGCTTTTTAGGTACACCCAAATTGGAATGAGTGATACATGCTTGATGATGTGTGCTATTTTATGGAAGCTTAAGGGTCTATATTTTGTATTAAACATGTTAACGTACTATCGGTAAAACTTATGTGATAACGCCTAGACGGTAACGAAACTCGGAACAATGTAATACGTTTAAATTAATGTAGTGGTGTTTTCTTTATAAGCAATGCTGTTGATATCAGATGTGTCTGTTGCATCCCGTTTACGTTTCCGCTGCGGTTACGGGGTGTTACACTAGTAATTTACAAGAATCACCACCTTGATTTCTAGAGATCAATACAATTGGATGACGATATAAATGGGCGCAGGATTGAAGACACCGTGGCTAGAAGGGATGTGGAAATAACTAAGAACCTAATCAGAGCGAGCCTTCAACTTCAAGATAATCTTGAAGTTAAACTATCAAATACTACCCATCGATTGTTGCAGATATTCCATGAGACAATGGGGGTATCAAAGGAACGTGTACGAAGGGAAATTCCAAAAGGGAATGTTCCCGGTGTTATACCGTTTCCAAATACATCATATTATCCAGGGGTTCACGCCACGAAGTGGTACTTGGACCCTAATGAGCAGGGAGATATCCACGGCCACAGTTGCTGTTGATTATGGAAGGCCGTTTAATTTTTCACGAATGATCTTAGAAGGCCCGGTGGTGAACTTTAGAAAGTTGGAGAAATATAGATTCCTTATGTATCTGAGATTTCATCAGATTATTTTCAATAATCTGAGTCCATTTCTTCGAACATCTGGAATTACACATGTTCTCCAAGACCTAAATGTATATAGACAAATCAATAGATTGGGTCCAACCAGCCATTTTAATCCTGAGGTGGAATATGATATTCTAACATGGTTGGTTGACCATGAAATGGAGATCATGGAAGTACCAGAGTCACCAAGGGTGAGAAGTAAATGAAGTTGTGTCAACAGTTGGTGGGAGACTGAAAATCCCATTTCCACACCACCTACTTCACCACAAAACCAATCACCATATCAAGGCCAAACTCATGAACCATACATTCCTTCACCACCACACCTAGACCAGCCTTATGAACCATACAACCCATCACCACCAGCTGAACCACAAACCCAAAACCCTGAACCACAAACCAAAACCTTTGAAACTGAAACCTAAACCCAATCCTATACACAAACCGAAACCCAAAGTTACCCTAAACCTGAACCTTACATACCAGAATACGTTCCATCCTATCTCATAAACCAACCTAACACTCCATACCAATCACCATCACCCTCCATCGACAATGAACACAATGCAATATCCCAATCCCCATCCACACATAGCCATCACCACTTATCCAAAAACCCAACCCATTACCTACCAACTCTAACCATTCTAACCTAATCATATTTCCCCAGTCTCATCCCATTACCCATTAAAGTGGAAATTTTATTTAATTGTTGAAAATGTTAATCTAAGAAATGAAAATGAAGAACTAAAACAAAGAAACACAGAATTGGAATCTCAACTAGAGGAGGCTCTCTTAAACATTCAAGCCCTACTGGCTGAGGTTGAGAAGACCTCAGATGCACCAAAACAGGGGGAGAATTTACCTGTTTCTGGTACTAGTGAATATGTTGAGGAGGAGGAGGATATTTTAAAAATTCTTGAAGATATGTTTGGTAGTGAGGAAGAAGAGTAGAGTAGGAATGATGAGAAAGGATATGAGGTTGATGTCTCTGATGATGCGATTCAGGAATTCAATGTAGATGAAAATGAAATGAATGATGATGTTGTGGTGAACATGGACGAGAATAATGAAACAAATTTACAAATGTTAATGATATCATGATTGATATGAATGAGTTTGAAAAGGAGGTTGATAATAATGCAGGTGTAAAAAGTGTAAATGATGATGATTTGACAGTTGAGGCTAACAATGTTACTGAGGAGATGGTAATCTCAGGTTAAGTTATAGCCTTGACTGACAAAGGTAAAGAGCTAAATGTTTATATGAATGAAGTAACCTCCAAAGAAAAAGAAGTTGATTATGAGTTAAAGAGTTGATAATGGAGATTGATGAATTCCCACCCACTGTGGTGAGGGAAGTAGGCCCATCAAAACTGGAGGATAAAGAAGATGAAGTGAGAAAAATCAAGAGCAAGGCTGTGGCTGAACATGAAGGCCAGCTGCAACCCTTGAAACATAATAGAATTGAGTCCAGTGATAAGCTACTATTTATTAATGAATCGGTTGAAGAAGGGATTAAAAGACATGATAAGATTATGAGCGAATGGATGCAAATGGAGATGATAAATAGATACCTAACTGACAAGGAGATGGAGGAACAAAGGGCTATGATGGAGGAATTTGAACTGAAAAAGAAATTAGAAGAACATAAAGGGGAGGTCGAACAGGAAGTAATTGAAGGGTTGTTGAGATTACAACAAACAGAAGAAGCTGACAGTGCACTTGCAATTGGCATTTATAAATTCCAACAACCCAAAACTCCTGAACAAACATCAGATCAAATTCCTGAGCTAAGATAGCTGATCCCACTTCTCAACCTGAAATTAAAAAATCTAATATGCAGTTGGTGACTGATCTTGATGGAAAAACCATTCAAGAGGAAATGGTGAAGAAAGCTAGTGAAATGATGAATCATAGTTTATTTGATGAAAGGAAGAAAGATGAAAAGAGTTGGCCGACTGATTCGTTAAGATATTCAAGAAAGAGGAAGAGATTTGGAGTTGGAAACATTCCAGAAGAGGCTATTCCCAAAGAAAAGAAAAGACCAATTAATGTTGTACCCTTGCAAGCAGTGAAACCTTATGATTACATGAATGAGTCATAGATTGAAGCCTTCAATGACCTAACTGATGCTGAGGATGATGAGGTGCATGAAAATAAAGAAGAAGTTCATGATTCTCCCCATGTGATTTTAACAAATATTCACCGAGAAAATTTTCAAGGCAGGCTTGATGAGATAAAAAGACAAGATCCAAGGGTCATAAATCTGATGAGCCAAGGGAGAAGAGAAATAGAAATGCACAGAAATATCTTGCCTACCTGAGGCTCCACATCTTCTCTGAAAAACAACTAAGCCACGTGAGTTATGAAGATCTTGAGGGTGTTTACAAGTCTACACAAGAAAGAATTCAAAAAGAAGAAAAGAAAAGACTTGAACAAAGAAAGGTGGGTGAACTGACAGGAAAAGCCAGTATGGTAATACAGAGATTGAAAAAGGAAGCAGATGTTGTTGCTGAACAAATGAAACAAAGGAAAATAAAAGATTCCGAACAAGCTGAATAGGAGAACAAGAAATGGGCTAATGAAAAAGAAATTTTGTTGGAAAGATTAATGGTGGCAAGGTGTGAAGTAGATAAAGTAAAGAACTTGACTGGTAGTGGGAAGAAGGAGCTATACGAGTCTAAATTGGCAAAATAAAGGGAGGAGAAGAAGAATCAATTTGCAAGTAATAAAACAGGTACTAGAACAAATCTATTGCCATGGGAAGATGCAAACAGAAACAGAACCTTGACACATGCCAGGTTAAACAAAGGAATGTCTGCAAGTGTTTAGATAATCTTGGGCAAGCACAACTGAAAGGACTGTTCTACACTAAAAAAGCTCTTTGGGAGAAGGCTGAAGAAGAACAAAGAAAATTATTGTCATTTCAATGTGGACCAAGAGGGCAATCTGTTTAAAGACAAAGATCTCCTCAAACTGAACAGATTGATAAAGAGAAAATGGAGATGATCAAAACTTTGTCTAAAGAAGGGGTGACTACTTAAAGTTGATAATGAAGAGAAAAATTTATATTGTGAAGCTGTATGAACAAGAAGGGCATGTGAGAAAACCTCAACCTAAAAGACAATATACTTCTAGGCCTTTCACTGTAAGTGTCCCTATTCCAAATACAAGGCCTAAACTGCAAAGAGATCAAAGGCCACCTTCAGAAGTGGAACTACCTAAGAACCTTTATTTTGATTCAAGAACAAAGACCATCAAAGTGATCATGTCTAGTGGTGCATTGAAGACAGTTGTGTTTAAAGAAGACTTCTAGGATTTCAACAAAGAACAACTGGAAGAAATGGCTAAACTCAACCTGTATGATTATCAAGAGAGACATAGATTTCAAGGTCAACAAAGGAATGAACTTTTAAAGTTCTTAGAAGAACAATCTAGAAAGGAATTCCTTTGCTCAACAAGAAAAGGAAGTTGGACTACTCTCAAGCTGAACGAACAAAAAGGTAGAGGAGGATGAGTGACGTTAGGATGGTTGAGTTATCCTACAAGCAATCAAGAAGATCCTCTAATCCTATGGCCAACATGAGAGAGTGTATCAGCATGAAGCAGCAAATGTCAAGGCCCAACTATGAAGTCCAGAAGAATGGAAGATTCTCAAAGATAGTCAATGAACAGAAGACTCAATCATTTATATTGAGAAATTAGGAAGGACTATCCTTGGGCATATTTGAGCATGACACTGAATTGGAGTATCTTCACGTGGAGGATACTGATGACATAATCAGATGGAATCTGTCTTCTCAACATCCACACCACATGGAGATCTCCCTATTTCAACAAAAGGTTGAAGTTGTAAAGTTTGATAGTAGATCAGAGGCAAGAAGCTCTAGAAGATGAAAGCCTTCTTGTTTTTTTGTTCAAATTTGATTTGTAATGTCAATGTGACAACCATGTTGAATATTTAATTTTATTCAAGTAATGTAATTTTACTTTTTGAAATTTGATGTGTATTTTGAAAAGTGTATGTAACCAACAGGTGTTTTGGTGCATCTGAGTTTGTTCCAATCTAGGGAGAGATTGTTGGGATCAAGATTCAACAATAAAAAGATTGGATTCTTCTCAACCTTCTCATAAATGGCTAAGTATGGAAAACGAGCAAACTTAGACTTCGACCAATTCTAAACATAAGTCGAGTAAGGTATTATACTTATCGAGTAAAGTTATATTCTAGAAGTCTTCTAAGTGTTAGTTCAAGCAAACTACACTTAATCAAGCAAGGTTGTTCTTCAAGTCGAACAAGGTTTGTTTTAGAGTAAACCCTTAACTTAACCTAGCTAAAACCAAGTATTTTGGTGGATCGAGAAAGGTTTATTAATAAACAATGGCCCAAGCACACATGAAGGAGATTATTGAAGAAATTAACCAAAGGACTTTCATCAAGCAAGGTTCAACCTCGAATAAGCAACAGTGTCACCAGCATACTTAACTTGTTCAAATAAGTTAAAGACAAAAGGTTGAAAGGATCAAAGAAGAACAAGTTTGCTCGTTGGATATTATCGAGCAAAGTTTGGTAACATCATGAAGATTGAAGATAGCTTGAAGAATATTTTCTAACGAAAATATTCTAAGTAAAGCTTACTTGGAGAATTGTTCCAAGCAGACTTATGGTTATATGGTTTGCTCAACAACGATAAAACCTTAAAAGCTTACTCGAAGACCTGTTTACACATGTAATATATTTGAATATCTTAAGTATCAATCATTATGGTTTCTAGAAGATGTCAGGCATGCCTATTTAAGGAAACTTTAGGGCATGCCTATGACAAAGGACACAGATCGAATATTGTTATTTGTCAGCTGACATTTCCTGAAATAGAATATCTTTGTACGGAAAAGTTGCCATTAAATACAAACATCCCCCCTAGAAACCCTAATAGATTTTCATTGTATCCTTCACAATATTAATGGAAATCTTTTGAGTTATTTTGTGTGTTTGTTACATTTCTATTAGTCTGGCAAAAATTTGAATATTACTAATTCCGCCTTTAATGTTCATTGGATGTTTACAATAGTAGAACACGTAACCGTCTTGTCAGCACATTGTTGTTGGTTATGAGGCTGATTGTTGTAGTTGATAGATCGGTCCTGACAAACTCAAAAGACTCATCAGTCTCATAACCAGTTTCATATAAGTTTCCAACATAGGGAATAATGCTTGTGCATTCTTCAATATGAATCCATGTGGTTCATAATCATTCTTCAATAGAAACTTCTCATCTCCAGTGAGTTCATTTGATATCTTTTCTGTTGAAGATTTTTCTTCTTAAGCTTACTTTTTTTCTTTCACAAATGGTTGATTACTCAGACTCAACATATTTGTTAGATTCTTGAGACTTAATAGAGTGATTTTTGTTTAGTTTCTTAATCATTGTACACCTTTTCTTCTCAATAAAATCTCTTTTCTTATCAACTGCTTCATCACTCTTGACTTGATCCTCATCCTTCTTCTTACCCTTACTCAAATACTCATTGTATAGTTTCTTGTAAAATGCAAAGTCATGTCCAAACATTGTATTATCAGGGACATGAAATGGCTCAGGAAAAAACCTTTCTTGACATCAGTCAGTGTGATGACCATAGACATTACAGACTTTGCACCATACTTTTCCTTTAAGGCCTTCACTTGAGTTACCCCTCTTGTATCTTTCACGTGGTCTTGGGGGTTAACTCCAATGGTCTTTTGATGAGTAATAAGACCATTGAAGTTAATTGAAAATGGCATAAATTCCTCAATCTTTATATCCTATATTTTTGTAGTAGTTTTCACAAAATTGATCTTCTCCACTTAGATTGGACTTTCATGTTTATCACTTCTTGGTCTCAACCATCTACTTGTATAATCATCCCTGCTTTCCACATCTTCAATATCAAACTGTTCATGATTGGAGAAAAAGGGATAAATTCAAAGAAAAATATCATCATTCTTGAGGGTTTCATCACTCTTCTTGTTGTTCTTGACACTTGTTCTTCTTTTGGACACTTTGTTTGTAGGATTTTCACTGATTTTCTTTCCTTTAGAACCACCACAATGGTCAAAAGATCTATGTTATCTCCTCATTTTCTCATGGTGTTTCTTCACCTTTGGAGTAATCTTTGGCAACAAAGGGATCTTGCCCTTTGAATTTTTTTTACTCCTTTTCATGCCTTTTAAACTACCAAATCTTGAACATTTATCACTTTATTTACTCATATCATCTTCAGTTGACACAATACTCTCTTGATCTTCCACTGAAACTTGTATTCCACTAGTTTGTCAAACAGTTTTTCTTTTGCTTCAACAACTTTTATAACAAACTCACCTTCTTCATCAACCTCAACCATATTATAATTTTCAACAAGTTCACTTTTATCCTCAAACACATTCCTGAATTGATCAAGATATGCTCCTCTCTTTTATTTATCCACCTTTAATAAATAATTCTCATTAAAGGGTGGAGGAACAACCTCTGACTTATCATCTTCTTTAATTTTCTTCAATTTTCCACAGATGTTACCAGTGGATACTAGATTTTTCAGAAACTCAACCTCAACTTGAAGTTGAGTGTTCTTCAACTTCTTATCAAGGTACATTTTTTTAATCCTTCAATCTCAGTAGTGTATCTGGACTGAGTTCCATAACTGTCCATACAGTCTTGTTCCAAACTCTTAATTTGGTTTTCATATGTTAATTCACTCATCTCATACACATTGATTATGCTCTGTTTCTTAAAGCACTCAGTTTGCAATTCACCAACTTCCTTTTTTTAAAACATCATTCATTTCAAGTAATTCAAAAGTTATGGGATTCGAATATACCTGTGATGAAGAGCATTCAACTATACTTCCAATCTTTGACATAAATTCCACATTAGCCTTCTCAATGTCTTCAGCATGGTTACTCCAGTAAAATAAATCATCTTGTTGTTGTTTAGCCACAACAACATTTCCTTGATTTTTGGGTTGATTGACATTAATCTTGTTCTGATTGGTAGGAGCTTGTGGAGGGATTTGTTGGTTTCTTTGAAATGGTTGTCGTTGAGGGAAAATTTGTTGTTGATTCTATTGCTGGAAGTTGTTGTTGTTGAACTGTCTCTATTGACCTTAATTTTGATTTTGATACTGGAATTGGTTTCTCTATTGATTGTTGTTTTGAAACTGACTTTTCCGGTTACACACTCTGGCAAAATGACCTGGTAGTTGGTAATTGTTGCAGATTGCCTTGGACTTGCCAAAGCCAAATATGTCATTTGGTCCAGAAACTAATGATCTTCCAATCCTGTTGTATAACCTCTTGCTTCTCACAGCCAACATGGCAGCTTGCCATTTGAGATCCATGTCTTCTAAATCACCATCATAAATTTGTTCTAAGTATTCTTGCAGTACACTCGTGTGTATCAAATTCTTGGCCACAAATGCATTATATAAATCAGTGAACATTGAGAGAAGAGCTTGATAATCATTTCCTTGATTTGTGTTTCCTCCAACATAAGGAGCATGTCCACTTGCCATTGAGGATGTATCTCCATCATCCATTAACTGAACATTAAACCTTGACTGTCCACTTTGACTTCCAGATTGACCACCCACAAACAATCTTGGAGTTTCAGCATTAAATTCATTTGGTTCATCACTGATGGGAATTTGCTGTTGATTCTTTATTGATAGGTTCCCCATTGGTGCAATTAGAGCATTTGAAACTTGAAATCTTGGTTTATCTTCCTTGATCATGTGATTTTCAATCATTTAATGCTCAGCAGCTTGTAGAAAGCAGATAACATCATCTAGCTTTAAGCTTGGGAAATTTGCCTTCTAATTGATGAATTTGCTGGCTGTGTACCATTCGCTAGATAGAGATGATAGCAACTTCTTGTTCAGGTCAAAATCCGTGATTGCAAGGTCAGTGGTTCTTATCTCATTGACTATTGCAACAAACCTTTGCAATACAAATTTCAACCTCTCTCCTTCTTTAAAATTAAACCAATCAAGTTGTTGCTTCAATCTGTCTTTTTTGATGTCTTTTAGCTCAGTATTTCCTTCAAACATTTTAACTATTGCATCAAACATGGCCTTAGCACTAGTGTGATGTTTCACAATTGTCAAGATTTCCCATGGCAGACCTAGCTTCAACATGGACAGTGACTTGTCATCCTTTTTCCTCATTTGTCTCTCCAATGTTTGGTTATTGTTTGCACCATGAGTTGGAACATATGGACCATTCTTGATGGAGTTCCACATATCAACATCTTGATGGACTTTCCATTTGATGTAGTTTTCTTTGCCTAACAACCTTGGAATCTTGTTAGTAGACTAACTTTTGTTCATCCATTTGTTCAGAAAATGTTTTTGATATTTTTGAAAAATTTTAGAAATGAAAATTACTTAAAACATAACAAATTTTGAAAAACAATCAGATCTGAGAGTAAACTTCTTAGATCTGATGAATACAGATGGATAATACCAAAATATGGTCTCAAACAAACAATAAACAAGGTAGATATAAGAAAAGAACACTTTTAAACCTTAACATATTGAAAATCTGAAAAATGAAGAACATAGCTGCTGATATCACTGACCAATGAAACAGTGCTCAACTGACGTAATCATCTTCATATTCAAAATTAGCAAATAATCAACAATAACTTCCCCATTAGCAACAATAGGACCTTCACAAAGGCAAAAATGAAGCTAAGATACCATTTGTCAGGTGACATCTAACACTAAATCGGTCATGTAACTAACAATAGAGTGTTGACAAGACGGTTACGAGGAATGCACGTGTGAAGATCCGATGAACATCAAAGGAGGAATCAGTGATATTCATGTTGTTGTTGAATGAGGACAAACAAAAAAAACACACACAAGTCACTCAAAATATTTCCATTAATTCCATTAATATTATCTAAGAATACATGAAGATCTATTAGGGTGTCTAGGTGGAATGTTAGGTTTGAGGCAACTTTCTATACAAAATATTCCTTTTAAAAGAAAGTTGTCAGCCGTCAAATCACTCAATATTCGCTCAGCTGTCTTCACATCTTCTCTGAATAAATGTGACATAAACTCTCCTTAAATAGGCACACCTGACACTTTCTAAAATCCCTAATGATTGTTATAAAACATATTCAAACATATTAAAAAATATTTTAAGTGTAAATGGTCTTCGAGTAAGCTTCCATCCTTATCGAGTTGACCATGTAACCACAAGTGTGCTTGAAACAGTTCTCTGAGCAAGCTTTAGTTAGAATATTTTCTAAGGAAAATATTCTTCATGCAGACTTCAATCTTCATGATAATATCAAACTTTGCTCGATAATATTCTACGAGCAAACCATTTCTTCTTTGATCCATTCAACCTTTTATTTTTAACTTATTTTAACAAACTAAGTGTGCTGGTGACACTGTAGCTTGCTCGAGGTTGAACCTTTCTCGTAAAGGTCCTTAGAATAAATACATCATAACTTCCTTTAAGTGTGCTTGGATCACTGTTTATTGAACCTTGCTAGATCCACCAAAAAACTTGGTTTCTGCTTGGTTAAGTCAAGGGTTTGCCCAGAAACAAACCTTGCTCGACTTGAAGAACAACCTTGCTTGATGAAATGTAGTTTGCTCAAACTAACACTTTGCTTGTATTCCATACTTAGCAAACATTTCATTTCAATTTGTGACAATTACACTACTGAGAAACTAGCTAGAATCTATATTGATGAAATCGTATCGCGACTCAGAGTACCACTTTCGATTATTTCAGTTTGGGATAGTCATTTTACTTTCGTTTCTAGCAAGCTGTTAAAGAAGCTTTGTGAACCCGAATAAACCGGAGCACAACTTACCACCATCAAACAGCTGGCCAATCCGTAAGAAACATTCAAACATTAAAATATTTGCTTCGTGCTTGTGTGTTAAACTTTAAAGGGAATTGGGATCAACACATCCCACTCATTGAATTCTCTTACAATAATAGCTATCATAGTAGTATACAAGCGGCACAATACTAAACATTATATGGGCGAAAAGGTAGATAACTACTTTGTTGGACAGATGTGGGTGATACTCAAGTTACAAGATCTGATTTGATTTAGGAAACAATAGATAAAATTCATAAGATTAAACGAAAACTGAAAGCCGCCTGAGACTGTTATCTTTTGAAGTAGGGAACAAAGTGTTTCTTAAAGTGTCCCCATGGAAAGGTGTTATAAGGTTTGATAAAACTGGTAAGTTAGCTCCGAGATACATAGGACCTTTTGAGGTTTTTGCTAAAATTGGTCCCGTAGCCTACCAATTAAAACTACGTTTAGAGTTTAGTTCTATTTACGATGTTTTCCATGTTTCGATCCTCAAAAAGTGTCTTACTAATGAAACGGAAATAGTACAACTCGATGTTGTGAAAGTAAATGATAACTTGAACTTTGTAGAGGAACCAGTAGAAAAAGTGTCGTGGGTATGGTTCACCTAAGTAAATGTTTTTTAATCTTCCTTCCATGTAATTTGAAGAGTGGCACCTTGTATACTATCAATGATACAACACATCTCTCGCTGGAAAGGGACCTTACTGGATTTTCAATTATGATGGGTTGTTTAACTCACTAACACCATTCGTTGAGGTATTGCATGAAGACTTGGTTCGTGCGTATTTGGAAAATTCATGACTTCATTCTCCAAGTTCTTCTTCAAATAATGATTCTACTTCAGCACCTGATCAAGTTGATTTGTCAGAAATGTTATCTGATTCTTCTAAAGATAATGCCAACCTTGAAGATTCGACCTCAGAACCATTTGACTATGGGTGTTCGTACTTATAATCAGGTAGCCCATGTTTAAAAGACATGTTATGTGTGTTTATGCTAATATTCGGATTCGGGAATCGAAAGAATTGCGCAATGCATGTGCTTGTTATCCTAAGTCAAACAGACAAGTGTATCTATGTCTTGAGAAAGAGCCTTCTTGGGTTGAAGAAATGCAACACGAGTTGCAAACAATTTGTTTGTCTTGGTGTTTGGGATCTTATTAATAAACCAGATCATGTTCGAAAAGCAATACAAACTCAATGGGTTTTCAAATGCAAAAAGGATGATCGTGGGGTTATTGTCCAAGGTTTTAATCAACGTGAAGGAAACGATTATAATGAATTGTATGCTCCGGTTGTAAGACTGGAAGCCATTTTTATTTTTCTTGCTTATGCCTCTTATAAGAAGTTCAAAGTGTGACAAATGGACGTAAAGAGGGTGTTTTGGAATGGGATTATTCACGAAGAGGTGAATGTGAAGAGGCCTCTGGTTTTGAAGACCGTGATTATCCTGAGTGTTTACTGATTAAACAAGGCTCTTTATTGTCTACATCAAGCCCCAAGAGCCTAGTATTGTATGTTGGTAGACCATCTTTTGGACATGTCAGGACCGTATATTTCGTAACACCAAATAACCCTAACTGACAAAAACAATTACAAAACAATAGTATGTGAAAACCCCTTTGTAATAGCCTGCGGAATCAACTAGAATCAAGATGTTACTGAATATAGTAAGAATACTAAAGGTTACAATCACACTATTTACTTAAAAGATTTACATTGGAATATTCAGAAAAGTATAATTGTAAATGATTTAGGGTTTCAGGTGGAATGTCAGGTGCTTCTGCCTTTTCATACAGGATAATCAGTATGTCTAGATAAGATTGTAATCAGCCGTCCTCATAAAAATAAACCTAGATTCAGTTATATAGGCACCTGGCATTCCTTCTAGAAACCCTAGTCATTGTAAAAACATATTTAAACGTGTTGAAAATAGTTACAATCGTCAAAGAGGTCTTCGAGAAAACTTTTTTCTCGGTCGAGTAGACCTGGTAATCCTCGAGCATGCTTGGAGAATTCCAAAGAAAATATTATTCAAGCAAGCTTCAATCTTCATGATATAATCCAACTTGGCTCAAAAATTTTCCTCGAGCAAACTAGTTCGTCATGATCTCTTCAATCTTTTCCTTAAGACTTATTCTAGTAAACGTAGTATACTCAGGTACGCTGGCAATTTATACACGAGACACGAATACACGACACGTACCTACACGACTTTAACATGTAATAGGTAAGGTCTTAACAAGTTTCGTGTACTAAACAGGTAGACAAGAAATTACCTGTTAATTTTCGTGTATAAACAGGTAAAGTTCTTGTTTACCTGTTAAGTGCATGTTAAGTACCTTGCTAGATTTTTATAATTAAGTGTGTATATATATATATATATATAGGGAGAGGATCATGAGAGAACTCTATTTTATGGAGAGAACTAGAGAACTAATAATAAAGTATTTTTAATTTAACTAAAAAAAATTAATTTTTTTTTTCTTTCATCCTTTTTATATGTTGTTATTCTTCACCACAAAAAACAAGAAAAAAAAATAAAAAAATTATATAGTTATAATGCATATGTGCAATAGTGTGTATTTTGATATTTGAAATAGTGTTGAATAACATATATATAGTTGTTTGTATTGTTTATTTGCAATAGTGTTATATTATATACAAAAATTAAAAAAAATCGATACAGTGCATATGTGAATTAGTGTTGTATTACATATATGCGATAATGTGTTTTGCATACAATTATTAGTGTCGTATTTGCATATATTCAATAGTGTGTATTGGATAATGCAATTGTGTTGTATTATATGCAATAAAACACTATTGTATATATGCAATAGGCATTAGTGCACATATGCACTACAGTACTACACCGACAAGTTTTTTCACTAAACAGGTTGTCAAATATGTGTTTTTTCCGACAAGTTTTTTCCGTCCATGGCAAATTGTACACCTGATTATATAGTCATAATTGTTATTATACCATACACACACACATACACATACAAACTAATACATACAAACGAACATTCTCTCTCTTTGCCTTTTGTTTCACTAAACAGGTTGTCAAATATGTGTTTCTAAACAACTCTTATCATGTATTATCGGGTTTTATTGTGTATACCCGGTAGTAACATGTTCGTGTTCGCGTTTGGGATACAGGTACATGATAAGTTTTCGTCTCGTGTACAGGTATACACATATCGTGTTTGTATCATACCGAGACTGAACTTACTCGTAGAAGTCCTTGTATCAAATCCTTTTTTACTTCTTATTGTATCTTTGCTCGACCCACCAAATAACGTGTTAACTTGTCTTAAGCTATGATAAGTTAAGAGTATGCTCTAACACAAACTTTGCTCGACTGAAGAACAACCTTGCTTGAGGAAGTCTAGCTTTCTTGAATCTTTACACTTAGAACAATTCTTTGAAGATAACCTTACTCAAATAATATACCTTTCTTGAATAAGTATAAACCTTGATAGAAGTGCCTAGTTTTCTCGAATTCCATACTTATCATATTTCTGAGGAGGTTGAGAAGATTCCAATCTTCCTTGATCTTCCTTTAGGCCCAACAATCCCCCTAGATTGGAACAAACTCAGATGCACAAAAAACATCCAGATTACATACACTTGTTTCAAAATATACACCAAATCCTTGAAAATAGTAAATTACATTACTAAAAGGAAATTGATTACATATTCCAAACTCTGACTTATGGGCATTACACATCAAATAGAAAGTACATACAAAGACTTAATAAAAAGATAAAAATTACAAGTAAATCAGAAATATTCATTTTGCCATGATTACCTATATTTCATCTTCCCTGTCGTCTTTTTTCTTTTATGATTTTCTCCAGCCTCATTGTAGCAGCTCTTTGCTAGAACATAGAAATCTCCACATGGAAATGATGGTCCTCTAGTAAGTCCTATTGCTTTATATCATTCAAATCTTCCACATTAATAGATTCCAGATCAGGTCATTTTCTATCACGCCCAAAACCAAGCCTTTAGAGTTTCTTAAGCTCAAGCTGTCAGTCTTCTTTTCATAGCTGATCATTGGTATTATTCCATTCCTTTGCACCTATGAATTTGGTTTATGCATTTTATTTATCATGCTAATACATTCTTTCATTGTGGCATAAGGGTTTCAAAATTTCTTTGTTTTATCAAAAGGAAAGTTGGACAATATTGTGTCACTGAGACTCTTCTGCCTCTTGTTCTTCTACTTAGCTTCTGAATATTCAAATTTTCTCTTCTTGTTCAGCATGGGAAATCCAAATCTGTATTGCTTTTTCAAATACTTTGACATAGCATTTCTTTGTGTACTGGGAACCTGTTTCTCTATTTACAGTCATACTAGTTTAATTTTCCAGTTCAGCCAATGTTCCTTGTTATACTCCCTAAAGTCATCCTCGAAAATGATTGTCTTCAATGCATGATGTGGGCCTAAGTGTTGAAAACCGGGCTATTATGTTTCTAGAGGCCCAAGATCGCGCTACAAAAGGTGGCCCACAAAAACGGGCATAACATGGCCCACAAAGCTCCGTTTCAGGCCCATTACCAGTCAAATCGAAGCTTGAGACGAGGAGCACGTTATCGTAAATAGCCTACAGCGATTTGGCCCCTGTTTGAAGCCCAAAAAAGCCTTCTAAATAAAGTTATTGACCTTTTATTATTGTTTTGTCGGTTTTTGTCTTTTTATTTTTGGCTTTATGTATGGCCCATGGCTTTTTTGTGCCCATTTCGTATTACAATGTCTATTTATATCTTATGTAATTGGAAAAGACGGACTTGAATTTTAGTAATAATCATTTTTCTCTTCATTTTCCCTTGACCTTTGGGTGGGATTTGGGGGTTTGGAAGTTCATCACGGGTATTCACTGAATCAACGTGATTCAATCTTCGTTTTCATTTTACGGCAGCAACAGTTGGTATAAAAGCCGAATTCCTGGCTCCAAATGCCTCCAAGGAGACAGAGACCGCTCGATGAGGTTTACGAACGAGAGTTGGAACAACGATTTATGGCACGGGTGGAGCAACGATTGGATCAAATGGTCGATCAACTCACTGATCGAATGGCTGACTTGATGAATGGTAGAAGACAGGCCCCTGAAAAAAGGGAGGGGCATGACTTCGTTAATCCATTTTTTGGTCATGATGATTCGTCTTATGAAGAGGGGTATGAGAGGGGACCAAGGCAAGTATATGGTGATGGCAACTGGCGTTGGGATGCTGGGATCTGAACTGATATCCCAGAATTTGATGGAACTAGTTTGGATCCGGAAGGGTTCATTGATTAGTTAGTTATGGAGAATAGGTGTTTGAATTCCGAGAGGTTCCTGAGAATAAGCGGGTACCTTTGATAGCTACCAGGCTACGTGGGAGGGCGTCGGCATGGTGGCAACAATTGAATATGACACGAAATAGACTTGGAAAGTCACGGATCGTGTCATGGTCCAAAATGAGAAAGTGTTTGAGGGATACTTTTTTACCACATAACTTTCAACGGTTGATGTATCAACGTTTGTAGAATCTGAAGCAGGGATCCAGATGGGATGATGACCATACAACCGAGTTTTATCATTTGGTTGCTCATAATGATATTCAAGAAACCGATGAACAACTCGTTGCTCTGTATATTGATCCGTTAACAGTCACCGAGGCGCACCAACGGGCGTTGGCTTTTGAAAAAAAAACGTCAGGTGGGCAGTTCTTATTCACCAGCCCCTGCTGAAGGAAATTCGGGGTCGGGTGGTGGAGGACCTCATGTCATGTCTAGTCGACAGAGGTCAGGGGTCAACAACACTGGGTCGACATCTAAGGGGGCTAGTAGTAGTGGGGTGAAATGTTTCAAGTGTGGTGATACGGGCCATCGGCAAGTCGACTGTAAATAAGCGGGTAAGAGGCATTTTCTTGTTGAATCTGAAGATGAACAGTATGAAGAATATGAAAAGGCCCCAGAGTATGATGAAGAACCCGAGTACGAGGAGGAGTTTGTGACCGGTGATGTGGGGGTGAACTTGGTGGTTAGGCATTCTTGCTATACCCCAAAGGCTGATGGAGACGGATGGCTTAAGCATAACATATTCCACTCCACATTAACCATTTTGGGGAATGTTTGCACGTTTGTTATCGATTCTGGAAGTTGTGACTGTAACACCCCGAAACCGCAGCGGAAACGTAAACGGGATGCAACAGACACATCTGATATCAACCACATTGTTTATAAAGAAAACTGAATACATTAATATACTTCAAATTACATTATCTCGTATTTCATTAACGTCTAGGTGATACACACATCATACAATACGATACATAATTCTATTTATTATAATGTATCCTAACATTCCGCACGCAAATCTTACACACATCAAGCACTTAGCACGTAAGCAATCACTTCATCTTAGTTGTACCTGAAAAGCATGTGAGAAAACGGGTCAACTACGAATAGTTGGTGAGTTTCACAATTCGAGTAAACCATGATAAATCATTATCATAAAATAATATTATTATCGATGTAATTATGCTGAGCCCACAAGTGAAACCTCTGACTATCACACACAACCCCGTGGCATACTCCGCCCACGAACCTGCCCCAAACCGCTATGTCTAACATTACATAGCAAAATATATATAACACCCAAAATAGACATGTGCAACTGGCTGGGAAACATCAGCAAATCCATGCCGGACCAGTTGGGTTTGTCGGACCAATAGTACTATCCACACTCTACCGGCTTTCAGTTAATCACTCGTGTTCCGGGGCCTTAGAATGTTAGCAACTCAGACAATTACCATCTTAGTACATTTCCGCACGATTCCCGTACAATAAAATATATGTAAATCCACGGAAATCCATGCGTTCAATATGTACTTAAACATTTCATTAGGAACATGTTTCCGCCCCGAGAAAATATTTAAAAACAATTCAGAAAAAGGGGCTCGTGAAACTCACCTTAGCACATGCAAGCAGGTAACAACAATCATTATCAATTAACACGTCCAATCTGTAATATGATCCCTACGATCGTTACTATACGCTCATTATTAATATAACTTTAACCGTGTTAACCGGTACATCTGGGGACACTGTACCCGTTCTGGGGGCAAGGTTAACCCAGAAACACTTCTCCGGACTCAGATTGTGATATCGTTTAGAGTTCCATGGTCATAATTACTATTAGTTGTTTTTCTCGTTTTGCGTGCCTAGCACGGTTATCCGTTTTTTAGTTTCAAAAATGAGTTTGGTCACACACGACCCGAAAGTAGTGGTTGACTAATAATTTAATTAAAGTTGTGAAATTGGAGCTCGGTTTAGACGCCCCGATTGGCCGCGGGACCCGTTTCCGTCTTTGGCGTACCGGAAACTGTTAAATCGGTTAAAAATACCCAAATCATCCGAATTTACTTTCGGATGATTCATTTTTACTTGTTTAATTCTATTATATGAAAATAGTTCATTTTTAGGGTTTTTATACACCAGTCAGTTCGTTTAGACGAACTTTACCGTTTTATGCGTTTTAGACTTTAAAAGTTTGTTTTTATCTTCTTTTTAGCACAAATAATTATCCGTTTAGTCTCGGATCTTGAAATTTAGCACAAATCACTTTTTGATAGTGGGGAATTTTATAAAAATATTTCCAGAATTAATTTTTATATTTAAATATTATTTATCTATTTTTAAACACCATTAAACACTAAATATGTAATAAATACCAAACGATCCTAGAAAAATCCCAAATTTCTCCTGGATGTCCCCTGCCATCCACATAGTCCCCTGAAATTTTTCCAGAACCAAAATCTTCCTTTACATGCCATTTTCACTAAAACCGAGATAGAAAACCCTAGAACTCGTTTAACCGAAAAGCCCACTTAGACTTCTCCAACTGACCTACAATTTTGTGTGTGACATATACATGATATAAAAAGCTTATCTGGAATTTTACAGAATTTTTCATGATATTTAACTATTTTTCACCATTTTTGGCCAAAACCGAGCATTAAATTCACCAAATATTCATCCTTTATCCAAAAATTACCAAAAAATCACAGAACTCATATTTTCATGTGTAGATCATCCCTGTAAAATTTGATGACCTAACTCTAAACCTACCACAATCTGTCCAAAAACTCCAAAACCGAACATAACAGAATATACCTTTCGTTTTCCGCCACTACAAGCTACAAACTCGTCTTTCCGCCTTATCTACCACTAAACACAGAACCTACTACCAACATACCACAATACCAAGCAAGTTACACTCACGATCAAGCCTCTTACACTATAGTTTCGGTTATGATTCAAAAACAAAGATTTAAACCGTAAAAATTCGTTTTTGGTCGGTTTAACTCCTTTCTTGGACCAAGATCCCTTGTATAACCCGTATACATCACTTGATAATCGGTTTTCATCTTTGAAACCTAATTTTCTTGCAAATAAACTCAAGAAACGAAGATGGAAACGTGATTAACTCGATTCTTTATCTTGCTTTCTTGCTCCAAGGTCTCGGTTTTGGATCATGAATTTGAGAGAGAAGAAAGATTTGTTGAATGGTTGTTAAAAAAAAGAAATGAAATGAATGGGGGTAACCTATTGGGTCCGGTCGCAACTAAGGAGGGGTGGGGTGCGGTGGGACCCACCTCTTCATTCCTATCCACACATTTGGATTCTCGTAATCCGGATAATGTTTTGGATAATCTGGTTCGGTTCGTTTTTCGGTTAAATGTTTAATTCGGCTTAAAACGAGGCTTAAAACGGTCGTTTTTCGGCTTAAAATGAAATTTATATAAAACCGATTTAAAAACTTCAAAAACTTAAACCATGACTTTCATTAACTTAAAACATCATAATATTAATAATTGCGCATCTTTTTCGGCTTGATCGATCGTCTCTTGCTCGGTTTGGTATTAAAGGTTTCGTTTAATGTACCGACGTATCATTAAATCGAAATTCTTTTTCTGTGCCGTACTTTACTTATCCCGAAGCATTAATGCTTCGTAACATCACTAAATATTATAGATATCGTCTATAATTGAACCCTCGATTCGTTCGGGTTTCAATAACTATCGATCGATTGATCGCATATTCAATACGATGAATTATATATTCACGTACAATCGATACAGTGAACCATGTATTCTCGTATAATTAATGTGGTAATTCATGTACCCGACATTAAATATGACGTAACTATTGTCTACCGGTTAGGGTATACCGGGTTTCGTCGGAATCGTTACATTCTCCCCCCGTTAAGAAATTTCGTCCTCGAAATTTTACACGCCCACTATCTCCTTCCGAGAGAAAGGTGGGGGTTTTCCCTTCAGAATTCACCCTCGCGTCACCAGGTATAACCTGGTCCTCGCTGTGAATTCCACTTATTCTTAATCAATAAAGCTTGGTGTGTCCAAACTGTTTAGTTTTCCCGTCTACTATCTCTACGAAATTATTTATGATAACAAACATGTCTTCTATGAGTACCTCCATTACTAGTACTTTCGTTGCCTCATCGCTTAGGTACTTTTCAATCCGTATACATGGCAAAACTTCATGTATAGTACTTAGTCTCTGGAGTACTTTAATCGATAACTAAATGACCAATCATGGAGATAGTCTCATGAGGTCCAATATATTAAGGAGCTATTTTCGGTTTTTGCCAAACCTCATATCACCTCTCGAAGGTGATGCCTTAAAAATGCCTTGTCACCTCTTTCCAGTGACAATGGTTTCCTTTGAATGTTGGCATAAATCCTTTGCCAATCCCGCACTGCTTTCAACTTATCTTAAATATTATAAATCCGATTGGTTGTTTCTCGAATCAATTCAAATCTTATGGCTTGATTGACGCCCATTTTCAATTTAACAAATTGGTGACAATTACTTCACCCATAGAAAGCTTCAAGCTTTCGATGTTTCCTTCCCCGCCTTCCAATAATGGAAGTAGGATGACTATTTCGATCTGAGATAGTTGAAAATAGTACTCCGCGACGAAATACCATTTCACCATTATGAATTTGGGCGAGAATTCATTGTGGTAATCGTCATGGATTGGGATGAAATGCGAGGATTGGTTAATCGATCCGCGATTACCCAATTTACACCATGCCTTTGATATATCTTGGGAATTTGCGTCCCGAAATCCATTGTAATTTATTCCCACTATCATTGGCGAATTTTCTGTCGTTGTGGCGTTCCCTAGGGTTTTCGGTATGCGCCTTATTTCTTGCATAACATAAATATTCACCCACATACGTAACCATATCTTTCTCCAAACTCGGCCATTAATAAAATCCTTTCAGATATTTGTATCATCAATAGCCTAATCCGATCCCGGATGTATGGAATATTTCGATCTATGCGCTTCGTCCATGATTAATTCACGAAGGTCCTGGAGGGTCGGGATCCAAACCCGATTTTTGAAGTAGAGAATTTCGTCCACGCGCTGTTCGAAATTCTTCTCATTGCCGTAAAGTCCCTCATTTTCCAATTGTTCCTCTTTCAACGCCTCACGTTGAGCGACTCGAATCAGATCCGAAAGGTTCGACTGGACTATCATCCCCATCGCTCGCACTCGCAATGGCTTAACCCGGTCTTTCCTACTCAAGGCATCGGCTACGACGTTAGCCTTGCCGGGGTGATATCGGCTGTCACAGTCATAATCGCTTAACAACTCGACCCATCTTCGTTGCTTCATATTCAGTTCTTTCTGATCGAATATGTGCTGCAAACTTTTATGATCGGTGAAGATGGTGCACTTCGTACCGTAGAGATAATGTCTCCAGATTTTAAGTGCGAAGATAACCGCTCCCAGTTCTAAGTCATGAGTAGTGTAATTTTTTTTTTCTTGTGTACTTTTAACTGTCGGGAAGCATGGGCTATAACCTTATTATTCTGCATTAACACGCATCCTAACCCTCTACGCGATGCGTCACAATACGCAACAAAACCATCGTCTCCATCGGGGAGACTTAAAATCGGCGCGCGGCACAATTTTAATGGTTTCTACCTTATTTGGGTCTATGTGAAATCCTTGTTGCTTTACAACATGACCAAGGGATTATGCCTTCTTTATTCAAAATCATATTTCGAAAACTTCGCGTACAACTCCTCTTGCTTTAACACTTCCACAATTTTCCTTAACCGTCGTTCGTGCTCTTCTTTACGTTGCGAATATATCAAAATATCGTCAATAAACACGATGACGAATTTGTCGAGATAGGGTTTACAGACTCGATTCATGAGTTCCATGAATGCTGCCGGCGCATTCGTTAGCCCGAAAGGCATAACTAAGAATTCATAATGGCCGTAGCGAGTCCGAAACGTTGTTGTTGCAACGTCCTCCTGTTGGATTTTTCATTTGGTGATAACTATATTTAATATCAATTTTCTAAAAATAATTCGCCCCTTGCAGTGGTTAAACAGATTATTTACTTCGAAGAAGTGAATACCTATTCTTGATTGTCACTTTATTCAATTTTCCCTAATCAATACATATCCTAACACTTCCGCCCTTTATTTCCCAAATAACACTGGTGCACCCCATGGTGACTAACTAGGTCGCATAAAACCTTATCCATTAATTCTTGCATTTCAGTTGGTGCAAGTCGGTAAGGTGCTTTAGCAACAGAGCCAACTTGAGGTATTAAATCGATTCTGAATTCGACCTGTCGGGTTGGCGGTAATCCAGGAAGTTCTTCTGGGAGAACTTGTGGAAATTCGCGTACCACCGGGATATCTTCTATATGTTTTCTTTTAAATCTGTGGCAATCACGTTTGTTAAATACACCACGTCTTCTTGTCGTAAATATTATAACATCTCAAGATGAGATTAGAGTGGTTACATAATACCGTACACTTTTCTCTGTATCTAATCGCTTCCTCGTCCGAAGGAGAGCTTCTAATCATCTTCTTTTCATATTTGATTTCAGCTTCATGTTGAGTTAGCCAATCCATGCTAACTATTACATCAAAACTTCTTAACTTTACTGGTTGTAGGTCAATAAGGAAAGGTTAATCGTTCAGAATAATAGGACAATTCCGAACAATTTAGTTAACCATTAGGGGTTTACCGTTAGCGATTCTACAGTATAGGGTTCTATAGTTTCACTAATCGGTATCTTTCCAAATGATAGGAGGTTAACAGGAACTAACTTCTATCGACGACCGTAAAAATATCGCTGAAGTCTATTGATTTAAAACTACAACGTACTTAATACCACCTTTGGATCATGACGTGCTTTATTTGAATTACTCACAAAAGCACGGCTCCTTGCTTGATCAGAGGTTGATGCTTGTCATGAGGTTCATCTTCCAACGACACCTTGGTTCAACTTTGGGCAATTTCTCTTGAAACGTTCTGTACTGCCACATTCATAGCAAGTACAACTGTTTGGCATAATTTGATTTCTTTGGATGGATTATTATTGAAGTTGTTGGGTTCGGAGTGGTTGTACACGAATGGGTTGGGGTTGTCGGTTCACCTAGCTTCAATTGGTTCTACAATTAGGGCATTACGTCCATCTTTACCACACCTGTGGCCTACTATCCCTCGACATTCTTCTTCCTGCCGATAACCATATATTCCACATTTAGGGAAGGACCCTTCATGCGGTTCATGTTTTCACACCAGAACTAGTCTTAGTATAATTCTGGGTTGTAGGACATACTTACTTATTCACAAGTCTATCTTGCACTATACCTTTATCATTTCTCTTCTTTAACACTCGATGTCTCACCTAACGTCCTCCCATTCCGCTTCCCATAGAGTCAAATATATCAATGTTGGCTTGTGACACAACCTTTCCGAAGGTTGTATATTTTACAGGATTGACTATACTCCTTATCGATGGAGTTAGTCCCCAATATAGCGCTCACTTCGCTTAGTTTCAGGAGTAATTAGCCATGTTATCAGACATGACAATTCCTTCAAACGATTAGCGTGTTCTAAGTGATCAGCACACAACATTTCTATCTTCCATAGCTCAGTTTCCAATCTCTGAACTTAATTACTCGAATAAAAGTGCTCTAGCACAAGAATTTTAAACTCTGACCATATCATCTGAGTGATAATTTTCTAACTAAAATTTTGTACCATCGTGTTCCATCACGATACAACATAATCTACCTACATATCTGTAGCATATTTCACTACACAATGTTCTAGACTCATATCAATACCATTAACCATTTCGATCTTTTCTATCCACTCGCTAATCTATTCATCCCTTTACTATCAGTAAACTATTAATAATTTCCTTAACACAACCAACAAACATTTCCTTCATACCGGATCTAATTCATTACGACTACTATTCATGTTTAGTTTATAACTAATACTTGTAGTCATAATAGTATTCGGTGGGACATTATCACTCTTAGTAATACCACTAAGAATTGAAATATTCATATTCATGTGATTGCTCGATCTATAATTTAGCGATCACATTGGCATCAACACTAGCAGTGATCTGTGATACGACATTCGGTATCATCATCTGCTATCTTTGAGCAATCATCTGAATCATATCAATCTCCATCATTGGAGTTACTCTTTTTATGTCATTCTGCCGTACTCATCCCGTACGCAGTAATCAATACTAATCTCACCGTATAACTCGTTACCAGCTCAGTCATAACAGCAGGTACACATACACACCAAATATTATCATACATATCACACATACCAGTATCTAGTATATATGTCCCACAAATATAATAACATATGGACTTAACCTGCCGTCGGTTAACGTTTAAATATGTTTCATAACCCTTGTCACCAACTGACATATAGATCTTTCTCAACAAAGATTAATGTCTAATATGCTTGATTTCAATATCCTTCTACATGTCAGCATAACCGATACATGCTCACCGTGAGCACCAAACGATTACGTACCACGGAGTTATAATATCCGTGTCTATTTGTATATCCGGTATACACGGTATACCGCCTACGAGCGAACAACCGACTATGCTATAATGATTCCAACACCTCCTTGTGTATGGGTAATCATTCTATTCGAGTATACATGGGTATAGGCATCTAACGGATGTAAGGATAACATAGGGAGTTGCAAGGTTCAAGGTAATCGCGCAACATGGGTTGCCTTCAAATATTATCAATTACTATTATGGGAAACTCTATCACTTGCTCAGTCAATGTCCTCAGGCGTTCTAGGTTCGCTAAAATCGGTAATTCTCGATCTGGAGGTGGTATGTCTCGTATGTTTGAGAGTGAGAAATACACATATACATTCCTATATATATATTATTTTTATCTGCTCATTTACTATCAAATTTATTATTATTATTATTATTATTTTATTTCATTTTATTTATTTAATTATTTATTTTTTTACCTTAATGGAATAGGAATAGGTTCAGGTACAGGTCCATCCGTACGTGAGGGTCGGCGGTTCGGGTGAACATAGGGGGCTATTAAGACATACGGTACCGGTATTGGTAGGGTAAGGGATTTATCAGTTTTGGTTGGGGGTGACGGTTACTAGCTATTTCTGGTTAATGTCAAACGGGAGATCTAACTTGGTACTATCATAACTATAGCCCGATAAGTCAGACTTATCGTCAACCGATGCTCTAGAAATTTCAGCATCCTCGGTACTTTTATTATTTTATCCCCCGGTTCCTTATCCGGGTCCTTTTTCTCAATACATGTACCCACAAGATATGTACATACATATATATATACACCTTAGCACGCATAAATAATATTATATACTTTACACATATGTTGCCATTTTTACCTATTAATGTACCCCGTGACTTCCCCTGAATTCCCTCGTGCGGACAAGTCTGTTATTATGTTCCGGACCATAATAACTCACTTGTCCATCCAAGTTCATCCAGATCCCGTCACTATATATTATTAGTTGATATTCAGATCCTATAATACTTGAGCTGCTGGTTATATTTTAGGTATCTTTTAAAGACATCCTAAATCTTTATAACCAATGGCTCTGATACCAAGTTCTGTAACACCCCGAAACCGCAGCGGAAACGTAAACGGGATGCAACAGACACATCTGATATCAACCACATTGTTTATAAAGAAAACTGAATACATTAATATACTTCAAATTACATTATCTCGTATTTCATTAACGTCTGGGTGATACACACATCATACAATACGATACATAATTCTATTTATTATAATGTATCCTAACATTCCGCACGCAAATCTTACACACATCAAGCACTTAGCACGTAAGCAATCACTTCATCTTAGTTGTACCTGAAAAGCATGTGAGAAAACGGGTCAACTACGAATAGTTGGTGAGTTTCACAATTCGAGTAAACCATGATAAATCATTATCATAAAATAATATTATTATTGATGTAATTATGCTGAGCCCACAAGTGAAACCTCTGACTATCACACACAACCACGTGGCATACTCCGCCCACGAACCTGCCCCAAACCGCTATGTCTAACATTACATAGCAAAATATATATAACACCCAAAATAGACATGTGCAACTGGCTGGGAAACATCAGCAAATCCATGCCGGACCAGTTGGGTTTGTCGGACCAATAGTACTATCCACACTCTACCGGCTTTCAGTTAATCACTCGTGTTCCGGGGCCTTAGAATGTTAGCAACTCAGACAATTACCATCTTAGTACATTTCCGCACGATTCCCGTACAATAAAATATATGTAAATCCACGGAAATCCATGCGTTCAATATGTACTTAAACATTTCATTAGGAACATGTTTCCGCCCCGAGAAAATATTTAAAAACAATTCAGAAAAAGGGGCTCGTGAAACTCACCTTAGCACATGCAAGCAGGTAACAACAATCATTATCAATTAACACGTCCAATCTGTAATATGATCCCTACGATCGTTACTATACGCTCATTATTAATATAACTTTAACCGTGTTAACCGGTACATCTGGGGACACTGTACCCGTTCTGGGGGCAAGGTTAACCCAGAAACACTTCTCCGGACTCAGATTGTGATATCGTTTAGAGTTCCATGGTCATAATTACTATTAGTTGTTTTTCTCGTTTTGCGTGCCTAGCACGGTTATCCGTTTTTACGTTTCAAAAATGAGTTTGGTCACACACGACCCGAAAGTAGTGGTTGACTAATAATTTAATTAAAGTTGTGAAATTGGAGCTCGGTTTAGACGCCCCGATTGGCCGCGGGACCCGTTTCCGTCTTTGGCGTACCGGAAACTGTTAAATCGGTTAAAAATACCCAAATCATCCGAATTTACTTTCGGATGATTCATTTTTACTTGTTTAATTCTATTATATGAATATAGTTCATTTTTAGGGTTTTTATACACCAGTCAGTTCGTTTAGACGAACTTTACCGTTTTATGCGTTTTAGACTTTAAAAGTTTGTTTTTATCTTCTTTTTAGCACAAATAATTATCCGTTTAGTCTCGGATCTTGAAATTTAGCACAAATCACTTTTTGATAGTGGGGAATTTTATAAAAATATTTCCAGAATTAATTTTTATATTTAAATATTATTTATCTATTTTTAAACACCATTAAACACTAAATATGTAATAAATACCAAACGATCCTAGAAAAATCCCAAATTTCTCCTGGATGTCCCCTGCCATCCACATAGTCCCCTGAAATTTTTCCAGAACCAAAATCTTCCTTTACATGCCATTTTCACTAAAACCGAGATAGAAAACCCTAGAACTCGTTTAACCGAAAAGCCCACTTAGACTTCTCCAACTGACCTACAATTTTGTGTGTGACATATACATGATATAAAAAGCTTATCTGGAATTTTACAGAATTTTTCATGATATTTAACTATTTTTCACCATTTTTGGCCAAAACCGAGCATTAAATTCACCAAATATTCATCCTTTATCCAAAAATTACCAAAAAATCACAGAACTCATATTTTCATGTGTAGATCATCCCTGCAAAAGTTTATGACCTAACTCTAAACCTACCACAATCTTTCGAAAAACTCCAAAACCGAATATAACCGAATATACCTTTCGTTTTCCGCCACTACAAGCTACAAACTCGTCTTTCCGCCTTATCTACCACTAAACACAGAACCTACAACCAACATACCACAATACCAAGCAAGTTACACTCACGATCAAGCCTCTTACACTATAGATTCGGTTATGATTCAAAAACAAAGATTTAAACCGTAAAAATTCGTTTTTGGTCCGTTTAACTCCTTTCTTGGACCAAGATCCCTTGTATAACCCGTATACATCACTTGATCATGCAAGAATCGGTTTTCATCTTTGAAACCTCATTTTCTTGCAAATAAACTCAAGAAACGAAGATGGAAACGTGATTAACTCGATTCTTTGCCTTGCTTTCTTGCTCCAAGGTCTCGGTTTTGGATCATGAATTTGAGAGAGAAGAAAGATTTGTTGAATGGTTGTTAAAAAAAAGAAATGAAATGAATGGGGGTAACCCATTGGGTCCGGTCGCAACTAAGGAGGGGTGGGGTGGGACCCACCTCTTCATTCCTATCCACACATTTGGATTCTCGTAATCCGGTTAATGTTTTGGATAATCTGGTTCGGTTCGTTTTTCGGTTAAATGTTTAATTCGGCTTAAAACGAGGCTTAAAACGGTCGTTTTTCGGCTTAAAAATGAAATTTATATAAAACCGATTTAAAAACTTCAAAAACTTAAACCATGACTTTCATTAACTTAAAACATCATATTATTAATAATTGCGCATCTTTTTCGGCTTGATCGATCGTCTCTTGCTCGGTTTGGTATTAAAGGTAACGTTTAATGTACCGACGTATCATTAAATCGAAATTCTTTTTCTGTGCCGTACGTTACTTATCCCGAAGCATTAATGCTTCGTAACATCACTAAATATTATAGATATCGTCTATAATTGAACCCTCGATTCGTTCGGGTTTCAATAACTATCGATCGATTGATCGCATATTCAATACGATGAATTATATATTCACGTACAATCGATACAGTGAACCATGTATTCTCGTATAATTACTGTGGTAATTCATGTACCCGACATTAAATATGACGTAACTATTGTCTACCGGTTAGGGTATACCGGGTTTCGTCGGAATCGTTACAGTGACTATCTTATTTCTGAAGAGGCAGTCCAAATGTTGGCCTTGAAGACGGAGATTCAACACAAGCCTTACAAGCTTCAGTGGCTTGAAAAGGGGGGAGAGGTAACGGTCTCTAAAAAGGCCATTGTTTCTTTTTCTATCGGGACCACATATAAAGATGATGTTGTGTGTGATGTGGTTCCCATGGATGCGTGTCACTTGTTGTTGGGTAGTCCTTTGGAGTGTGATCGAAGTATAGAACATGACGGACGGTCCAATTCTTATAGATTCATGTTTGGCGGGGTAAAGATAACGCTTGTTCCTAGCAAGCCCAAGCAACTAGACACAAAGCAGTCGGGTAACATGTTGACCATTAGTCAGTGTAAAGATGAGTTGGTGGAGGCAGACTATGTGTTTGTTTTGACAGGGAAACCAGTGCCCGAGGAAGTTGAGATTCCTGAGGCTATAATTCCTTTACTTGAGGATTTTTCTGATGTTTTCCATGATGAATTGTTGGATGGGCTGCCACCTTTGCGTACCATCTAACATCATATTGATTTGGAGCCTGGTTCACAATTTCCCATCAGGCCACATTACAGGATGAGCCCGAGAGAGCATGAAGATTTGCCTAGACAGGTTGAGGAGTTGATTTCTAAGGGTCATGTTCATGAAAGTATGAGCCCTTGTGCTGTTCCTGCTTTGTTAACTCCAAAGAAGGATGGCACCTAGCGGATGTGTGTTGATAGTCGAGCCGTCTACAAGATTACGGTGAGGTACAGGTTCCCTATTCCTCGACTTGATGATTTGCTTGACCAGATTAGTGGTGCTACTGTTTTAAGAAAGTTGGATTTGAATAGTGGTTATTACCAGATTCGTCTCAGACCTGGGGATGAATTGAAAACGGCCTTCAAAACTCGTGAAGGGTTGTACGAGTGGTTTGGTAATGCCTTTTGGTTTACCAAACGTGCCTAGTAATTTTATGTGTGTGATGAATCAGTTGCTAAGGCCTTTTATTGGATAGTTTGTGGTGGTATATTTTGATGATATTCTTATTTATAGAGCTTCTTTCAATGAGCTCGTCGTGCATGTCAGGAAGGTTTTGGCCTTACTTCGCAGAGACAACTTATATGCAGCAACAAAGAAATGTGTATTCATGACCGCTTTTGTTCTTAGGGTATGTTATTTCAGGTGATGGGATACAGGTGGATGAGTCTAAAGTTGCAGCTGTTCAAAACTAGCCAACTCCTACCATCATTACTGAAGTCCACAGTTTTCATGGGCTTGCTTCTTTTTATAGGCGGTTCATTCCACACTTCAGTTCCATTATGGCCCCTATGACAGATTGCATGAAGGGAAAGACGTTTGAATGGACAGAGGGGGCAGAGTTAGCATTTTAGGTTATAAAGGAAAAGCTCACTACCGCACCAATTCTGGTATTGCCTAACTTTTTGCAAGTTATAGAACTTCATGCTGATGCCTCGAAGGTTGGGATTGGCGGGGTTCTCAGTCAGGGTGTCGACCTATTGCTTATTTTAGCGAGAAGTTAACAGGGGAAAAATTGAGATATAGTTCTTATGACCTGGAGTTTTATGCAATGGTCCAAGCTGTAAAGCATTTGCGTCACTATTTGTTTCATAAAGAGTTTGTTTTATTCACTGATCATGATTCTCTAAGACATATTCGCATGCAAGACAAGATATCTCATAAACACGGACGTTGGTTATCATTTCTTGAAAAGTTTATTTTTGTGGTCAAACACAAAACTGGTATTTCAAGCCGTGTTGCTGATGCCCTGAGCAGGAGGGGAAATCTGCTTGTTTCTGTGAGAGTCAATGTGTTGGGGTTGGATGTTATTCGTGAGCAGCAAGCGAGTCAGATGTCAAACTTTCTTTTGCATGACGGGTTTTTGTTCAAAGGGAATCAACTATGTATTCCTGACTCTAGTCTTCGGTTGAAAATCATTCAGGAGTTACATAGGGATGGTCAAGTTGGTCATGACTGTACTTTACATTTGCTGCAGTCTTCCTACTTTTGGCCTACTATGAGGAGGCCGACAGGTGTCGAATTTGTTAAAAGGTGTAGAATTTTCCAAGTCTCAAAGGGCACGACTACTAATGCGGGTCTTTATATGCCTTTACCAGTCCCTTCACAGCCTTGGACTGATATTAGTATGGATTTTATGTTGGGGTTACCTTGAACTCAGTGGGGAAACGATTCGATCTTTGATGTTGTTGATCTGTTTTCTAAGATGGTGCACTTTATTCCTTGCAAGAATACGACAGATGCAGTTAATGTGGCTCGGTTATTCTTTAGGGATGTCTATCATTTGCATGGTTTACCATCTCCATTATTTCTGACCGGGACACTCGTTTCTTAAGTCATTTTTGGCGCAACCTATGGAAAATGGTGAACACTCAGCTTAACTTCAATAGTGCCTATTACCCTCAAACGGATGGGCAAACGGAGGTTGTTAATCGGTCACTTGGTAATCTTATACGATGTCTTGTGGGTGATCATGTGAAGTCTTGGGACCAAAAGCTATGTCAAGCTGAGTTTGCTCATAAACACGCTGTCAATCGAAGTACCGGGTTTATTCTGCTCAGCCACGGGGACCACTTGACCTGATGTCACTTCCTCTTCCTGGTTCTGTACCAAAGAAGGTGAAAGATTTTGTTGAAGGGCTACATGAGATTCATAAAGATGTGCATGACAACCTGGTTCGAGCCAATTCAAAGTACAAGTAGGCTGCTGATCAAAAGAGAAGACATGTTGAATTTGAAGAAGGTAATTTTGTCTAGGCTGTTTTGAAAATAGATCGTTTTTCTGTTGGGGAATACAACAATTATCAGCTAAGAAGATTGGACCCTAGGAAATTGTGGAGAAGATAAACTCAAATGCTTATCGTCTAAAGCTGCCGAGTCGCATTCGTTGTTCTGATGTGTTTAATGTAAAGCATTTACTACCTTATTACGGGGAAACTTCTGATGATGGGGATGCTACTGATTCAAGGTTGAATTTTATCTATCTAGGGGGGATGATGTGGGCCCAAGTGTTGAAGACTAGGCTATTATGTTTTTTATCCGAAAACGCCTTCTGAATAAAGTTATGGGCCTTTTATTGTTTTTTTGTCGGATTTTGTCTTTTTATTTTTGAGTTTGTGTTTGGCCCATGGCCTTTTTTGGGCCCATTTCGTATTAGAATGTCTATTTATATCTTTCTTATGTAATTGGAAAACACAGACTTAAATTTTAGTAATAAACATTTTTCTCTTCATTTTCCCTTGACCTTTGGGTGAGATTTGGAGGTTTTGGAAGTTCATTACGGGTATTCACTGAATCAACGTGATTCGATCTTCTTTTTCATTTTACCACTGCATCAATGCACCATTGCTCATAATCACCATCAAGGTCGTTGTTGTAGGATCAAATAATAATTCTTTTAGTAAGTACACAATGGTATCAGGATATTGTTTTCTTTGATGCACTGGCCTTGTTGTTGAAATTGGCACTCTAAAAGTAGATGCCCTTGATGTGAAAGATCTTGATAATTGGGACTTTCTAATATGCCATTTTGCTTCATAGATCTTGTGAATCTCTAGTTTGCTCTTCATCAATATGGTGATATAATCTTCTCCCTTTCTAATATGCACTTTTGCTTCATAGATCTTGTTTAATCATTTCCATTGTCTCTTTGTCAAGCTCGTGTTCTGTATGTTGAGGCTCATACTGCACATGCTTTGCAGGAATATATTGAGGTGGATTTATTCAGACTCTTTCAAGTTTTTCATGATAAAGTCTTGATTCCGTTTCAAATATTTCCCTTGGTTGTGATTTTACCAAATTATCAAATACACCTCTAGGCATTCCTTTTGTCGTCATAATTTCTCTCAAAATATTGATTCTCTTCTCAGAATCCCAAGGTCCTACATCTTTAGTTTGTTCTCATGAATAAAGTCTTTGCACATTATTAGCTTGAGGAGTAGAGGAGGATGTTGTTTTCATTTCATCAGTCTTCTTTTGTGTATCATTTCTTCCTTGTACTTCTTCAATTCTAACTCATACAAATCTTACTTATGAGTTTTTGAAAGTTTGTTGACGTCTACATGACCACCTCTTGCTGTCATCAATCCTTGTAATAAATTTTCTTCTTGAGCAGTCAACACAACCTTTCTTTCTCAGCTTTGTCTTTCTCAGCCCTTTCTTTCTTTTGTTTTGTAGTGAATTTATCATCTTTATTCACCCTTTTATAAAGTAGATTGAATTTAGCTTCAACTTCTTTCCTGCTCATTCTTTCAACCTTCTCAAATATCCAGCCTTACCACTGAGAAACCTATTACGGATGAATCGATTTCAATACATAACTACGAATCTAGTTCTATGATATGCTATAGGTTATTGAGTGTGTAATATGGTATACTTGAAGTGTGTGTGTGTTGAGAGAGCAATTCGGCATAGTAACGACACTCGGAGAATAATATAATTACACTTGTTAAATTTTGAACCATGTTACACGTATATATAGAAGATGAAGTCACATTCGTTATACATTCCACAACGAATGGGATTCAATCATCTTCAATCCCTATCTTAACTTAAAGTATAGCGAATGACTTAACGAATAGCACATAATCACACTTAATCACACTTAACGAATAGCACATAATCATAACGGATAGGCTCATTCGTTAAACAAATTTAACAAATGGCTAATAATAATAACGTATGGGTTCATTCGTTAAACATATTTAACGAATGACCACATATACGTAACGAATGGACTTGTGAAATTACCAAAATGCCCTCTTACATTAATAAGAATAAATTACAAGATTAACAAAGACCGAGATGACTAAACAATGCTCTAACAAACTCCCCCTCATCTCGTGCTCTTTGTCTTCGATCCGCTGAACCTAGGTCTTCCAATCCACACAACTATAAATACGAAACGTGTCGCAAACACACATGATACGTTGGAATTGCATAGCCCAATCATAATCTTTAATCTCGGAAAAACAAATCTCATTCTTAAATACTGCGACATAATCCGATTTCAATAAATTGACCAACCACATCGGATTGATGACATGTATGAATTTTGTCTTCAATCTCGTAACTAGTATGATAATGGCTTTACCGGCACAGTTGTCATAATACCACCGATTGAGTGCCTTGTAAAGAATCTGGAGGAAAATTCTTTACAGAGACTCGTTTCATCGTTTGAGGCGGCTTTACCTTCAACACAAGCTTCCTCCAACCTGTTTGTGGATCGACCTCGTCGATCTCTTTTCTTGTTGGATCTTGTGGTTTAAAGAATTTAAAACCATGATTTACCTCAAACAGTAGGCGTTGATGAAACCATCATGCCAATTGATCACCACCACGATTCAATAACGGCCGGTTTGCTAGTGTTCGTACATCCCATCTTGGTATACTAAGAATATCGATGATATATTGGTAGTACTCTACACTGTGTTCCAAGTTAATGATGCATACCTTACGATCAGAGTCATAAACCCAAGACACAATATCACCTTTTACGGTCTTCAAAGCCTTGAAAGTTTTCATTTGGTGATTCGTCACACGCGCTTTGTCTTGCTTGATATTTTCTTGCTCCGCACAACAATAAACATCAATCATCTTTAAGAATCGAGCTTCGTTGCATACTCGAACAAACCTTAGAATGCTGGATCATTAGGATATGCTTTATCCTTCAGTCCTGATCCACCTTTAGGTACTTTCTCTTTATTCTTTTTTTTTATCTTCTAAAGATGCTCATCAACTGCTTGTACATGTTCAGTGGTGAAGAATGGAACACCCTGATCAGCATTGGAACGCGTATAAATATCAGTACATTCCTCAGCTGTCACATCCAAAACTTCAATGTCATCATAATTACACAATGTATCCCGAGATAGGATACTCATGTCAAATCTGACCTCATCGTCATCTATCACTTCTGTTGAAATTACGTATGCCCGAGACACATACTTATATTAATGTGGCTAACTGTGTTTGATCCAAGTCGGGTCATACCCAATAACAAGCTAGACGACACCAAATGTATTCTTTTAATAATTTGATCATTTAAACGAATACCGAACACTACATGTATAGAAAATTGGTTTTCTAAACAAACACACTTGAGGATTCAAATAAATTATTTGGATAATTTGTTTATATAAACTAATTATTTAATTGGTTAAATAATTAAATAGATGTATGTACATTTTATGAAAATGAGTTTTATAAAATGAATGGAGATGTTTTAAATGTTAAAACACAAAACAAAAAAAAAAAAAAGAAAAACAAAACAAAACCGGCCACCCATGTGGGGGTGGTGGTTTTACCCAATCAAAAACAAGATGCTCTTTGTAACTTGTCTTGGGTTCCTTTTAATCCTCCATTCCCCATACATGCAATTGGGTCTTGTTCTTTGATATTTTTCAAGTGTATTCAAGCTTCAAAACTCTCTCTTCCTCTCTAATATACTCACGGCAGCAGCAGCAGAAAAAAAGGGAGTTTTGTGAGCTAGTTCAAGTGTTCAAAAATCCTAGCAACTAGTTGGTGTTGTTGCTCAAAGCTTGGGGTATACAAAGCTTGAGGGTTTCTCTTTGCAACCTTGCCATTTGAAGACATCATCTTCTTCATCCATCTACATCTTCTTATAAGGTATAAGAAGGTACCATTTACATTTTGTAAGCATATTGTTCTTGTAATATTGATCCTTGTTCTTTGGGTTTTAGTTTTAACATAATGGTATGTTCATAACAAGTTTTAAAATCTAAGCTTCCGTTGCGTTTTCATGTTAAATATGGTTAACTTGAACTTTGATAATCTTGTACAAACCCAACAATGGCATCAAGAGCCGGTTACAAGGACTTATGCTTCTTACATGTTCATAGATTTCGGGTTTTTCATGGGTGAAAAAGGGGTCCGAAATTTTGGTGGATTTTACCCCTCATGGATTTGTAAGATCTTGACATGCATGGAAAGATCTTAGGAAACCATTATTAACATTTGGATGTTAAAAATAAATAAATAAAAAAAAAATAATAAAAAAAATTTTGGGCCGTAGCCTCTTGGGGGGGGGGGGACCGATTTTATTTGGTGATTTTGGGCATTGGTTGCTTAGGTTGCATGCTTAGAACATTTGGTATGTTTGGATGTGTCATAACCGAAACCTAGACCTTGGATGTGTTGATTGTTGTTTGTGTATGTTGATTATGTTTATTATTCAATATGGTTGTAATAATTCATAATCTTAGGCTTGTGTAATTTATTTATTCATAAGTTGGTTTGTAATAAATAGATTAGTTGCATTTTCTTTTTTTTAGAAAAATATGTATTAGGATACATTTTGTAAAAATTGAAGATGCAAGAATTGGTGGATTTGGGCCTTGGACCGAAATTTTGGGCTTGTTGGGCCTCATCGGCCCATCATGGGATTCAAGCCCATTAGGCCCATAAATTTCACTCTTGGGCCCAAGAAGACTTTTGGTAGTTTGGAGCCCATTAACAAGCCCAACAAGAACACAACAACTTGGAAAGGATACTTGAAGCATTTGGATGCAAGATCAAGTGGGAGTCAACATTCCATCCTTGTGTCATGTTTTGTCCCTTAGGTGTGACTTATGACCTATACTTGTTTCGGCTAACAAGTATGGTCAAAATTAGCGGTTTTCGGTTATGACTATATTTTGCATGTGTATGCTTGGTTGTTTGTTTTACTTTATGTAATGTGTGGTTGATAGATATTAGGATATCCAAACCGTCACATAGGAACGACAACAAGCATAAAACGGGTTCTAATATATATTTGGTAATATCGCGTCAATTAGTTTAATTAAATGGGTTTATTAAAACTAAGCGATCACTCACCTATAATAAAATTGGTTTTATTATAACTAGAACCTTGAAAATTGGTTTTCAAAATCGCCATATTTCTAAATGCATGTTAGGATATGGCATAATGTTTTTCAACTAGAATATTTGAAAATTTAAAATCCCTTTTTCATAATTACCAAGGAAACAAGTCTAACACCATCCTTTTGTATGACACTTAACGTATTAGGGAACTTTAAATGGGATAAAGGTCACCTAACCATTTTTGAGCAAACTAATATACTTAGGGTAATATTAACATATTTGTGGGATAAAGGTCACCTAACCACTTGTATGTTAATCTTACATGTTTATACAAGTAGGACGACTTGAATTGGAAACCATGTGATAAAGGTCACCTAAGCATAGGATCCAATGGTGTTGATGGGATAAACATGCCAACACGAAATAAGGATTTCGAATGGTCCCATACCTCTAGAAGTTGCAAAGGGTTGCAATTGTCAAGATTGACTACCTTGTTAAATCAAATAACGGGATAAAGGTCACCTAACCGAAATTTGATTTATCATTGGATTCTAGAATTTAATTATTATTTAATTATTATTTTAAAATTTGGAATAAAAGGGTATTAATAATTAAATTGTTTATAATACTAAGATAAAACTTTGTTAAATTTTGTAGATGGCCGCTAACAATGCAAACACCTCTACCCATAACACCCGTAACCTATCCTTAAGAACCATCCTTGAAAAGGATCGTCTAAACCATAATAACTTTATGGATTGGTATCGCAACTTGAGAATAGTTCTCAAACAAGAAGAGATATCATATGTCTTAGACGATCCCATTCCCGATGAGCCTAACGTGGAAGATGAGGAGGCGTATAACGATTGGGTCAAGTACACCAAAGATTCGGTGCAAGCCTCTTGCCTCATGTTAGGGACTATGATTCCCGAAATCCAAAAGGATTTCGAGCATCATGGGGCATACGACATGATAACTCAATTGAAGGAAATGTTCCTTCAACAAGCTAGAGCGGAACGTTTCGAAACGGTTCGAGCGTTTCATGCATGTCGTATGGAGGAAACCCAAAGCGTCTCATCTTATGTCCTAAAAATGAAAAGCTACATCGAAAAGCTTCGTAGGTTGAATTGTCCCGTGTCTAATGAGTTGGCTACGGATTTGATCCTCAACTCTTTGACCAAAAGGTTTGAAACCTTTGTCATGAATTATAACATGAATGGATGGGACAAAAGCATTGGTGAGCTTCACGCAATGCTAAGAACGGCCGAAGCGGGAATGGGTAAAAGGGTTTTACCCGTTCTAACAATCAATGAAGGAAAAAGGGGACATAACTCCAACCCCAAAGCAAGTGTTGCTAAGGGCAAGGGCCACGTCCAAGGAAAGGGAAAGAGGAAAGCCATCACGCCCACCAAACCGAAGGAAAAGAAGCAAAAGGTTGCGGCGCAAGATCCATGCTTTGAGTGTGGAGAGATAGGTCATTGGAAAAGGAATTGTCCGACCTATCTCAATGCGTTAAAAGATAAAAGGGATGCGGGGCATACCTCAGGTATTATCTTTACTATACATATTGAACTAAATGTTATTTCTTCAAATACATGGGTACTTGATACCGGATGTGGAACTCACATTTGCAATTTGTTGCAGGGGTTCAAAAGAAGTAAACAACTCAACAAAGGGGACATTAGTCTCTTTATGGGCAATGGAGCAAGAGTTGAAGTCCAAGCCCAAGGAGACTACTTGTTAAAGCTTCCAAGTGGTTTGGAAGTAATTTTGAAGAATGTTTTGTATGCTCCTAAGTTAAGGAGAAACATTATTTCCGTGTCTCTTTTAAAACAATGTGGCTTTGATCTTAAGTTTATTGATTATGATATTCATGTTTTGTTGAATGGCATATTTTATTTTAAAGCTATACCCATGAATGGTATATATGAAATAGATCAAAGTGGTATGTCACATAGTAGTTCAATGTACAATGTCAGCACCAAGAAACTCAAGAAGGACTTGGGTGATTCCTATCTTTGGCATTGTCGCCTTGGACATATAAGCAAGAATCGCATGCAAACTCTTCGCAAGAGTGGTATTCTAGAAACAAATGAGTATGATTCATTTGATGTATGTGAATCTTGTTTACAAGGCAAAATGACAAAGCAACCCTTTAATAAAACTTTTGAAAGGTCAAAAGAATTATTGGGTATCATACATTCGGATGTATGTGGTCCTTTTAGACCAATGACTAGGAATGGTGAAAGATACTTCATTACCTTTATTGACGATTATAGTCGATATGGTTATGTGTACTTAATGAAACACAAAGATGAAGCTTTTGAAATGTTCAAAGACTTCAAAACTGAAGTAGAAAGACAACTCAAGACCACAATCAAAGTACTTCGTAGTGATAGAGGAGGTGAATACCTAAGTGGTGTTTTTCAAGATCATCTTAAGAGTTGTGGAATTATTTCACAACTTACTCCACCTGGAACACCACAACATAATGGTGTGTCTGAAAGGAGAAATCGTACCCTATTAGATATGGTTCGATCGATGATGGCTAGAAGCACTTTACCTCTATCATTTTGGGGCTATGCTTTACTTTCCGCTGTTCGCATATTGAATATAACCAAGAAAGTGGAGAAGACACCTTTTGAAATATGGCATGGAAAGGCTCCATCGCTATCATTCTTAAAAGTTTGGGGTTGTGAAGCTTATGTAAAGCAATACACCCCAAACAAATTAGAAGTCCGATCCACTAAATGTATCTTTATAGGTTATCCTAAAGATGATATAGGATATTACTTTTACGACCCTAGTGAGCAAAATGTTATTATTGCTCGAAAGGGTAAGTTCTTGGAAACTAAGTTCCTTGAGGAAGGAACTAATAGTAGAACAGTGAAATTTGATGAGGATCAAGAATCACAAGATGATACACAATTGGTTGATACTAGCACTCAACAAGAGGTTGTTGAAAGTGATCAAGTGGTTGATCAAAACACACAAAACGTTCGCAGATCTGGTAGAGTTAGCAATCCACCCGAAAGATATGGATTTTTTGTAGAAGGTTGCTACGTGGTAGATTCGGATGAACCAACCACATACCGTGATGCAATGTCCAAGAATGATTGTGACAAATGGCTTGAAGCCATGAACGTTGAGATGCAATCCATGTATGACAACCAAGTTTGGGAATTGGTTGAACCACCACTCAATTCCAAAGCTGTTGGAAGTAAGTGGATTTTCAAAAGAAAAACTGATATGCATGGAAACTTGGATACTTATAAAGCAAGACTTGTAGCTAAGGGTTTCACTCAAACTCAAGGGGTTGATTATGATGAAACTTTTTCGCCTGTGGCAATGCTAAAGTCTATTAGGATATTATTTGCCATAGCTGCACATTATGATTATGAAATTTGGCAAATGGATGTCAAGACCGCTTTCCTAAATGGATATCTTGAGGAAGATGTCTATATGGTTCAGCCTGAAGGTTTTGTCGATCCAAAACATCCTAATAAAGTATGCAAGTTAAAGAAATCAATCTATGGATTGAAACAAGCATCTAGAACTTGGAATCATCGTTTTGATGAAGAAATCAAAAGTTTTGGATTCATCAAGAACGCTGATGAGGCTTGTGTGTATAAGAAAGCTAGTGGGAGTATAATTACCTTCTTAGTATTGTATGTCGATGACATTCTACTATTTGGAAATGACATTCCAACCATGGAAAGCGTTAAGGCTTGGCTTGGAAGTAGATTTTCCATCAAGGATCTTGGTGAAGCTGCCTATATTTTGGGAATAAAGATCTATAGGGATAGGTCAAGGCGCTTGATAGGTTTGAACCAAAGTACATACATTGATAAAATCTTGAAAAGGTTCAAGATGGAAAACTCCAAGAAAGGTTTTGTACCTATTCAAAGAGGGACTATATTGAGTTCAGCTCAATGTCCAAACTCAAAGGGTGAGCAAGAGATAATGAAACAAATCCCATATGCTTCTGCTATAGGATCCATCATGTATGCGATGATATGTACTAGACCGGATGTGTCATGCGCTTTGAGCATGACAAGCAGATACCAACAGAATCCAGGAAACAGTCATTGGATGGCTGTTAAGAGCATATTGAAATACCTTAGGAGAACTAAGGATATGTTTCTGATATATGGATCTGGTGAGGAGGAACTCGCTATAAAAGGTTACACGGATGCGAGCTTCCAAACTGATCGAGATGATTCTCGATCACAATCTGGGTATGTGTTCACTCTTAATGGAGGAGCTGTCTCTTGGAAGAGCTCAAAACAGGAAGTGGTAGCATTGTCCACTACAGAATCAGAATACATCGCCGCTTCATTGGCAGCTCAGGAAGCTGCATGGTTGAAGAAATTCATTACTGATCTAGGGGTGGTCTCTTCCATTCAAGACCCCCTAGAAATCTTTTGTGACAACGAGGGTGCGATTGCACAAATCAAGGAACCTCGTTCGCACCAAAAGACAAGGCACATAGAGCGGAGATTCAACTACATAAGGGATGAAGTTGAAAAAGGAAAGATATGTATTCGCAAAGTTGGAACTGATCAAAATCTTGCGGATCCATTCACGAAGCTCCTAGAAAGACCGAAACATGAGCGTCATGCGAGTGGCTTAGGACTTCGATATTCTAGTAATTGGATTTGATCTATTTTGTATTAAAGTTTAAAAGACTTTTGTAATTTAACTCTTTTATATGATTATGGAATCTTGAGTTAAATTCTAATTTTGCATGTTTAAATCCATGAATAAGTTATCTTATTCTAAAAGTCCGTAGTCGATCACATTTGTGGGAACAAATATGAAGCAAGACTATTATGAACTAGGATTGGTGGATATTCATAAGGAATGAATATGGAGCATAGGTTTGCTGCCAAGGTTCATAGATATTTGTGGGATACGAATATTGGACTGACCCGCTCTCAATATTACTACATGGAGTCAATGGACCTGATCATTAGTAATTTTGAGTAAAGGAGAATTTCATATTATCCTTAGACCTGAGATGTATACTGGGTCTTGATTTTCACCAAGTATTACACTTTGACTCTCCCCTTCGCTATTCGTAAAAGATGGTACATAAGGATGAGCTCAGGTGGAGTATAAAGTGATAGTGAGAGGCGTATACAGTCAAAATGGAATTTGTTCCTCTTATGTGTTGAGAGTTTAGATGTCTAAGGCCTGATAAAGTTGAATTGTAAAGAGAATGATCGCCTATGTCTCTTAGATCCAACATGACATCTAGTAACAAAGGGATATAATGATAGATTCACCTAAATCATATCAAGTAAGGGACTTGAAGGGATGATGTTATTGAATGGCACTTCGTCAAACACATTAGGGGTGGTGAACTGTTGTTAGGCAGTATTCACCACTTGCATTAATTTTCTATGTATCTCGTGCAAGTGGGAGATTGTTGAAATTACGTATGCCCGAGACACATACTTATATTAATGTGGCTAACTGTGTTTGATCCAAGTCGGGTCATACCCAATAACAAGCTAGACGACACCAAATGTATTCTTTTAATAATTTGATCATTTAAACGAATACCGAACACTACATGTATAGAAAATTGGTTTTCTAAACAAACACACTTGAGGATTCAAATAAATTATTTGGATAATTTGTTTATATAAACTAATTATTTAATTGGTTAAATAATTAAATAGATGTATGTACATTTTATGAAAATGAGTTTTATAAAATGAATGGAGATGTTTTAAATGTTAAAACACAAAACAAAAAAAAAAAAAAGAAAAACAAAACAAAACCGGCCACCCATGTGGGGGTGGTGGTTTTACCCAATCAAAAACAAGATGCTCTTTGTAACTTGTCTTGGGTTCCTTTTAATCCTCCATTCCCCATACATGCAATTGGGTCTTGTTCTTTGATATTTTTCAAGTGTATTCAAGCTTCAAAACTCTCTCTTCCTCTCTAATATACTCACGGCAGCAGCAGCAGAAAAAAAGGGAGTTTTGTGAGCTAGTTCAAGTGTTCAAAAATCCTAGCAACTAGTTGGTGTTGTTGCTCAAAGCTTGGGGTATACAAAGCTTGAGGGTTTCTCTTTGCAACCTTGCCATTTGAAGACATCATCTTCTTCATCCATCTACATCTTCTTATAAGGTATAAGAAAGTACCATTTACATTTTGTAAGCATATTGTTCTTGTAATATTGATCCTTGTTCTTTGGGTTTTAGTTTTAACATAATGGTATGTTCATAACAAGTTTTAAAATCTAAGCTTCCGTTGCGTTTTCATGTTAAATATGGTTAACTTGAACTTTGATAATCTTGTACAAACCCAACAACTTCCACATCCTCCTCGTTCTCCAACGCATCTAATTCCTCATCATTAAGACCATGAAATAACGAGATTTGATCTCTAAACAAGGAGCATTCAAAAATATTCTCCTTCCTCGATCTTGTCCGCAATCTTCCTACTCATAACAACACCCTTTAAGTTATCTATAAATAAAATCGCGTTAGCCTTGATTGACTCAATGGGTTGAGCATTAGTAGTGTCACAGTACACCACTAACTGCTTGTCCCCACCTTAAGTATTTAACCCCACAAGTAGATGTACGTGATTGTTGTTTCTGCTCACCACCACTAGTGCCAGCATCGAGGTCGTTGTCTTCATCGTTATCCTTCAACTTCTTCAACATATCATCTTTACACGTGAGTTGATGGAAAATGTTTTCCTATTCCTTGATTTTCTCTCCCTGAGTAGTAAAAAGCTTATGGAATTCATGATTCTCCTTTTGATAGTAACCAATGTGGTTTACCATTCGACGTTGATCCAACAGCATTTGATCTTGAAGTTGACGGTCAGCAGCCATTTGACTTTCCTGAAGATGTATCAAACTAAGCAGCATATCCATCTGCTAATGAATAGTCAATGTATGGAATGTCGGAGGAATCGGCTGCACGGGACCCTGAGTATGATTAAACCTAATATATAATAAAGCCAACGGCTACATACGTATCATCGTTGGTGTACGAGTTGTAGCAATAGTAGTTATCGGAGAGTTTGGTATTGGAGATAGCATCGATTGAAGAATCAAAGTGAATCTTGGGTCCGATGATGTCGTCGTCATCAATGTAATACCTAAGGCACTAACAACAGAAGTAACCGCCGGTGCTTATTGTGGAAGGGACGAACGTGTGTTCAAAAGGACCAATCTCCACACCACTAACCCTATGAACCCTCATCTTCTTGGGTTGTTCTTTCATTGCAGCTTTACCCTTTCTTTTGTGTTAAGCAGCCTCAGAACTTGCTGCCTCAACTCCTTTACAACCACCATCTCCACCGTCACCACCATCATCACCGCCATTTTTCCCATATGGTCCATCTTCACGTTCAGAATAGAATGGTTGTGGATCCACCGATCATTAGATGAACATACATAGTCAGCTCTCGCCAGATAACCTATCAATCTTCTAACCTTGGCATGTCTTCCAGAGTTTGTTTCTGATATGTCTTCATACATTTTATCGTATTTGCCGACATATGTGCCAAAACCATTATATCATTCACTAATGTTGGATCAACAAACAAATCAGAAATTAGGATTATTAATGATCAACAACAAGAAGTGAGAATACATCAAGAACTTGCTCTTGCAATGTCAAACCAAGAAATTCTCCTTCAGATGATAGAAGATCAATTCTGAGAAGTTGAACGGCTTGTTCAGAATAAGAGCGAAAAATGCATATTGTAGCATATTTCTGCATTCCTCGTATCCACTTTTACGTCCATCGAGGCAGTGAATAATAACATGTAGCAAGTACTTGTACTGTTCGCATAAATAAGCCTTGTAATAATGTGAACGATCAAGTTTGTGTTTGTAATGTACCCTCTGAAAAAACCTTCGATCTGCGTCTTGTCAAACTCACACGGACGATCAATCGTATCAGCAAACTAAAGGACTCGTCATATCACTTCAGCAACTATCGTGATCGTCTTATTCCATACCTCAGCTATTATTTGCTTCTCAGCATCAACGTATCTAGCACTGTCCCAAAACAGACGAATAATGTTGAAATGTGTTGGAATATCAGCAGAAAAAGCATATTAATTCGTTAGCCACGTAAGAAAGTGATTACCTTCGCAAACATATCACGTCCCACAAAGTCATCTTGCAAGAATACACAAATGTTGTGCTCTATATCATAGGCCAGCTCTGCTACGGCAGGTGTAGCTTGTGGTGCTTGAGCTTCTAGTTCATATGGTGCCTGTGGTTCATCTTGTATGATTGGGTTATCCTGTGCTGGTGCATCAACCATATTTTCGGTTTCCATATCTGTAACACAAATACGAACATTAGTAAACCCGATCGTCATAAATCTATTACATTTTATCTAGTACTTCGTGAAATATTGCATTTTGTTCAAAAATTTAAGTCTTATTCGTTATCCATTTGTTATGATGAATGAGTCCATTCATTATAATGAATGAGATGATCCCTTAAAATACAAATAACGAATGAGATATTAACGGATAGCTATTAACAAATAAGTTCATTCATTACATATAAAAGACGAATGACGAGTCATTCATTATAGTATAAGACAACTGTACCTATTCGTTATCATAATAGCGCTAATGGGTTCATTCGGTCACTTTAGACACGAATGGAATCCCATTCGTTATTCATAATGAATAATCTATGTAAATATCCTACGTTGACTCTCAATCAATCAAAGTTCAAATTGATTATATGAAACCAGTTAGACCATCAATTCAAAATTGCAATTGAGATTAAAATATCATGAATCAATGCAAAAGTGATATTGTTAGACTAGCAATAACATCGCCTAACAACCCTTATGAACATATAGAACAACCAATGATATTTAAATAGTTCATTTGATTAAGTCAATATCAGTTCAATTAACCCTTTAATTAACCGTTTAAATGCTAATTTATTTTGATGAAAATTATAACGTTGAGATCGTCATTACGTTATAAACACATATTGATCGATGAAAAATTAGTTTACGGAAGGTCGAGATTTTAAGAACATTTTGGCAGAGGTTTGCTTAGTTATTGAGTAAATCGAGTCGGAAGAATGAATCATTTGTCTTCATCTGGGGTTTATATAATATCAGATTTACACGCACCCATTGACACACGAATAAGCCCATTCGTTAGTTTAAAACTAACGAATAGCCTTCCATCGGTATATCCATTCGTTATGAAAAGTTAACGAATCAACTTTAACTTATTTTCATAACGAATAGCAATCTATGTGTTATTCATTCGTTATCTCAAACATAGAGAATAAAGTCATTCGTTATTAGACCAGCGGAAGCAAATGAACTATAACGAATGGTGACATTCGTTATCAAATTACACGGCAAATGACTATCATTCATTACCATTTAAGTTAACAAATGTCTTCCATTCGTTACAACAATGTAATGAATGGGGAATTAAATAAAAATGTTAAAATGAAATTTCATTTTGACATTCCAACGATTAAATATGTATCAAAACCCGTGATTTGATAAACATTACTTTAAAACATTTTACCACTTGGGGTAAAAACCAATACACTAACGTCTTTTTTAAGAAAAATACATAACTTAAAAACGAGGGAAATCTTTTTGTATTTTCTTTTTCAAAATTATCTTTTGGCTCGGATATAGAAAATAAAGTAGCAATAAAATATTTTTGATTTATGATTTTTTTTTAATTAAGAACAATTACATCTAAAATAAATATGAAAACCGCACTACGAAAATAGTACATATTTTTGTGAGTCGAGCAGAGAATCAAATTAATCAAGAAATCCTCCATAACCAGTTTATTCTTTAGATGTAATTGTTCAAAAGGAATTTTCCATAACTAGTTTATTCTTTAGATGTAATTGTTCAATAATGGGGTAATGACTGAATTTTGTTAAGCAAAAGGAATTTTTCAACAATTCAGTGCCCCTAGAACTCCTGAACTGAATGGAGTTGCAGATTGGAGAAATAGAACGTTGATAGAGGCTGCAAGAACGATGATAACATATGCTTAATTTCCTGTTACATTTTGGGCGGAAGAAATAAACACGGCTTCCTATTTTCAGAACAGGAACCTTCTCAACAAAAATCAAGACAAAACTCCTTATGAGATTTTGTTCAAAAGAAAACCCTACAAAATGTTCCTCAAGCCTTTTGGGTGCATGTGCTATTTGTTGAATACAAAAGAGTATTTGAACATGTTTCAGTCTAAACCTTTAACCTGTTTCTTTGTTGGATATTACACGCACTCAAAGGCTTATAGAGTATATGTGAAAGATCATCTGAGTGTGATAGAATATTTAGATATTATCTTCAATGAAAATCAATTCAACACTGTTTATGGAGCATCATGGCTATTTGATCCTGAGAAGCTAATCAAATCTTTAATGATTTATCCTAAAGATTTTGATGAAACTTTATATAGAACAAGTGTCCCTGAAGCTACTTCAGAGAAGAAAGTTAATTTGGACAGATTATGGTCTAATACTTTTGAAAAGAACACCAAATTTTCCTTTTATAAGAATGTTTCTGATGTTGAATCTGAAGATGAGTAGAATGATAATCTTGATCAACCACAAGATCAAGAAAATCTTGTCATGAATGATGAATAACCTGATAACCAGCAAGATAGAAACCAAACTGATAGACAGTCAAGCTTTGAAACCTTGTTTCAAAATTTGAACATGGGAAGTGTTGTTGCTTCAAAATCACAACATAATGTTGAAGAAGGAGCTGATATGAATAATGCAGCATTAGATTTAGTCATTGAAGAACCTGATTTCAAATATACAAATATTGATTCAACAATTTTTTCAAATCAAGTCATTCAAACTTCTTTTGTTGAAAGAAATCATTATGCTGAAAACATAAATGGTGATCTACATGAAAGAGTTATAAGAAGTGCATCTGAATCTGCAAACATTTGTTTGTACTCCAGCTTTCTATCCCAAATTGAACCCCAAGAACATTGTTCAAGAATTAAAAGACAATAGTTGGATAGAAGCTATGTAATAGGAGTTGACTCGGTTCAGAAACCTACAAGTTTGGGATAAACAAAGAGGAAAGTTTGCAATTGGTACCAAATGAGTTTTAAGGAATAATAAGGATGAAAAAGGGATTGTAATGAAGAAAAAAGCAAGACTAGTTGCACTAGGATGCTTACAGGAAGAAGGGATAGATTTAGGAGAAGTGTTTGCTCCAGTAGCAAGGCTAGAAGATATCAGAGTCTTCTAAGCCTATGTTGTTTCTAAAGATATCAGAGTATTTTAATTGGACGTCAAATCATCTTTCTTAAATGGCAAGATAGAAGCGGAGGTATATGTCACTCAACATCCAGGTTTTGAGGACCCTGAGTATCCTAATAGAGTATATAAACTGAACAAATCTCTATATGGACTACATCAAGCTCCAAGAGCTAGGCATGATGAGTTGTCAAACTATCTACTTGTTAATGGATTTCAAAGTGGACCCATTGATAATACACTCTTCTACAAAAAAAGAGGTAGAGATTTGTTTCTGGTTCAAGTATACGTTGATGATATCTCGGATCTATAAATGAACATATGTCTTTGGAGATTGAGCAGGTTATAAAGTCTAAATAATTTATGAGCTCAATAGGTGAGATGAATTTCTTTCTTGGATTGCAATTTCAACATAAGAAAGATGGAATATTCATTTGTCAATCCAAGTATACACAAGACATCATGAACAAGTTCAAATGCCAAGACTTGAAGATTGCTTCTACTCCAATGGACACTCAAGAGAAGATGATAGCTGATAAAAAAGAGGAGCCTGTTGATTAACATGAGTATAGAGCTAAGATTGGATCTTTGATGTATATGACTACTTAAAGACGAGACATTATGTTTTCTTTGTGGGTGTGTGTGCAAGATTCCAATTAAGTCCAAAAGTTTCTCATATGACTGATGTCAAGAGAATCGTTAGATATCTGAAAAGAAAGCCTGATTTGGGTATCTGGTATCCTAAGAACCATGCCTTTGATCTACTTGCATACACTAATAGAGATTCTAATGGCGGCAACGTGAGTAGGTAATCTACATCAGGTGGATGTCAATTCTTGGGAGACAAGCTATTATCATGTCAATGCAAGAAACAAAAAACTGTTTCAATATCAACTGTCGAAGTTGAGTACATTGCTGCATCTGCTTTTTGTTCTCGAGTCCTCTAGATTCAGAATCAACTGCTGGACTCTGGTTTGAATTACTTGAACACTCCTATTTATGTTGATAATACTACTGCTATGTTCATAGTTAAGAACCCAGTCCAACACTCGAAGACCAAGCACATTGAAATCACACCATTTCCATTAGAGATTGCAGTGAGAAATGTTTAATAGAAATGAAAAGGGTTGACATTAGTGACAATTTGGCAGATTTATTCACCAAGCCACTAGATAAAACAAGATTTGACTTTCTATTAAAAGCTTTAGGCATGTTCAACTCTGATGAAGTCTGATTGATGATATGTGCTCAATGTGCTAACTGACTTTCTCTTAAGAGGTTTGGAGTGAGTAAGTTATGTTTTATATTTGAATATGTCAATCTGTTCAATTTGATATGTGCATTAATGATTATGATTTACTTAGGTGTCTATGATGCTTAGGTACGAACTCAATGATTGATCATGATGTCTAGATAGGTTTGTTAATATTTTCTTTGAAATGATCATCTGCATGCTTATCTGATGTCTTGTTTGTGTTTAGATCATCTGAAATGATGATATGTTTAGGATAGGTGTGACATTCATGACAAAACGAGGTACACTATATTCATTACGTAACAAGTAAACGATAAATCGGTTAATTTGTAGTGCTTAAACGAGTAACCGACCGATACTAATTATGACCCGCATACATACTGAGGGGTCATATACGAGTTATATATATGTTATAGAGGCTAACATATTGATATTTAGGCCTCGGTACGTTTAAAACTCTTTAAACGAAAAAGGTTTCGTTTATCGATACGCTATAAGCTTAAAAGCAATCGTTAATATCAAAACAAGCATTGTAGCATCCGTTAAGCCGAAAAAGATTTATAAAACACTTATATGACATGTTCTAAGCAATCCGTGAAAATATTTTGGAATTTTACAACGAGTCAGTACGTTTTTCTTATTTTACAAAAATAAGCTGAAAAACACTCGTTTTTACGCTATTTCTCACACCCGAATTAATTTTCTTGCGAAAAACCGGACCCGAACTAAACTTGAAGTGGGCTTTTCTTGTTTGGGCTGGTATAATCAGGTTAATGGGCCAAAACAGCCCATTAAGTGGTTTTTCTTCATTCCGATCGCTAGCCCCACCATACCACACATTGTTTTATATAACTTACTTTCTAAGCTATGTTATTCATTTTAACTCTCAAATATTTGAAGTCCAAGCAGCTGCAAGATAGAACTCCAGAAACTCTCAAGAGTTACACCAAAAACCTAAGGTAATTAGTGATTTTCATTGATTTCATTCTTGATTAACATAGTTTAAACATGAAAAATTAATCCTTGATTAGTTTTAAACATGTTTAACCATCCAAAAACCCTAAAAATCAAGTAAAATTATGTGTTGATGTTAAACATGTTTACAAACCTGGAACATATACTTTTTTGGTCAAAAACGCGGATTAGAACATGAATACAACGTTTTTACGGTTAGAAAGTTCGGTTTGAACCCAAAACCGAAACCCTAATTATCAAGGCTGTTACATGGATGATTTATGCTTGGTTTGATGTTATATGATATGTAGATATACTGAGTTTACAACCCGAGACCCGGAAAGTCGTTTAAACTAGCAAAATTCATCGAAAACCGACAAGGTAAACCCGTAACACTCGTTTAGGGGCTGTTTAGTATTAGGTTGTGACGTGCTTGTTGTTAGCTTGTGAAAATTTTCAGGGACATTAGGGATCATATAAATGAGTCCCTGTTCAAATTTGGTAATTTTTCGATAAACGGAGAATATTTGGTGAATTTATTCCCGTTTATGAGCGTTTATTTGGGAAAAATAGCTAAACATATTGAAAAATTATGAAACTTGGCTTTGGAGTTTTATATGGGATGGTAAGATCACTGGTAAAGTTTGGGAATCATTGGAAATGCCTAAGTATGGTTTGTGCAATCATGGTTTAACCGAGTTTTAACAGTCGAAAAACGCACAAAAAGGCATTTTGTCAAAAGAGTTAGGTTCTGGAAATTTTGCAGGGGCTATGTAATCACATTAAGGCCATTGGTAAAAATTATCGGATTTTTCGGAAGTCGTTTGATATAAACGGGCCATTTATTACACGATTATAACCTATTAAATGAATTTTTATAAATAAATAATTAATCATAAAATTTCTGGAAATATTTTTATAAAATTCTGCATGTCTTAATGTATTTTTACAAAAATTTACATAATTTATATATAATTACATATTTAGTTATGATTTATCAAATATTTAAATTATAATTGTTTTAACGAAACCGGCAGTTTTGTGTTTAACGGACTGACTGGTATGTCAAAATATCGAAAGTGGTCAAATATCATATTTTTGAATGATATTAATAAAAACAAACTTTTTACGAAAATTCCGACAATTCGGGTGGATTGTGCGCGTTTTGTATAATCAAACCCGTGTGAAAACGGAAACGAGCCCTGCAATCAAACCAGATACCGAAACTTTAAAATTCTTTCATAAATCAACTTATTTTATCAATCAATATATTTACTTAAGTTTTATGTGATCTTACCTAATCCCGAAACGTATAAACGATCAACTGAGCTAGGCTCGGAAAACGGTGAAACTGAGCCAAATCCAGTTTTAAACATTTCATAGTATACAACGTCACAATCTAAGACTATGGTCATGTTCTGGACCTAACAGCTATACCCAGATTATCTATACAGCCCGACTTAGCTTGAACACTGTACTAGTATTAACGATACGATACCGTTTATAGGAATCAGGCTATAAACGAGACATCTGACTATTTGATACGTGATTTCTGTGCGAACTACGATAAGGTGAGTTTCACGACCCCCACTTTCTAAACTGTTTTACGAACTTTTGGGGTGAAAAGCATGTTTACATAAACTGTTATACTTGAAAACGTGTGATGATGTGGATTATCTAAGTACTAACACTTGACAAGTCCCCACAAACACAAGTGATTACTTCGTGCCGGTGACGTGTGGATAGTACTATCGGTTTGACAAACCCAACTGACAGAGCCGGTGGGGTATGCCGGAACCTATGTAAACCCAGTTGCACATTGTCATTATATATTTACATACTGCTATGTGGTGTTAGACATAGTACATACATGGGGCAAAATTGGCTGTTAAATGCCAACAGGAGTGCATGGGCAGGAGAGGCCATGCAGTATAGCTCGTTTCGGTTTCACTTGTGGCTTAGTATAATGCATCATACACAGACATATATACATACACACTGTAAACTTTACGAACTCGTGTACTGATTTCATTGAAACTCGTGAAACTTGAAACTCACCTACTAGACGTAGTTGACCCGTTTTAACATGCTTTTCAGGTAAAGCAAAAGTGGAATGATTTGCTTACATGCTTGGTGTTAGAAAGACAAGTTGAATAGCTGTGAATAGACGCTGATATAATACTGTTTAAGAAGCTCGTAAACCGGTTATGTGTTTTTCACCTGGTTTGTAAACATAGTACCTACCCATGTAATATGATGTAAATTAGCTGTTGAATTTTCTTTATAAACAATGTTGTTGATACCTGTGTTATCTGTTACATTCCCGTATTACGCTTCCGCAACTACCTAGTCGGGGTGTGACAGAAGTTGGTATCAGAGCCATTGGTTATAAAGAATTAGGATGTCCCTTAGGATACCCTAAGATAACCGTAGGCTCGATTAACTCTGGGAATAAAATAATATTAAATTATATACACGAATGATTCTCGTGATGAACGCGAATGGACAAGTGGGTTATTATGGTCCGGAACGTAATAACAGACTTGTTTGTACGAGGAAATTCGAGAAGAAGTCGATAAACAATCGAATAGGTAAAAACAGCAACATATGTGTATAAAATATAATAATAGATAAATATTTGTGTATATAAACGATTATTTGTGCTTATGTGTATAAATACCTGCACGTATCTTACTATGATTAATATAGAAGGATATTATTCTTATCACTAACCATTGTGCAGGAATATGTCAAGAACTACTGATCGTTTACCTAATACCCTACCAACAAGGCCTGAGGAGGAGGAGGAGGAGGAGGATCCGGAAGAAGAAACGGAGGAGGACCCAGAGGAAATAGAAGAAGATGCAGATGCGGTAATTCCTTACGAGGTACCCGCAGATCAACCCGACTTATCGGGTTATCGTTGTGACACTTATCCCCCTAGGGAATCCCCTAGGAATGCTGCAGGACAGGGAGCTACTAGTGCTCATCGTTCACCTGTTAGAGCACCCAGATCCCCTACTCCACCTGTACAGCATGCACCAGTACCCCCACCCACTATTAGAAACCGTCAGACCGCTCGCATTTCAGTGCGTCCACCTGAGCACACTTCTCTCCCACCTCGATCTACGTACCATAGGGGAGAAACATCGCGTGTCCGGGTAACAGAGATACCTATTCCTACTTGGGGTTTACCCGCCCCGGTACCCGAGCCACCTCGTCATTCTGATTCAGCATGGTTTGGTTTAGCAACTGATCAGCTCTTAGAACACTCACATACGAAAAATAGCCTAAACCAGCATAGACATGATATGTATGATCACATGAGGTATATGCAGCAGGAAATCAGAATTGTACAAAGATCCAGTGCTCACAGCCACGGGCGTCAGGATCGAGCGATGATACTACTAGGGGTATGCTTAACGGTTAATGCGGCGTGGCTGCTGTTGTTTGGTTGTGGTTCCATGTTGCAAAGAATAGATAGGACATCGTAATCTGGTCTTATGTATATAGTCTTTTGATATCCCAAGCAGCATTTTGTTACAGCATGTTGGGCTGACTTGGGAATTGTTTGTGGTTTAGTACTATTTCAAGCACTGGCCCTTATCGGGTTAAGTCTACATGTCACTTGGTGACAAATTTTGATACGCATATACAAGCGCTGGCCTATACCAGGTTAAGCCTATGCGCTAATTTTGGATGCATATGTACAGTAATGATTATAATTAATATAAATGTGTTTTCTTTGGCATAGTTATGTGTTGTGAAATTGTAATATTGTAAAGTTGTGCTGATTATAGTGAAACGATATTGATTATTATATAATTGATTATTTTATAGAATGGCCCCGAAGAAAGCAAACCCTTTGTCTGAGGGGGAAGTGGCCGCAATGATTGCTCGTCAACTGCAAGCAGTGATACCAACGATTGTAGCCCAAGTCACTGCAGGCATACGTGCTAACAATACTGTTAATCAACCTACGAGCACCACCACGGCCACTGTTAATACACCTCCGCCGGACACTAATGTAGCCCCGGGTGTTACTACCCCGGTGAATACTGATAATGTCATAAATAATAATAACACTCTCCCAACTATGAATGTCACTGGGAACCCAGAACCTGTTATGCACCCTGATAATATCCCGAACCCTGTACCGGTTGTTAACACAACTAATAATAATAATAATAACCGAGAACCCCCGCGTCAGGAGTACTCATACAAACAATTTACATCATGTAAACCGATTGAGTTTAAGGGCATTGAAGGACCTAGCGGGCTGGTCAAATGGATAGAAAAGACCGAGTCAGTAATTAATATCAGTGAGTGTCCACCGAACCGCGTGGTCAAATTTGCTACCAGTATGTTTCTAGACCAAGCGCCGATGTGGTGGAACACAGTAGTCCAAATAAGGGGACAAGATGCTATTAATCGTATGTCATGGACTGAATTAAAAACCCTCATGTTAGAGCATTTTTGTCCTAAAAGTGAGATTCAGAGGTTGGAACACGAGTTATGGAATTTGGAAATGAAAGGAGCGGATCATGTGGGATACACGAATCATTTTAACGAACTGTCCCGCTTAGTCCCATGGTTAGTTACACCGGAAGCGAAGCGAATTGAACATTATATCTGGGGACTGACCCCTGCTGTGAGAAGTATAGTAAATTCAGTTGCCCACCCGACATTAGAAAGTGCTGTATCTCAAACGGGTGTCGTTACTTTTGATCTGATGAGAAGTGGAGTGATAAGAATGCCAGGTGAAACAACAAGTTTAAAACGAACTGATTACGGGACAAGAATGCAAGGGAATCTTCAAAACAAGCGGGCTCGTCCGAATACCCGAAGTTATGCCATGACCAGTTCTAATATAAAACAAGAGGCCTATAAAGGGACGTTACCGAAGTGCAGAAGATGTAACTTTCATCATGTGGGTGATTGCAAACCGATCGTTTGTCAAAAGTGTGGAAGAACGGGACACTATGCCCCCAACTGTAGAACCCCTACCAACACTGTTAACCGTCCACCGCAATCAACTCAACTCCCTCGACCTCAACCAACCCGCCCACAACTCAACCAACAAACCCCACCTACCACGAACCTCCGTGCCTGCTATGAATGTGGCAGTACGGAACACTTTCGGAGATATTGCCCCAATTTGAACTCGGGTGCAGTGAGAAGGCAGAACCAAGCACAAACATCAACCTCCAATGCAGCTAAGGGACGCGCGTTTGTAATAGGACCGGGTGAAGCGCGTCATGATCCAAATGTGGTGACAGGTACATTCTTAGTTTCGGGTCAGTATGCTTCAGTTTTGTTTGATACGGGTGCCGATAGAAATTTCGTATCTGTTAATTTCTTACCTTTAGAAAATATGCCGGTTAGTGAACTAACAAAACCATATACTATAGAACTCGCTAACGGTAAGTCTATACTTGTTAACCGAATAGTCCGAGACTGTTCCCTTATCCTAAACGACCACCCATTCCTTATTGATTTACTTCCAGTGGAATTGGGAAGTTTCGATGTTATAGTCGGAATGGACTGGCTATCTAAGTATAAAGTTGAAATTGTCTGTAAGGATAAGACCGTTAGAATACCTCTTCCGAATGATGAGGCTATAATTGTTCAAGGTGAGAAATCTGGTACGGTACTGCCTCTCATATCTCAACTTAAGGCATTGAGATATTTACGCCAAGGTTGTACTTTATACTTGGCGAGCGTAACAGTTAAGAAACCCGAGGAAAAACGAATGGAAGACATCCCAGTGGTACACGAGTATTCAGAAGTATTCCCCGATGAGTTGCCTGGTTTACCACCAACCCGACAAGTTGAATTCCGTATTGACTTGATACCGGGAGCAGCACCCATTGCTAAGGCACCTTATCGACTTGCACCTTCTGAAATGCAAGAACTGTCCAACCAGTTACAAGAGTTACTGGACAGGGGTTTTATTCGCCCTAGTTACTCACCGTGGGGAGCACCAGTATTGTTTGTAAAGAAGAAGGATGGGAGTTTTCGAATGTGTATTGATTACCGGGAATTGAATAAAGTGACTGTAAGGAATAGATACCCCTTACCTCAAATTGATGACTTGTTTGATCAGCTCCAAGGTGCGAAGTATTTTTCAAAAATTGATCTTAGATCTGGTTATCATCAAGTGAGAATTCAGGAAGAAGACGTACCAAAAACAGCCTTCCGAACTCGGTATGGTCACTATGAATTTTTGGTTATGCCGTTTGGGTTGACAAATGCACCTGCAGTGTTTATGGACCTCATGAACTGAGTTTGCAAACCTTACCTTGACAAGTTTGTGATAGTGTTTATCGATGATATTTTGATATATTCGAGAAGTAAGGAGGAACATGAACAACATTTACGGGAAATCTTAAAATTATTGAGGCAAGAGAAGTTATACGCAAAGTTGTCCAAATGTGAGTTTTGGCTACAAGAAGTACAGTTTTTGGGACACATTGTGAACCATCAAGGGATCCAAGTAGACCCAAGTAAAATTGAGGCCATTAAGAATTGGCAAGTGCCTAAGTCACCAAGAGAAATTCGTCAATTCTTAGGACTAGCCGGGTATTATAGAAGATTCATTGAAAACTTTTCAAGTATTGCACAACCTTTAACCCTCCTAACTCAAAAAGATCGAACATATGAATGGGGAGAAGAACAAGAAATGGCCTTCCAAGTGTTAAAACAGAAGTTATGTGAAGCTCCAATATTAAGCCTTCCAGATGGAACTGATGAATTGGTGGTATATTGTGACGCATCTCGTAAAGGTTTAGGATGCGTACTGATGCAAAGAAAGAAAGTAATAGCATATGCTTCCCGACAATTAAAAGTGCATGAAAAGAATTATACGACCCATGATTTGGAATTAGGAGCAGTTATCTTTGCATTGAAGATTTGGAGACATTACTTGTATGGCACTAAATGTACCATCTATACTGATCACAAAAGCCTACAACACATATTCGATCAGAAAGAGCTAAACATGAGACAAAGGAGATGGGTAGAACTGTTAAATGATTATGATTGTGAGATTAAATACCATCCGGGTAAAGCCAACGTAGTAGCTGATGCTTTAAGCCGAAAAGACAGAATCAGACCATTAAGGGTACGAGCACTCGGAATGATTGTTCAAAGTAGCCTAACCGAACAAGTTCGCGTTGCACAAGATGAGGCCTTGAAGGCAGATCAGCTAGAAAAAGAAGAACTACATGGAAATGAAAAGAATTTTGAGAAGAGAACCGATGAAGTATATTATTACAAAAACCGGGTCTGGATTCCAACACTTCATAAACTCCGAAAGTTGATTCTTGATGAAGCACACAAATCCAAATATTCTATTCATCCAGGTGCTGATAAGATGTATAAGGATGTTAAAGAATTTTACTGGTGGCCTGGTATGAAAAAGGATATAGCCGTGTATGTAAGTAAATGTGCAACATGTGCAAGGGTAAAGGCGGAATACCAAAAACCTTCGGGAATGTTACAACAACCCGAAATCCCACAATGGAAATGGGAACAAATTACCATGGACTTTGTGACACACCTTCCTAAAACCTCTAGAGGAAACAACGCAATTTGGGTAATTGTAGACCGGTTAACCAAATCCGCACACTTTATTCCCATCCGTAACAACTACACCACCGAAAAACTCGCTCAAATTTACATCGATGAAATAGTATCTCGACACGGAGTACCTCTTTCGATTATATCCGATCGAGACAGTCACTTTACTTCACATTTCTGGCAAGCAGTACAAGAAGCCTTAGGAACCCGAATCGACTTAAGTACGGCTTACCACCCCCAAACCGATGGTCAATCTGAACGAACCATCCAAACCTTAGAAGATTTACTTCGTGCTTGTGTACTGGACTTCAAAGGGAATTGGGATCAACACCTCCCGCTCATTGAATTCTCTTACAATAACAGTTATCACAGTAGTATACAAGCAGCACCTTATGAAGCTCTATACGGGCGAAAATGTAGATCACCACTATGCTGGACAGAAGTGGGTGATACTCAAATTTCAAGATCCGATTTAATTCAGGAAACCACCGATAAGATCCACCAGGTTAAACAAAAATTGAAAGCTGCCCGTGACCGACAAAAGAGTTATGCCGATATTCGCAGAAAACCGTTATCTTTTGAAATAGGTGATAAGGTATTCTTAAAAGTATCGCCATGGAAGGGTGTTATAAGATTTGGAAAGACTGGGAAACTAGCCCCGAGATACATCGGACCTTTTGAGATTATCGCAAAAATTGGTCCCGTAGCTTACCGATTAAAACTACCCTTAGAACTGAGCACTATTCACGACGTGTTTCATGTATCGAATCTGAAAAAGTGTTTGACTGATGAAACGACAATAGTACCACTGGAAGATGTTCAGATCAACGAAAAGCTTAACTTCGTAGAGGAACCGGTAGAAATTGTAGACGGGAAAACCAAACAGTTACGACACAACAAAATTTCATTGGTAAAAGTTCGGTGGAATTCAAAACAAGGACCCGAATATACTTGGGAACGAAAGGACGAATTCCGAAAGAAATACCCACACCTGTTCCCCTGAAAACCGATGACACATTAAATTTCGGGGACGAAATTTCTTAACGGGGGGAGAATGTGACATTCATGACAAAACGAGGTACACTATATTCATTACGTAACAAGTAAACGATAAATCGGTTAATTTGTAGTGCTTAAACAAGTAACCGACCGATACTAATTATGACCCGTATACATACTGAGGGGTCATATACGAGTTATATATATGTTATAGAGGCTAACATATTGATATTTAGGCCTCGGTACGTTTAAAACTCTTTAAACGAAAAAGGTTTCGTTTATCGATACGCTATAAGCTTAAACGCAATCGTTAATATCAAAACAAGCATTGTAGCATCCGTTAAGCCGAAAAAGATTTATAAAACACTTATATGACATGTTCTAAGCAATCCGTGAAAATATTTTGGAATTTTACAACGAGTCAGTACGTTTTTCTTATTTTACAAAAATAAGCTGAAAAACACTCGTTTTTTACGCTATTTCTCACACCCGAATTAATTTTCTTGCGAAAAACCGGACCCGAACTAAACTTGAAGTGGGCTTTTCTTGTTTGGGCTGGTATATTCAGGTTAATGGGCCAAAACAGCCCATTAAGTGGTTTTTCTTCATTCCGATCGCTAGCCCCACCATACCACACATTGTTTTATATAACTTACTTTCTAAGCTATGTTATTCATTTTAACTCTCAAATATTTGAAGTCCAAGCAGCTGCAAGATAGAACTCCAGAAACTCTCAAGAGTTACACCAAAAACCTAAGGTAATTAGTGATTTTCATTGATTTCATTCTTGATTAACATAGTTTAAACATGAAAAATTAATCCTTGATTAGTTTTAAACATGTTTAACCATCCAAAAACCCTAAAAATCAAGTAAAATTATGTGTTGATGTTAAACATGTTCACAAACCTTGAACATATACTTTTTTGGTCAAAAACGCGGATTAGAACATGAATACAACGTTTTTACGGTTAGAAAGTTCGGTTTGAACCCAAAACCGAAACCCTAATTATCAAGGCTGTTACATGGATGATTTATGCTTGGTTTGATGTTATATGATATGTAGATATACTGAGTTTACAACCCGAGACCCGGAAAGTCGTTTAAACTAGCAAAATTCATCGAAAACCGACAAGGTAAACCCGTAACACTCGTTTAGGGGCTGTTTAGTATTAGGTTGTGACGTGCTTGTTGTTAGCTTGTGAAAATTTTCAGGGACATTAGGGATCATATAAATGAGTCCCTGTTCAAATTTGGTAATTTTTCGATAAACGGAGAATATTTGGTGAATTTATTCCCGTTTATGAGCGTTTATTTGGGAAAAATAGCTAAACATATTGAAAAATTATGAAACTTGGCTTTGGAGTTTGATATGGGATGGTAAGATCACTGGTAAATTTTGGGAATCATTGGAAATGCCTAAGTATGGTTTGTGCAATCATGGTTTAACCGAGTTTTAACAGCCGAAAAACGCACAAAAAGGCATTTTGTCAAAAGAGTTAGGTTCTGGAAAATTTGCAGGAGCTATGTAATCACATTAAGGCCATTGGTAAAAATTATCGGATTTTTCGGAAGTCGTTTGATATAAACGGGCCATTTATTACACGATTATAACCTATTAAATGAATTTTTATAAATAAATAATTAATCATAAAATTTCTGGAAATATTTTTATAAAATTCTGCATGTCTTAATGTATTTTTACAAAAATTTACATAATTTATATATAATTACATATTTAGTTATGATTTATCAAAGATTTAAATTATAATTGTTTTAACGAAACCGGCAGTTTTGTGTTTAACGGACTGACTGGTATGTCAAAATATCGAAAGTGGTCAAATATCATATTTTTGAATGATATTAATAAAAACAAACTTTTTACGAAAATTCCGACAATTCGGGTGGATTGTGCGCGTTTTGTATAATCAAACCCGTGTGAAAACGGAAACGAGCCCTGCAATCAAACCAGATACCGAAACTTTAAAATTCTTTCATAAATCAACTTATTTTATCAATCAATATATTTACTTAAGTTTTATGTGATCTTACCTAATCCCGAAACGTATAAACGATCAACTGAGCTAGGCTCGGAAAACGATGAAACTGAGCCAAATCCAGTTTTAAAAATTTCATAGTATACAACGTCACAATCTAAGACTATGGTCATGTTCTGGACCTAACAGCTATACCCAGATTATCTATACAGCCCGACTTAGCTTGAACACTGTACTAGTATTAACGATACGATACCGTTTATAGGAATCAGGCTATAAACGAGACATCTGACTATTTGATACGTGATTTCTGTGCGAACTACGATAAGGTGAGTTTCACGACCCCCACTTTCTAAACTGTTTTACGAACTTTTGGGGTGAAAAGCATGTTTACATAAACTGTTATACTTGAAAACGTGTGATGATGTGGATTATCTAAGTACTAACACTTGACAAGTCCCCACAAACACAAGTGATTAACTTCGTGCCGGTGACGTGTGGATAGTACTACCGGTTTGACAAACCCAACTGACAGAGCCGGTGGGGTATGCCGGAACCTATGTAAACCCAGTTGCACATTGTCATTATATATTTACATACTGCTATGTGGTGTTAGACATAGTACATACATGGGGCAAAATTGGCTGTTAAATGCCAACAGGAGTGCATGGGCAGGAGAGGCCATGCAGTATAGCTCGTTTCGGTTTCACTTGTGGCTTAGTATAATGCATCATACACAGGCATATATACATACACACTGTAAACTTTACGAACTCGTGTACTGATTTCATTGAAACTCGTGAAACTTGAAACTCACCAACTAGACGTAGTTGACCCGTTTTAACATGCTTTTCAGGTAAAGCAAAAGTGGAATGATTTGCTTACATGCTTGGTGTTAGAAAGACAAGTTGAATAGCTGTGAATAGACGCTGATATAATACTGTTTAAGAAGCTCGTAAACCGGTCATGTGTTTTTCACCTAGTTTGTAAACATAGTACCTACCCATGTAATATGATGTAAATTAGCTGTTGAATTTTCTTTATAAACAATGTTGTTGATACCAGTGTTATCTGTTACATTCCCGTATTACGCTTCCGCAACTACCTAGTCGGGGTGTGACAATAGGACAGACTTTATATAATTAATCTTGATTTGAACATTATGTTAGTCTGTTTGTGTTAATGCATGCCATTTATTTTTGATTACTCTTGAATATGTTATTGATTGCTTATCTCAAATTTGTGCTTTGATATCAAACTTGTGCTAAAATGAACATTCTTTCAAAGAGGGTTTTCAAAGTATAACATTTTTGGCAAACTGAGCGACTTAATGATGTAGAGAAATAATAAGATTATTCAGTTCAAGCTTTATAGAAGCTTAAAAGGGTTACCTTTTGGGAAATGATAGTAGATCTATTATTTATACCAATCATATATATTTAATAGGCTAAAAGGACTATTAGTGCAGTCATCGATTAGTATGGTTGCTTTCCATGATGTGTAAAACCGATGTGATATAAACATAATGATTATTCTAAACTTAATGCGGAGATACAAGGTTGAAATATACATGTTTCAAGATAAATCTCTCTGAATGATAGGCAAAAAAGTAATTACCCAGTCATTCACGAGCATGTTGGTATTTGGTCACTCGAAATGAAACATCTTAAGAATATGACAAAGAACAAGTTTTTGCAAATTGAATATACATCAACCAAAAGTTGATAAATGTTCAAAAGTTTTGAAGAAATACATGAGGGTTTAAACTGGAACTACAGAGGTGTGGCACATTATAAGTCCTAAACACCTTGTATGGAAGGCCTGTAGGTCCGAACTGCGTGGCATGTAAGTCCAACCTTCAACCTCAAATGTTTGAAAATTTTTGGAAAGAAATATTTGTTAAGAAAGTTTATATGTTCTGTCATAAAAATATTTTGACCTAATATCAAGGGGTTGAAGTCAAACTCGAGTAATCTTGAGAAAGCCAAATAAGCCTTGAGAAGAGATATGGAACATCATAGTGCAATTCGTGTTATCCATTTTTGTATTATGCAGCTAATTGAACATTAAGCATATCACCAATATAATGAAATTCATGCTAAGTCAATACCTGCTATTAACCTATGTCATAATAATGTTGAGAGTGAAGTATTGAAAGGTGACTTAATCAATATGATCCCATGTTGAGATCTTTTCATAAAAAATAAAAGGATTTGAAAGGATTAAACTGAAATTTGATCGCATTATGCACCATTTGCTCCTAAACTTTGAAATTTAATGAGAAAACTGTTTGATGTAAAGTTTAAGTCAAAAAGTGTTGCATTGTCACTTTGAATATGTCTGCATATGTTATTTCAAGTAAACTTTGATGTTCTTAAACTTTCTAGTAAACTTAGGTGTTTTTATTTGAAGTTTAACTCATTCGAGCATACTTGATACTTATTTTCTTTGAATATGATTAATCATGTATTTTTTAGTACACCTTCGAGTAAACTTGATTGTTTAAAAGGTCATCTCATTCAAGCATACGTGATGAATGTGTGATATAAATGTGTCTGAATTTGCTTTAAATATGTGTTACGAGTAAACTTGGGTGTTTTAGTTGAAATATGTGTTTGTCAAGCATACTTCATGACTTTGGATTCAACTTGATCAAAATGAATATTTTAAGAGTAACCCTAACTATTTACTTGTTGTTTAGCTCTATCGATAAACTTGGTAAATATGTCAAGTACACTTGTTAAAATATTTATTTACTCATATGATAATTATATCTGAATACTTTCTCTGAAATTGCAAGTGTTTTCAAGTAAACGTTGTTTATTGAGCAAACTTCATTCTTAGAGCACACTTTTATATTATAATAATAGTTCAAGTTTTCTTCAAGCATACTTGAATATTTTAGAAGTGTTCAAGCAAACTTTATTTTTCGAGTACACAGTTTCCTTTGAGCACACTTGTATATCAAAATTAATATATCAAGTATTCTAAAGCAAACTTTGCACTTTTGAAGTATTGACGAGTAAATTTTTCTTTGGAATATACCTGGATGTATATCTCTAAATTTAGATAACTCTTTGCTTTTCTTAAATATACTCGAGTAATGTTAGTAGAAATAAGGTATTCGAGCAAGGTTGACATTTAGAAATATTTCTAAGTTACAATTTCATGATCTTTATTGATTTCAAGTAAGGTTTTGCCTATTTGATCAAATTTACTTTATTATTTAACTTGTGGTTAATTTCTCGAGCAATCTTGTATATTCGAGTAAACTTCTTTCATTTTATTTACTTAGTTTACTTATAATCAATTTAATACCTGAGTAAACTCTGGGACGAGCGTGCTTGGATGATACAATTTATAGAACAAGCTTTATGCTGGTATATTTAAAATTGGGTTTCTGGATTCATGTACTAAATGAAAAAACTCATTTAAAACCCACTTTCAAATATGCACATCATACACTATAAAAAGGGGAGTTAAAAAATTTTCATTTCACCTTTTTCCCTCTTTCACTCTTGCATTATTATCCACATGCTCGCTACCTAGATACTCAACCGTTGTTCAAAATTTCTACCCATAATTTGTCATCCTTCTAATTCCGACTTGGTAAGCTTCAATTAAATGATTTACTTCACTCAATGTATGAGTTTAGGGTTTCAATTTTATGATTACTAGCATTTATGTTTTCTGTGTAGGTTATTGATTTGTCGAAGAACAGGTTAATAAAGATTGTCCTTTTAAATTCTTCTTCAAATTTAACTTATTGCACGATAAATTCATGAACTTTAATGACTAATTTTACTTTAAATGTATTTTTGTTTGTTCTTGTGCAGAAACATGGTATATCCCTTTGAGCCATAGCACAATATGTGCGCCTTTCTCTAAATTACTGAGGAGAACTGGCCGGTGGAGCTTATGATACAGTGGCTGATACGCTCAAATCTTCGGTTTGCTCTTACCAAAAGCACAGTAATTTACAAGAATCACCGCCTTGATTCCTGGAGATCAGGACAATTGGATGACGACATAAATGGGGGCAGGATTGAAGACACCATGGCAGGAAGAGATGTGGAAATAACTAAGAGCCTAATCAGAACGAGCCTTCAACTTCAAGATAATCTTGAAGTTAAACTGTCATATACTACCCAGCGATTGTTGCGGATATTCCAAGAGACAATGGGGGTATCAAGGGAACGTGCACAAAGGCCAATTCCAAAAGGTAATTTTCCCGGTGTTATACCGTTTCCTTATACATCATATTATTCAGGGGTTCACGCCACGAAGTGGTACTTGGACCCTAATGAGCAGGGAGATATCCACAACCACGGTTGCTGTTGTTTGTGGAAGGCCATTTAATTTTCTTGAATGATCTTCGAAGGCCCGGTGGTGAACTTGAGAAAGTTGGAGAAAGATAGATTCCTTATGTATCCGAGATTTCTTCAGACTATTTTCAATATTTTGAGTCTAGATCTTCCAACATCTGGAATTACACATATGCTCCAAGACCCAAATGTATATAGATGTATCAATAGATTTGGTCCAACCAACCATTTTAACCCTGAGGTGGAATATGATATTCTAACATGGTTGGTTGACCATGAAGTGGAGATCATGGAAGTACGAGAGTCACCAAGGGCGACAAGTAAATGAAGTTGTGTCAACAGTTGGGGGGAGACTAAAAATCCCATTTCCACACCACCTACTTCACCACAAAACCAATCACCATATCAAGGCCAAACTCATGAGCCATACACCCTTCACCACCACACCAAGACCATCCTTATGAACCATACAACCCATCACCACCAACTGAACCACAAACCCAAAACCCATAACCACAAACAAAAACCTTTGAAACTGAAACCTAAACCCAATCCTATACACAAACCGAAACCCAAAGTTACCTTGAACCTGAACCTTACATACCAGAATACGTTCCATCCTATCTCGTAAACCAACCTAAAACTCCATACCAATCACCATAAAACACCATCAACAATGAACAAAATGCAATATCCAATCCCCATCCCCAAATAGCAAATCACCACTTATCCAAAAAAACCAACCCATTACCAACCACCTCAAACCATTTTGACCAAATCATATATCCCCAGTCTCATCCCATTACCCATTAAAGAGGAAATTTTATTTAATTGTTGAAAATGTTAATCTAAGAAAGGAAAATAAAGAATTAAAACAAAGAAACACAGAGTTGGAATCTCAAATAGAGCAGGCTCTCTTAAACTTTCAAGCCCTGCTGGCTGAGGTGGAGAAGACTTCAGATGCTCTCTTAAACAGGGGGAGAATTTACCTATTTCTGGTACTAGTGAATTGTTGAGGAGGATGTTTTAACAATTCTTGAAGATATGTATGATAATGAGGAAGAAGAGGAGAGTAAGGATGATGAGAGAGGATATGGGAATGATGTCTCTGATGATACGATTTAGGAATACAATGTAGATGAAAATGAAATGAATGATGATGTTGTGGTTAACATGGATGAGAATGATGAAACAAATGTACATGAGGCAGAGGATTAATTGAATGATGAGGTTAATGATATCATGATTGCTATGATTGAGGTTGAAAAGGTGGTTGATAATGATGCGGATGTAAAAAAGTATAAATAATGATGATTTGACTGATGTTCAAACTGATAAAACAGTTGAGGCTGACAATGTTACTGAGTAGATGGTAATCTTAGGTGAGACTATAGCCTTGACTGACAAAGCTGAAGAGCTAAATGATGATATGAATGAAGTAACCTCCATAGAAAAAAAAGTTTATTATGAGTTAGAAGAGTTGATAAAGGAGATTGATGAATTCCCACCCACTGTGGTGAGGGAAGTAGGCCCATCAAAACTGGAGGATAAAAAGGATGAAATGAGAAAAATCAAGAGCAAGGTTGTGGCTGAACATAAAGGCCAGTTGCAACCCTTAAAACATAAAAGAATTGAGTCCAGTAATAAGCTAATGTTTATTGATGAATTGGTTAAAGAAGAGATTAAAGGACATGATACGATTGTGGGCGAATGGATGCAAATGGAGATGATAAATAGATACCTAACTGACAAGGAGATGGAGGAACAGAGGGCTATGATGGAGGAATTTGAACTGAAAAAGAAATTATAAGAACATAAAGGGGAGGTCGAACAGGAAGTAATTGAAGGGTTGTTGAGATTACAACAAACAGAAGAATCTGACGCACTTGCAATTGGCATTTTTAAATTCCAACAACCTAAAACTCCTGAACAAACATCAGATCAAATTCCTGAGCCTGGATAGCTATTCCAACTGCTGAACCTTAAATTGAAAAATCTAATATGCAGTTGGTGACTGATCTTGATGGAAAACCATTCAAGAGGAAATGGTGAAGAAAGCCAGTGAAGAGATGAATCATAGTTAATTTGATGAAATGAAGAAAAATGAAAAGAGCTGGCCGATAGATTTGTGAAGATATTCAAGAAAGAGGAAGAGATTTGGAGTTGGAAACATTACAGAAGAGGCTATTCCCAAAGAAAATAAAAGACCAATTAATGTTGTACCCTTGCAAGCCGTGAAACCTGATGATTTTATGAATGAGTCATATATTGTGGCCTTAAATGAGCTAACTGATGCTGAAGATGATGAGGTGCATGAAAATAAAGAAGAAGTTTATGATTCTCTCCATGTGGTTTTAACAAATATTCCCAGAGAAAATTTTCAAGCCAGACTTGATGGGATAAAAAGACAAGACCCAAGGGTCATAAATCTGATGAGCCAAGGGAGAAGAGAAATAGAAATGCATAAAAATATCTTGCCTACCTGAGGCTCCACATCTTTTTCGAAAAACAACTAAGCCACATGAGTTATGAAGATCTTGAGGGTGTTTACAAGTCTACAAGAAAGAATTCAAAAAGAAGAAAAGAAAAGTCTTGAACAAAGAAAGGTGGATGAACTGACAGGAAGAGCCAGTGTGCTAAGGAAATTTGGAGGAAAAGTTGAATTCCTAGTTGATAATGGAATCCCTTTTGAGCATGCTGAAATTTTGCAGACGAAAGAGGTGGAGATGTTGTTCATGCAGATAGCACAGAGGTTGAAAAAGGAAGCAGATGTTGTTGCTGAACAAATGAAACAAAGGAAAATAAAAGATTCCAAACAAGCTGAAGAGGAGAACAAGAAATGGGCTAATGAAAAGGAAATTTTGTTGGAAAGATTAATGGTGGCAAGGTCTGAAGGAGATAAAGTAAAGAACTTGACTGATAGTGGGAACAAGGAGCTGTACGAGTCACAATTGGCAAAATACAGAGAGGAGAAGAGGAATCAATTTGCAAGTATTAAAACAAGTACTAGAACAAATCTATTTCCATGGGAAAATGCAAACAAAATTAGAACCTTGAGACTTTCCATGTTAAACAAAGGAATGTCTGCAAGTGTTTTGATAATCTTGGGCAAGCACAACTGAAAGAACTGTTCTACACTAAAAAATCTCTTTGGGAGAAGGCTGAAGAAGAACAAAGAAAATTATTGTCATTTCAATGTGGACCAAGAGGGCAATCTGTTCAAAGACAAAGATATCCTCAAACTGAACAAATTGATAAAGAGACAATGGAGATGATCAAAACTTTGTCTAAAGAAGGGGTGACTACTTAAAGTTGATAATGATGAGAAAAATTTATATTGTGAAGCTGTATGAACAAAAAGGGCATGTGAGAAGACCTCAACCTTAAAGACAATATACTTCTAGGCCTTTCACTATAAGTGTCCCTATTCCAAATACAAGGCCTAAACTGCAAAGAGATCAAAGGCCACCTTCAGAAGTGGACCTACCTAGGAACCTTTATTTTGAATCAAGATCAAAGAACATCAAAGTGATCATGTCTAGTGGTGCATTGAAGAGAGTTGTGTTTAAAGATGACTTCCAGGATTTCAACAAAGAACAGCTGAAAGAAATGGCTAAACTCAACCTGTATGATTATCAAGAGAGACATAGATTTCTAGGTTAACAAAGGAATGAACTTTCAAAATTCTTAGAAGAACAATCTAGAAAGGGATTTCCTTTTCTCAATAAGAAAAGGAAGTTGGAATACTCTTAAGTTGAACGAACAAAAATGTATAGGAGGATGAGTGACATTAGGATGACTGAGTTATCCTACAAGCAATCAAGAAGATCCTCTAATCCTATGGCCAACATGAGAGAGTGCATCAGCATGAAGCAGCAAATGTCAAAGCCCAAATATGAAGTCCAGAAGAATGGAAGATTCTCAAAGATATTCTATGAACAGAAGACTCAATCATTTATATTGAGAAATTAGGAAGGAATGGCCTTGGGCATAATTGAGCATGACACTGAATTGAAGTATCTTCATGTGGAGGATCCTGTTGACATAATCAGATGGAATCTGTCTTCTCAACATCCACACCACAGGGATATCTCCCTATTTCAACAAAAGGTTGCAGCAGTAAAGTTTGATAGTACATCAGAGGCAGGAAGCTCTGTAAGATGAAAGCCTTCTTGTTTTCTTTGTTTAAATTTGATTTGTAATGTCCATGTGACAACCATTTTGAATATTTAATTTTATTCAAGTAATGTAGTTTTACTTTTTGAAATTTGATGTGTATTTTGAAATGTGTATGTAACCAACAGGTGTTTTGGTACAGCCGAGTTTGTTCTAATCTAGGGAGAGATTGTTGGGATCAAGATTCAACGACAGAAAGATTGGAATCTTCTCAACCTTCTCATAAATGGTTAAGTATGGTAAACGAGCAAACTTAGACTTCGAGCAATTCTAAACTTAATTCAAGCAAGGTATTATACTTATTGATTAAAGTTATCTTCTAGAAGTCTTCTAAGTGTTAGTTCAAGCAAACTACACTTCATCAAGCACGGTTGTTCTTCAAGTCAAGCAAGGTTTGTTTTAGAGCACACATGATGTTGGGTCAAGAATTTGACCCAAATGAGGAGATTTGACCTAAATGAAGAATTTGGAAGATTGGAATCTTCTCAACCTCCTCAGAAACTGCTAAGTATTGAATCCGAGCACACCTTGGACCTTCGAGTAAGCTTTTACTTAGCCGAGTATGAGATTTTGCCTTCCGAGCGAGGTTTACTTCAAATAGTCTTCTTAAGTGGATATCCGAGCAAGGTATGCTTTTTAGTGATTTTCGAGTAAGGTTCATTGATTTGGCATATCCGAGTAAGGTTCACTTTGTCAAGCAGGGTTGTTCTTCAAGACCAAGTATTTTGCTCTTCCGAGTAAGGTATGGCACCAAGTCCAAGAAGCCAAGTAATTGGAAGACCGGGCAAGGTATTCTTTAATAATTATGGTCCGAGTATACTTGATGAGTTAATAGAATATCTTTAAGTTATCTCGAGTAAGGTTTTGCTCAAGTAAGGAATGTACTCCCCAGTACGCCTTTTCAATAAGTTGTTCAACTGACAATGAGCCGAACAGGATCATTGAAGAACAAGGTTGCTCGTAAGGATTTGTCGAGCAAAGTTTGATAAGTCCAAGAAGATTGAAGTCTACTCGGTGAATATTTTACTTGGTAAAATATTCTTTAAGTAAAGTCTACCCGGAAACTGATTCCGATTACACTTCTATGTTTACCAAGTCTGAAGGAGGGCCGAGTACACTGCGTACTCGGAGACTGAAGTTTAATGAAAAGCTTACCCGGAAGACTTGTTTTACACTTAGTATATTTTTGAATATGTAAATTGAATATGTACTATCGGATAGGGTTTCTAGAAGGAATGACAGCTGTCTTAGGTTGGCAGGCCTATAAATAGAATAATTAGGGCACGCCGCCAAAGAAGACAGACAGACGAGAGACGACACAATACAGATAAAACCGACACATTAATTGAGAGAATATTGTGTGTGTGACGGCTGTCCTAGGATTCCTTCTAAACCCTAATCGATTATCCTTTTGTAAGATTAACGTTATATAAATGGAAATCTTTTGAGTGAATCCTTCGTGTGTCTTCGTATTTTGAATATTCATTGCAACCGTATGTTTGTTATTGATTCCGCCTTTAACAAACGCTCATCTTTCTAAACATAGTAACCCGTCATTAACTCGCTTGTCAACACGATTAATTTTGTGTGAGTTATGACATGATTGATTAAGATCCGATCCAAATCGAACATCAGAACCTAAGGACAAATGACAAGTGGTATCAGAGCCTGTTGCTGCTATTTTTAGAAAGATTGTTGCTGATTAAGTTTTGTAGAAGAATGACGTAAGCAGAGCACTGTTCGATTGATTTGTGAGGTCAGAAGCTCTGTTCTTCATTTTTCTTCCAGATCTACAAGTTTTAGGTGTTTTCTTTTCCTTATTTCACTTAAAGCTTTGATTTTTATTGTTGAATCTTGTTCTATTCATATCAAACACCTCAGATCTAAGAATTTATTCACAGATCTGATTGTTTTACTCTATTTTTGATAAGAACTTAACTTTTATTTTAAGAAAATGTCTGGATATGAGGAACAAGAGGTGTCTACTAATAAGATACCTAGATTGTATGGTCAGGAGAACTTTACCAAGTGGAAAGTGCTTTTTGAGGCTGCTGTTTGTTATAATGATGTGGATATGTGGAATTCTATCATGAATGGTCCACAAGCTGCCGTTGAAGAAGGTGCTAATGCAAATGCTATTGCTGCTGTCAGAGAGAGAATGAGAAAAGTTGATGACAGAGCATTGGCTATGCTCAAACTTGGTCTGTCTTGGGAAATCCTCACAAAGGTTGCACATCATCAAAATGCTAAGGCAATGTATGATGCAATCCTTGAGATGTATGAAGGGAACACTGAATTGAAGAACATTAAGAAGCAAAGACTGAAGCAACAGTTAGAAAGATTCAAGTATAGAGATGGTGAAAGGTTGAAGTCAATACTAGAACGTTTTCTGAGTATTGTGAATGAGTTGAGAACAACTGATTATGTAATGACTGACTTTGATTTGAATACAAAGTTGCTCAACTCAATGCCAAAAGAATGGTATACTGCTTGCAAATTCATCCTTCAAAAGCAAAATTTCAATGAATTGAAATTGGATGACGTAGTATATTTTCTTCAAGCTGCTGAACTTGAAATGATTGAGAATGAAATGATCAAGGAAGATAAACCAAGTTTCAATGTGTCAAATGCTTTAATTTCTCCAATGGGGAATCTTACAACAAAGAATCAACAACAAATTCCCATCATTGAAGAACCAAGTGATCACAACATGAGACTCCTAGGTCATTCATTGGAAGTGGTTCAAGCAGTCAAGGTGGTCAATAGAGGTTTAATGTTCAATTGATTAATGATGATTCAGCCTCTGTGGGAAATGGAAATGCTCAAAGTGCTGGTGCAGGGCATGTTCAAGGGAGTGATGCACAAGCCCTAATGTCTATGTTCACTGAATCCTACAATGCATTTGTGGCCAAAAACTTGATTCACACAAGTGTAGTGTAGGATGATTTGGAACAAATAGATGCTGATGACCTTGAAGACATGGATCTCAAATTGCAAGCTGCAACGTTGGCATTAAGAAGCAAGAGACTGTACAATAGAACTGGTAGATCACTAGTTTCTGGTCCAAATGAAAGAATAGGATTTGACAAATCCAAGGCTATCTGCTACAACTGTCAACAGCCTGGACACTTTGCAAGAGAGTGCAATATCCCAAGGAACTTTCAAGTCAATCAGTTCCAACAGCCTAGAAACCAACAACAATACCAGCAGAATGTGCATAGAAACAACAACCAGCAGAACTTCAACAATAACCAAGGCTTCAATCCCAACAACAACAACTTCCATCCAAACAACAACTTCAATCCCAATTTTAACAACTACTATCAGCCTTAGATGAACAACTAGCAGGGTATGAATCAGAATCAAGTATATCAAATGAACAACAATCAGAATCAAGCTGTTCAAAACCCTGCAACTAACAACATTCTAGCAAACCAAAATCAACCAAGAAATCAAGGCAATGTGGCAGTAACTACTCAGCATGAGGGAAGCTTTGACTGGAGTAACCATGAGGAATATATAGAAGATGATATCAGAAGAGCTAATGTGGCATTCATGGCCATAGACTCTGCATCTTCATCTAAGGCCACTCCATTGAATGATATATGGTATATGGATAGTGGTTGTTCTAGGCACATGACTTGTGACAAAAGGTCACTTGTGAATTATGTAGAGAAATATGAGGGTCCAGTTGCTTTTGGGATTGATGAAAATGGTGGAAAGATTATGGATAAAGGGATATTGACAAATGGGAAGGTGTCTTTTGGCAATGTCTTTCATGTTGAGGGACTACAATACAATTTGTTGAGTATATCTCAAATGTGTGATAAGGGTTACAAAGTCAGTTTTGATGATTCTCATTGCTTCATCTTAAAACCTGAGTTTGTGATCCCACCTAAAATGATTATAATGATGGCACCAAGAAATGGCAACTTGTATGAGTTGAATATGAAATATGCTATTTCAAGAGGTGGTGCATGTTTTGTTTCCAAAGCCACTGAAAATGAATCTAAATTGTGGCATAGGAAGTTGTGTCATGTGAACTTGAAGAATATGAATAGACTGGTCAAGGGTGAACATGTGATTGGTTTGCCTACATGAGAATTTAAGTTAGATGATCATTGTGACTCATGTCGGAAGGGAAAACAACACAAGTCTACTCATAAGACAAAGCTCATCAATTCAATTGATCAACCTCTTGAGTTACTTCACATGGATCTTTTTAGTCCTGTGAGTGTACCAAGTATTGGAAAGAAGAGATACTGTTTGGTGATCATTGATAACTATTCAAGATATACTTGGGTTTATTTCCTAAGTACCAAAGATGAGACTGCTGAGTTGATCAAGGGTTGTGTTACAATGATGGAAAACAAACTGAATAAGAAAGTGAAGATGATAAGAAGTGACAATGGTACTGAGTTCAAGAATGGAGTTATGGAAGAATTTTGTGCTCTGAAAGGAATAATGCAACAATTTTCAGCTCCAAGAACTCCTGAACAAAATGGTGTTGCAGAAAGGAGAAACAGAACACTAATAGAAGCTGCAAGAACCATGTTGGATGATGCTAACTTACCTGTCACATTCTGGGCTGAAGCAATCAACACTGCTTGTTATGTTCAGAACAGAGTGCTTGTGAACAAAAGGCATGATAAAACTCCTTATGAGATTTTCAACAATAGAAAGCCTTACATCAAGTTCTTCAAGCCCTTTGGCTGCAAATGTTTTTTATTGAACACTAGAGACTATTTGAACAAGTTTCAAACTAAGTAACTAGATTGTTTCTTTGTTGGATATTCTACTCACTCAAAGGCATACAGAGTTTATGTGAAAGATCACATGAGTGTGATAGAGTCATCTGACATTATTTTTAATGAGAATCAATTCAACACAGTCAGTGGTGCAACATGGATGTTTGATCATGAAAAGTTAATAAAGTCATTCAAGATTTATTCTGAAGACTTTGATGATACATTCTACAAGACCAGTGTACTTGAAGAAAATAAGAAGAAAGAACTGGACTTGGAAGAATTGTGGAAAAAGGTTGCTAGGAAAGAAAAGGAATACACTTTTGTGAAAAGCTCCTCAAACAATGACATTGAACAAGATCAGGAAATGACAAGTCAAGATAGTCCATATGTACAAAATGATCATGTTCATAATGGGAGTGACACAAGCAACCAATCAAATGAAGTTGAAAATGCTTCCACAACAAGATTTCAAGACTTTTTTCAAAGTTTGAATCTGGGAAACAATGGTGCATCTACTTCAGGACAAACCAATGATGAAGCACCAGAGTTTCATGATGCAGAAGCTGATTTGATCATTGAAGAACCTGAAATCAATGAAACAAATCTTGACACAAATTTGTCTACAAATATGATAATACAAACTCCTACTATTGAAAAGAATCACCCTGCTGAAAATATCATTGGTGACTTGCATGAAAGAGTAACAAGAAGTCATTCTGAGATAGCAAACATATGTTTGTACTCTTGCTTTCTATCCCAATTAGAACCAAAGAATATTGCTCAAGCTTTAAAAGACAATAGTTGGGTAGAGGCAATGTAAGAGGAATTGGCCCAGTTTAGAGATTTACATGTATGGGATCTTGTAGACAAGCCACATGACAGATATGCAATTGGAACCAAATGGGTGTTCAGAAACAAAAGGGATGAAAGGGGTTTGGTGATTAAGAACAAAGCTAGACTTGTGGCACTGGGATGTCTTCAAAAGGAAGAGATAGACTTTGAGGAAGTGTTTGCACCAGTTGCAAGACTGGAAGCCATAAGAATTTTCCTTGCATATGCTGCCTCAAAGAACATAAGAGTATTCCAGCTTGATGTTAAATCTGCATTCCTTAATGGAAAGACTGATGAAGAAGTGTATGTGGCTCAACCACCAGGTTTTGAGGATCCTTTGTATCCAAACAGGGTGTGTAAGTTAAACAAAGCCCTTTATGGATTGCATCAGGCTCCTAGAGCATGGTATGATGAGTTATCAACTCATTTTCTTGAAAATGGTTTCACTAGGGGAGCCATTAACAAGACACTCTTCTACATAAGAAAGGGATCAGATTTGTTACTAGTACAAGTCTATGTTGATGATATCATCTTTGGATCTACAAATGAAAATATGTGTTTGGAGTTTGAAGAGGTGATGAAGTCCAAGTACAGCATGAGTTCCATGGGTGAAATGAATTTCTTTCTGGGACTGCAAGTTCAACAAAAGGATGAAAGAATCTTCATTTACCAAGCTAAGTATGTGCAGGACATTTTGAATAAGTTCAACTGTCATGATTACAAGGCTGCCACAACTCCAATGGACACCAAGGAAAAGATGATAGCTGATGAAAAGGGGGAGTCAGTTGATGAACATGAATACAGAGCCAAGATTGGATCTCTGATGTATCTGACTGCAACAAGACCAGATATCATGTTTGCTGTTTGCGTATGTGCTAGGTTCCAATGTGACATTCATGACAAAACGAGGTACACTATATTTATTACGTAACAAGTAAACGATAAATCGGTTAATTCGTAGTGCTTAAAAGAGTAACCGACCGATACTAATTATGACCCGTATACATACTGAGGGGTCATATACGAGTTATACATATGCTATATAGGCTAACATATTGATATTTAGGCCCTAGTACGTTTAAAACTCTTTAAACGAAAAAGGTTTCGTTTATCGATACGCTATAAGCTTAAACGCAATCGTTAATATCAAAACAAGCATTGTAGCATCCGTTAAGCCGAAAAAGATTTATAAAACACTTACATGACATGTTCTAAGCAATCCGTGAAAATATTTTGGAATTTTACAACGAGTCAGTACGTTTTTCTTATTTTACAAAAATAAGCTGAAAAACACTCGTTTTTGCGCTATTTCTCATACCCGAATTAATTTTCTTGCGAAAAACCGAACCCGAACTAAATTTGAAGTGGGCTTTTCATGTTTGGGCTTGTATGATCAAATTAATGGGCCAAAACAGCCCATTAAGGGCCCTAGAAACTTGCAGCCGCCAAGCACTCTATCCCACCAAGATATTTATTTACTAGCTTCTTGAATAAGCTACCTCATTTTATGTCATAAACTTAAAGACTAGACCTCCCTTCAGCTGTTCTTCCAAACCCTTGCCCAAAACCCACAAGTAAGTTTCATTTCCATGAACTTTTAACCATCTTTTAACTAAGTTATAATCTTATAAACATGTTTTAGTTAGTTTTAAACATGTGTAACCATCCAAAAACCCTAAAAATCAAGTAAAACCATGTTTTGATGTTAAACATGTTTACAAACCAGGAACATATACTTTTTTGGTCAAAAACGCGGATTAGAACATGAATACAACGTTTTTACGGTTAGAAAGTTCGGTTTGAACCCAAAACCGAAACCCTAATTATCAAGGCTGTCACATGGATGATTTATGCTTGGTTTGATTTTATATGATATGTAGATATACTGAGTTTGCAACCCGAGACCCGGAAAGTCGTTTAAGCTAGCAAAATTCATCGAAAACCGACAAGGTAAACCCGTAACACTCGTTTAGGGGCTGTTTAGTATTAGGTTGTTACGTGCTTGTTGTTAGCTTGTGAAAACTTGCAGGGACATTAGGGATCATATAAATGAGTCCCTGTTCAAATTTGGTAATTTTTCGATAAACGGAGAATATTTGGTGAATTTATTTCCGTTTATGAACTTTTATTTGGGAAAAATAGCTAAACATATTGAAAAATTATGAAACTTGGTTTTGGAGTTTAATATGTGATGGTAAGATCACTGGTAAAGTTTGGGAATCATTGGAAATGCCTAAGTAAGGTTTGTGCAATCATGGTTTAACCGAATTTTAACAGCCGAAAAACGCACAAAAAGGCATTTTGTCAAAAGAGTTAGGTTCTGGAAATTTTTCAGGGGCTATGTAATAACATTGAGGCCATTGGTAAAAATTATCGGATTTTTCGGAGGTCGTTTGATATAAACGGGCCATTTATTACACGATTATAACCTATTAAATGAATTTTTATAAATAAATAATTAATCATAAAATTTCTGAAAATATTTTTATAAAATTTTCCATGTCTTAATGTATTTTTACAAAAATTTACATAATTTATATATAAGTACATATTTAGTTATGATTAATCAAAGATTTAAATTATAATTGTTTTAACGAAACCGGCAGTTTTGTGTTTAACGGACTGACTGGTATGTCAAAATGTCAAAAGTGGTCAAATATCATATTTTTGAATGATATTGATAAAAACGAACTTTTTACGAGAATTCCGGACAAATCGGGTGGATTGTGCGCGTTTTGTATAATCAAACCCGTGTGAAAACGGAAACGAACCCTGCGATCAAACCAGACACCGAAACCTTAAAATTCTTTCATAAATCAAATCATTTTAACAATCAATATATTTACTTAAGTTTTATGTGATCTTACATAATCCCGAAACGTATAAACGATCAACTGAGCTAGGCTCAGGAAACGGTGAAACTGAGCCAAATCCAGTTTTAAACATTTCATAGTATACAACGTCACAATCTAAGACTATGGTCATGTTCTGGGCCTAACAGCTATACCCAGATTATCTATACAGCCCGACTTAGCTTGAACACTGTACTAGTAATAACGATACGATACCGTTTATAGGAATCAGCCTATAAACGAGGAATCTGACTTATTGATACGTGATTTCTGTGCGAACTACGATAAGGTGAGTTTCACGACCCCCACTTTCTAAACTGTTTTACGAACTTTTGGGGTGAAAAGCATGTTTACATATACTGATATACTTGAAAACGTGTGATGATGTGGATTATCTAAGTACTAACACTTGACAAGTCCCCACAAACACAAGTGATTAACTTCGTGCCGGTGACGTGTGGATAGTACTATCGGTTTGACAAACCCAACTGACAGAGCCGGAGGGGTATGCCGGAACATATGTAAACCCAGTTGCACATTGTCATTATATTTTTACATACTGCTATGTGGTGTTAGACATAGTACATACTTGGGGCAAAGTGGCTTTTAAATGCCAACGGGAGTGCATGGGCAGTGGAGGCCATGTGTTTAGCTCGTTTCGGTTTCACTTGTGGCTTAGTATAATACATCATACACAGACATATATACATACACACTGTAAACTTTACGAACTCGTGTACTGATTTCATTGATACTCGTGAAACTTGAAACTCACCAACTAGACGTAGTTGACCCGTTTTAACATGTTTTTCAGGTAAACCAAAAGTGGAATGATTTGCTTACATGCTTGGTGTTAGAAGGAAAGTTGAATAGCTGTGAATAGACGCTGATATAATACTGAATAAGAAGCTCGTAAACCGGTTATGTGTTTTTCACCTAGTTTGTAAACATAGTATCTACCCATGTAATATAATGTAAATTAGTTTATGAATTTCTTTATAAACAATGTTGTTGATACCAGTGTTATCTGTTACATTCCCGTATTACGCTTCCGCGACTACCTAGTCGGGGTGTGACAGAAGTTGGTATCAGAGCCATTGGTTATAAAGAATTAGGATGTCCCTTAGGATACCCTAAGATAACCGTAGGCTCGATTAACTCTGGGAATAAAATAATATTAAATAATATACACGAATGATTCTCGTGATGAACGCGAATGGACAAGTGGGTTATTATGGTCCGGAACGTAATAACAGACTTGTTTGTACGAGGAAATTCGAGAAGAAGTCGATAAACAATCGAATAGGTAAAAACAGCAACATATGTGTATAAAATATAATAATAGATAAATATCTGTGTATATAAACGATTATTTGTGCTTATGTGTATAAATACCTGCATGTATTTTACTATGATTAATATAGAAGGATATTATTCTTATCACTAACAATTGTACAAGAATATGTCAAGATCTACTGATCGTTTACCTAATACCCTACCACAGGGCCTGAGGAGGAGGAGGAGGATCCGGAAGAGGAAACTGAGGAGGAACCAGAGGAAATGGAAGAAGGTGCAGATGCGGTAATTCCTCGCGAGGTACCCTTAGATCAACCCGACTTATCGGGTTACCGTTGTGACACCTATCCCCCTAGGGAATCCCCTAGGAATGCTGCAGGACAGGGAGCTACTAGTGCTTATCATTCACCTGTTAGAGCACCCAGATCCCCTACTCCACCTGTACAACATACACCAGTACCCCCACCTACTATTAGAAACCGTCAGACCGCTCGCATTTCAGTTCGTCCACCTGAGCACACTTCTCTCCCACCTCGATCTACGTACCGTAGGGGAGAAACATCACGTGTCTAGGTTACTGAGATACCTATTCCTACTTGGGGTTTACCCGCCACGGTACCCGAGCCACCTCGTCATTCTGATTCAGCATGGTTTGGTTTAGGAACTGATCAGCTTTTAGAACAATCACATTCGATAAATAACCTAAACCAGCATAGACATGATATGTATGATCACATGAGGTATATGCAGCAGGAAATCAGAATTGTTCAAAGATCCAGTGCTCACAGCCACGGGCGTCAGGATCGAGCGATGATACTACTGGGGGTATGCTTAGCAGTTAATGCGGCCCTAGTGGCTGCTGTTGTTTGGTTGTGGCTCCATGTTGCAAAGAATGGATAGGACATAATAGTCTAGTCTTATGTATATAGTCTTTTGATATCCCAAGCAGCATTTTGTTACAGCGTGTTGGGCTGACTTGGGAGTTGTTTGTGGTTTAGTACTATTTCAAGCACTGGCCCTTATCGGGTTAAGTCTACATGTCACTTAGTGACAAATTTTGATACGCATATACAAGCGCTGGCCTATACCAGGTTAAGCCTATGCGCTAATTTTGGATGCATATGTACAGTAATGATTATAATTAATACAAACGTGTTTTCTTTGGCATAGTTATGTGTTGTGAAATTGTAATATTGTAAAGTTGTGTTGATCATAGTGAGACGATATTGATTATTATATAATTGATTATTTTATAGAATGGCCCCGAAGAAAGTAAACCCTTTGTCTGAGGCGGAAGTGGTCGTAATGATTGCTCGTCAACTACAAGCAGTGATACCAACAATTGTAGCACAAGTCACTGCAGGCATACGTGTTAACAATACTGTTAATCAACCTACGAGCACCACCACGGCCACTGTTAATACACCTCCGCCGGACACTAATGTAGCCCCGGGTGTTACTACCCCGGTGAATACTGATAATGTCATAAATAATAATAACACTCTCCCAACCATGAATGTCACTGGGAACCCAGAACCTGTTGTGCACCCTGATAATATCCCGAACCCGAACCCTGTACCGGTTGTTAACACAACTAATAATGATAATACTCGGACCAATACCGATAATAATAATAATAATAACCGAGAACCCCCGCGTCAGGAGTACTCATACAAACAATTTACATCATGTAAACCGATTGAGTTTAAGGGTATTGAAGGACCTAACGGGCTGGTCAAATGGATAGAAAAGACTGAATCAGTAATTAATATCAGTGAGTGTCCACCGAACCGCGTGGTCAAATTTGCTACCAGTATGTTTCTAGATCAAGCGCTGATGTGGTGGAACACGGTAGTCCAAATAAGGGGACAAGATGCTATTAATCGTATGTCATAGACTGAATTAAAAACCCTCATGCTAGAGCATTTTTGTCCTAAAAGTGAGATTCAGAGGTTGGAACACGAGTTATGGAATCTGGAAATGAAAGGAGCAGACCATGTGGGATACACGAATCATTTTAACGAACTGTCCCGCTTAGTGCCATGGTTAGTTACACCGGAAGCAAAACGAATAGAACGTTATATCTGGGGACTGACCCCTGCTGTGAGAAGTATAGTGAATTCAGTTGCCCACCCGACATTAGAAAGTGCTGTATCTCAAACGGGTGTCGTTACTTTTGATCTGATGAGAAGTGGAGTGATAAGGATGCCAGGTGAAACAACAAGTTTAAAACGAACTGATTATGGGACAAGAATACAAGGAAACCTTCAAAACAAGCGGGCTCGTCCGAATACCCGAAGTTATGCCATGACCAGTTCTAATGTAAAACAAGAGACCTATAAAGGTACGTTACCGAAGTGCAGAAGATGTAACTTTCATCATGTGGGTGATTGCAAACCGATCGTTTGTCAAAAGTGTGGAAGAACGGGACACTATGCCCCCAACTGTAGAACCCCCACCAATACTGTTAACCGTCCACCGCAATCAACTCAACTACCTCGACCTCAACCAACCCGCCCACAACTCAACCAACAAACCCCACCTACCACGAACCTCCGTGCTTGCTTGGCAGTACGGAACACTTTCGGAGATACTGCCCCAATTTGAACCCGAGTACAGTGAGAAGGCAGAACCAAGCACAAGCATCAACCTCCAACGCAGCTAAGGGACGCGCATTTGTATTAGGACCGGGTGAAGCGCGTCATGATCCGAATGTGGTGACAGGTACATTCTTAGTTTCGGGTCAGTATGCTTCAGTTTTGTTTGATACGGGCGCCGATAGAAGTTTCGTATCTGTTAATTTCTTACCTTTAGAAAATATGCCAGTTAGTGAACTAACAAAACCATATACTATAGAACTCGCTAACGGTAAGCCTATACTTGTTAACCGAATAGCCCGAAACTGTTCCCTTATCCTAAACGACCACCCATTCCTTATTGATTTACTTCCTGTGGAATTGGGAAGTTTCGATGTTATAGTCGGTATGGACTGGCTATCTAAGTATAAAGCTGAAATTGTCTGTAAGGATAAGACCGTTAGGATACCTCTTTCGAATGATGAAGCTATGATTGTTCAAGGTGAGAAATCTGGTACAGTACTGCCTCTCATATCTCAACTTATGGCATTGAGATATTTACGCCAAGGTTGTACTTTATACTTGGCGAGCGTAACAGTTAAGGAACCCGAGGAAAAACGAATGGAAGACATCCCAGTGGTACACGAGTATTCAGATGTATTCCCCGATGAGTTGCCTGGTTTACCACCGACCCGACAGGTTGAATTCCGTATTGACTTGATACCGGGAGCAGCACCCATTGCTAAGGCACCTTATCGACTTGCACCTTCTGAAATGCAAGAACTGTCCAACCAGTTACAAGAATTACTGGACAGGGGTTTTATTCGCCCTAGTTACTCACCGTGGGGAGCACCAGTGTTGTTTGTAAAGAAGAAAGATGGGAGTTTTAGAATGTGTATTGATTATCGGGAATTGAATAAAGTGACTATAAAGAATAGATACCCCTTACCTCGAATTGATGACTTGTTTGATCAGCTCCAAGGTGCGAAGTATTTTTCAAAAATTGATCTTAGATCTGGTTATCATCAAGTAAGAATTCAGGAAGAAGACATACCAAAGACAGCTTTCCGAACTCGGTATGGTCACTATGAATTTTTGGTTATGCCGTTTGGATTGACAAATGCACCTGCAGTGTTTATGGACCTCATGAACCGAGTTTGCAAACCTTACCTTGACAAGTTTGTGATAGTGTTTATCGATGACATTTTGATATATTCGAGAAGTAAGGAGGAACACGAACAACATTTGCGGGAAATCTTAAAATTATTGAGGCAAGAGAAGTTATACGCAAAGTTGTCCAAATGTGAGTTTTGGCTACAAGAAGTACAGTTTTTGGGACACATTGTGAATCATCAAGGAATCCAAGTAGACCCAAGTAAAATTGAGGCCATTAAGAATTGGCAAGTGCCTAAGTCACCAAGAGAAATTCGTCAATTCTTAGGACTAGCCGGATATTATAGAAGATTCATTGAAAACTTTTCAAGTATTGCACAACCTCTAACCCTCCTAACTCAAAAAGATCGAGCATATGAATGGGGAGAAGAACAAGAAATGGCCTTCCAAACGTTAAAACAGAAGTTATGTGAGGCTCCAATATTAAGCCTTCCAGATGGAACTGATGAATTGGTGGTATATTGTGACGCATCTCGTAAAGGTTTAGGATGCGTACTGATGCAAAGAAAGAAAGTAATAGCATATGCTTCCCGACAATTAAAAGTACATGAAAAGAATTATACGACCCATGATTTGGAATTGGGAGCAGTTATCTTTGCATTGAAGATTTGGAGACATTACTTGTATGGCACTAAATGTACCATCTATACTGATCACAAAAGCCTACAACACATATTCGATCAGAAGGAGCTAAACATGAGACAAAGGAGATGGGTAGAACTATTAAATGATTATAATTGTGAGATTAAATACCATCCGGGTAAGGCCAACGTAGTAGCCGATGCTTTAAGCCGAAAAGACAGAATCAGACCATTAAGGGTACGAGCACTCGGAATGATTGTTCAAAGTAGCCTAACCGAACAAGTTCGCGTTGCACAAGATGAGGCCTTGAAGGCAGATCAGCTAGAAAAAGAAGAACTACATGAAAATGAAAGGAATTTTGAGAAGAAAATTGATGAAGTATATTATTACAAAAACCGGGTCTGGATTCCAACACTTCATAAACTCCGAAAGTTGATTCTTGATGAAGCACACAAATCCAAATATTCTATTCATCCAGGTGCTGATAAGATGTATAAGGATGTTAAAGAATTTTACTGGTGGCCTGGTATGAAAAAGGATATAGCCGTGTATGTAAGTAAATGTGCAACATGTGCAAGGGTTAAGGCGGAATATCAAAAACCTTCGGGAATGTTACAACAACCCGAAATCCCACAATGGAAATGGGAACAAATTACCATGGACTTTGTGACACACCTTCCTAAAACCTCTCGAGGACACAACGCAATTTGGGTAATTGTGGACCGATTAACCAAATCCGCACACTTTATTCCCATCCGTAACAACTACACCACCGAAAAACTCGCTCAAATTTACATCGATGAAATAGTATCTCGACACGGAGTACCTCTTTCGATTATTTCCGATCGAGACAATCACTTTACTTCACATTTCTGGCAAGCAGTACAAGAAGCCTTGGGAACCCGAATCGACCTAAGTACAGCTTACCATCCCCAAACTGATGGTCAATCCGAACGAACCATCCAAACATTAGAAGATTTACTTCGTGCTTGTGTACTGGACTTCAAAGGGAATTGGGATCAACACCTCCCGCTCATTGAATTCTCTTACAATAACAGTTATCACAGTAGTATACAAGCAGCACCTTATGAAGCTCTATACGGGCGAAAATGTAGATCACCACTATGTTGGACAGAAGTGGGTGATACTCAAATTTCAAGATCCGATTTAATTCAGGAAACCACCGATAAAATTCACCAGATTAAACAAAAATTGAAAGCTGCCCGTGACCGACAAAAGAGTTATGCCGATGTTCGCAGAAAACCGTTATCTTTTGAAATAGGTGATAAGGTATTTTTAAAAGTATCGCCATGGAAAGGTGTTATAAGATTTGGAAAGACTGGTAAACTAGCCCCGAGATACATCGGACCTTTTGAGATTGTCGCAAAAATTGGTCCCGTAGCTTACCGATTAAAACTACCCTTAGAACTGAGCACTATTCACGACGTGTTTCATGTATCGAATCTGAAAAAGTGTTTGACTGATGAAACGACAATAGTACCACTGGAAGATGTTCAGATCAACGAAAAGCTCAACTTCGTAGAGGAACCGGTAGAAATTGTAGACGGGAAAACCAAACAGTTACGACACAACAAAATTTCATTGGTAAAAGTTCGGTGGAATTCAAAACAAGGACCCGAATATACTTGGGAACGAAAGGACGAATTCCGACAGAAATACCCACACCTTTTCCCTAGAAAACAGATGACACATTAAATTTCGAGGACGAAATTTCTTAACGGGGGGAGAATGTGACATTCATGACAAAACGAGGTACACTATATTTATTACGTAACAAGTAAACGATAAATCGGTTAATTCGTAGTGCTTAAACGAGTAACCGACCGATACTAATTATAACCCGTATACATACTGAGGGGTCATATACGAGTTATACATATGTAATAGAGGCTAACATATTGATATTTAGGCCCTAGTACGTTTAAAACTCTTTAAACGAAAAAGGTTTCGTTTATCGATACGCTATAAGCTTAAACGCAATCGTTAATATCAAAACAAGCATTGTAGCATCCGTTAAGCCGAAAAAGATTTATAAAACACTTATATGACATGTTCTAAGCAATCCGTGAAAATATTTTGGAATTTTACAACGAGTCAGTACGTTTTTCTTATTTTACAAAAATAAGCTGAAAAACACTCGTTTTTGCGCTATTTCTCATACCCGAATTAATTTTCTTGCGAAAAACCGAACCCGAACTAAATTTGAAGTGGGCTTTTCATGTTTGGGCTCGTATGATCAAATTAATGGGCCAAAACAGCCCATTAAGGGCCCTAGAAACTTGCGGCCGCCAAGCACTCTATCCCACCAAGATATTTATTTACTAGCTTCTTGAATAAGCTACCTCATTTTATGTCATAAACTTAAAGACCAGACCTCCCTTCAGCTGTTCTTCCAAACCCTTGCCCAAAACCCACAAGTAAGTTTCATTTCCATGAACTTTTAACCATCTTTTAACTAAGTTATAATCTTATAAACATGTTTTAGTTAGTTTTAAACATGTCTAACCATCCAAAAACCCTAAAAATCAAGTAAAACCATGTTTTGATGTTAAACATGTTTACAAACCAGGAACATATACTTTTTTGGTCAAAAACGCGGATTAGAACATGAATACAACGTTTTTACGGTTAGAAAGTTCGGTTTGAACCCAAAACCGAAACCCTAATTATCAAGGCTGTTACATGGATGATTTATTCTTGGTTTGATGTTATATGATATGTAGATATACTGAGTTTGCAACCCGAGACCCGGAAAGTCGTTTAAGCTAGCAAAATTCATCGAAAACCAACAAGGTAAACCCGTAACACTCGTTTAGGGGCTGTTTAGTATTAGGTTGTGACGTGCTTGTTGTTAGCTTGTGAAAAATTGCAGGGACATTAGGGATCATATAAATGAGTCCCTGTTCAAATTTGGTAATTTTTTGATAAACGGAGAATATTTGGTGAATTTATTTCTGTTTATGAACGTTTATTTGGGAAAAATATCTAAACATATTGAAAAATTATGAAACTTGGTTTTGGAGTATAATATGTGATGGTAAGATCACTGGTAAAGTTTGGGAATCATTGGAAATGTCTAAGTATGGTTTGTGCAATCATGGTTTAACCGAATTTTAACAGCCGAAAAACGCACAAAAAGGCATTTTGTCAAAAGAGTTAGGTTCTGGAAATTTTTTAGGGGCTATGTAATAACATTGAGGCCATTGGTAAAAATTATCGGATTTTTCGGAGGTCGTTTGATATAAACGGGACATTTATTACACGATTATAACCTATTAAATGAATTTTTATAAATAAATAATTAATCATAAAATTTCTGAAAATATTTTTATAAAATTCTCCATGTCTTAATGTATTTTTACAAAAATTTACATAATTTATATATAAGTACATATTTAGTTATGATTAATCAAAGATTTAAATTATAATTGTTTTAACGAAACCGGCAGTTTTGTGTTTAACGGACTGACTGGTATGTCAAAATGTCAAAAGTGGTCAAATATCATATTTTTGAATGATATTGATAAAAACGAACTTTTTACGAGAATTCCGGACAAATCGGGTGGATTGTGCGCGTTTTGTATAATCAAACCCGTGTGAAAACGGAAACGAACCCTGCGATCAAACCAGACACCGAAACCTTAAAATTCTTTCATAAATCAAATCATTTTAACAATCAATATATTTACTTAAGTTTTATGTGATCTTACCTAATCCCGAAACGTATAAACGATCAACTGAGCTAGACTCAGGAAACGGTGAAACTGAGCCAAATCCAGTTTTAAACATTTCATAGTATACAACGTCACAACCTAAGACTATGGTCATGTTCTGGGCCTAACAGCTATACCCAGATTATCTATACAGCCCGACTTAGCTTGAACACTGTACTAGTAATAACGATACGATACCGTTTATAGGAATCAGGCTATAAACGAGGCATCTGACTTATTGATACGTGATTTCTGTGCGAACTACGATAAGGTGAGTTTCACGACCCCCACTTTCTAAACTGTTTTACGAACTTTTGGGGTGAAAAGCATGTTTACATATACTGATATACTTGAAAACGTGTGATGATGTGGATTATCTAAGTACTAACACTTGACAAGTCCCCACAAACACAAGTGATTAACTTCGTGCCGGTGACGTGTGGATAGTACTATCGGTTTGACAAACCCAACTGACAGAGCCGGAGGGGTATGCCGGAACATATGTAAACCCAGTTGCACATTGTCATTATATTTTTACATACTGCTATGTGGTGTTAGACATAGTACATACTTGGGGCAAAGTGGCTGTTAAATGCCAACGGGAGTGCATGGGCAGTGGAGGCCATGTGTTTTAGCTCGTTTCGGTTTCACTTGTGGCTTAGTATAATACATCATACACAGACATATATACATACACACTGTAAACTTTACGAACTCGTGTACTGATTTCATTGATACTCGTGAAACTTGAAACTCACCAACTAGACGTAGTTGACCCGTTTTAACATGCTTTTCAGGTAAAGCAAAAGTGGAATGATTTGCTTACATGCTTGGTGTTAGAAGGAAAGTTGAATAGCTGTGAATAGACGCTGATATAATACTGAATAAGAAGCTCGTAAACCGGTTATGTGTTTTTCACCTAGTTTGTAAACATAGTACCTACCCATGTAATATAATGTAAATTAGTTTATGAATTTCTTTATAAACAATGTTGTTGATACCAGTGTTATCTGTTACATTCCCGTATTACGCTTCCGCAACTACCTAGTCGGGGTGTGACATCCAATCAAATCCAAAAGTCTCCCACATGAATGCTGTGAAAAGAATATTCAGATATTTAAAGGGAAGACCAGACTTAGGGATTTGGTATCCAAAGAACCAATCCTTTATCTGATTGCATATACAGACAGTGATTATGATGGATGCAATATGAGTAGAAAGTCAACATCAGGGGGATGCCAGTTTTTGGGTGAAAGGCTAGTGTCATGGCAATGTAAGAAACAGACCACAGTGTTAATCTCCACTGCAGAAGCTGAATATGTTGCAGCATCTGCCTGCTGTGCACAAGTTCTCTGGATTCAGAATCAGATGCTGGACTATGGTTTGAATTTTCTAAACACCCATGTTCTGATTGATAATACTGCTGCATATTTTACTATTAAGAATCCTGTGCAACATTCTAAGACTAAGCACATTGAAATCAGACATCACTTCATCAGAGATTGTAGTGAAAAAGGTTTGATTGAAATGCAAAGAGTTGATACAAGTGATAATCTGGCTGACCTATTCACCAAACCACTTGATAGAACCAGGTTCAACTTTCCTTTGAAAGCCCTGGGGATGATCAACTCTGATGAAATCTGATTAAGGATGTGTGCTTGGTTGTGTACCTATGTGCTACTTGAATATTTTAGAAGAGGTCACACATGTTGAATATGTTGCTGAATATGTTGCTAAATATGTTACTGAGTATGTTCTATGCTATGTGACTTAACTGTTTCTATGTGTGTCTCTCTGTGATACCTAATTATTTTCTTAGAGATTACACATAATGAATTTGTTTCAACAAAATGTTGATTGAATATGTTTTGATTATGTCACTGTTTTGAAGTTAACTGATAGGTGATTAAGTAACTATCTGTGCAATTTGTTTGAAATTGATGATGATTCTTGACTATCATGTTAACTGATCTGATGTAATGATAAGTAGTTTGATCTGTTTAAGTGAAATTAATTGCTTATATAATGTCATGAGTAATCACATGATTATGGTTACTTGAATATGTTCTTAATCTGATCTTCTGAAGTTGTTAAGATAGAATAGACATTGAATGTGGGTACAGTCTGTTTTTCTTGATGATGAAAGAATGATTAAGATTTGAGTATGTGAAGCAACTGTTTATGTCAAAATGTGTTTTATGTCAAAATTAAGTGATTCAATGAAATTTATAATGAATTTTGCATAACTACAATATTTTGGTCAAAACACGAGCAATTGATTAATGGTGTAGAGATATGATAAGATTATTCAGTTCAAGCTTTTAAGAAGCTTAAAAGAAGGAATTTTAAAGGGAAAGATCTCAAAAAGTTGTTTTTGCTGAAAATTATGTTATTTGCCCAGTTGGAAGGACATGCACCTGTGTATGTTTGGTCCTTAAGTCTCAATTGACTCAAAGGATAGCTATTGACCTGAAAACTGAATGCATTTGGGGCACTTATGACTTGTTTCTTATTCCTTCAATTAAAACTATATCAATATCTCTGCCTTTGACAGAACATATACTCACACATATGTTTGGTCCTGTTGACCATTTTTGGTCAAACAGGATAGCCATTAACCTGACAATGAAGAGAAATTGGGGTGATTGAATATTAAACTGTGTCTTACGGGAAATGATAGTACATTGACTACTTAGCTGATCATATGGAATTAATAGGCTAAAAAGGCCTTAGTATAGTTATTAACATGTATGGTTACTTTCCCATGATGATGTAAAATCTAAGGTGATATAAACATAATGATAATGCTAATCTTTATGTGGAGATGCATAGTTGTTTTGCATGTCTCAAGATAGATCTCTCCGAATGATATGGCAGAAAAGTGATTACCCAGTCATACACAAGCCTGTTGTTATTTGGTCAACCAAAATGAAACATTTTTTATATATGACAAAGAACATGCTTTAAGAAAATTTGAGAAAATATCAAAAACAAGGGGAAGAATGAATAAATCAACCAAAAGTTGATAAATGTTTTAAATATTTTATCAAACATGAGGGTTACAACAAGAACTACAAAGATGTTGACAAAATCTGTCTCATCTTGAATGAAAGGCATGTTGCTAACTGTAAGTCAAACGTTCAACCACTATATGTTTGAATAACAAAAGTCCAAAAATACAATAAGTTCTGTCATAAGAAACTATTTTTGACCAAATACAGGAGGTTGGAGTCAAATTGGGGTGATCTGGGGAAAGCCAAATAAGCTTTGAGAAGAGATATGAGGCATCAGAACACAGTGTTGACCATTATTGCATTATGCTCAAATTGAACCTTAATCATATCACCAAAGAGATGAAAATCATGCTAAGTTTATACCTGCTGTTAACCTATCTAAGTTGTCATAATAATGCTGAGAGTGAAGTATTGAGAAAGCTACTTAGTCAATATGATCCCATTCCTGAGATCTTTTCAGTTTATAAAAGAAATTGTTTTGAAGTGATGTATAACTGAAATTTGATCTCTAAATGCACCATTTGCTCTTAAACTATGTTCTGAAATGATACATAACTCAGAAATGTCTTTGAAAAGTGGTTTAAGTCAAAAAGTGTTGCATTTTGCCTAAAATAGGCTGAATATGATAGTTTGAGTAAGGTTTGATGATTTATAACCTTCTCGTGCACAAATGTATTTTCGGGTAAGGTTTAACCTTTCCGAGTAGAAAGCAGTTGATTATGTCTGAATATGTAAGTTTGAGTAAGGTTTGATGATTTATAACCTTCTCGAGCACAATTGAATATGTAATTTCGGGTAAGATTTAACCTTTCCGAGTACAAAACAGTTGTCTATGTGTGAATATGTTGTTTCGGGTAAGGTTTGACAGTTTTCAACCTTTCTGAGTAAGCTTAGTCATTACTGACTAACTTTATGATTTTCGAGCATACTTTGAAGTGTTTACACTTTTCGGGTAGAGTACACTGTTGAACTCACTTTCCCGAGTAAGCTTGAAGTCTTGAGATGATTATGTGTTGAAATAGCTATCTTTTAAAAAGAAATTCTTGTTTCGAGCAAGCTATGCATGTTATATGCTAGTTTCGAGTAAGCTATGCATATTATATGCTGATTGTGTTTCCAAGCAAACTTTGTGAACTTAAGTGAGTACACCGAGTAAGCTTTGAGTGAATATGTTGTTAGGAAAGACTTGTTAATATTTCCGGACACGCTTAGATGTTACTGTTTAAGTTTGTCATTTTTAGGGTATGATTTGATATGTTGAGTTCCCTCGAGCAAGGGCATACCTGATGATTGAATGTGTCTATCCTAGCAAGCTTAGTGCTAACTTAGGATTTTCGGGCAAGCTCCATGAAATTTTATACAATTGCACACTTAAATGTTTTTGTGTTTAATTTCATTCCGAGCATGCTCTGTGATATATGTGTATGATTTCTTTGAAATTACAAGTGTTTTCGGGCAAACTTTGTTTTCCGAGCACACTTTATATTTCGGGTACACTTGTGTTCCTTCAATATACTTGGTAATTTTCAAAACTTAACTTTCCGAGTACACTGTCTGCTAGAATTTGGTTTCGAGCACACTTTGTATTATATGAAGGTTACTCGGGTATACTTTACATAAGGTTGTTGTCCGAGAACACTTTACATTTGTAAGAGTGCTAGAGCACACTATATGTACAAGCATACTTGAATGAATGCGTTGATTGAATATGTGAGTGAGTATGATAAAAATTTGTTTATGATTTTTATTAGGGATTAATGCTAGATAAGTTTTAATTTGAATTTGGGAATTCTTTGTGAGGGTCTTAATTGATTCTTAGTAAGAATGTTTATTTGATAACTGTGCTTGATTGTTAGTCTTGTGATTTATTTCTCAAGAAATTAAGTATTTCGGGTAAGCTTTCTTCATTATGTCTTAACTTTAAATTAATTTACTTAATCGAGCATGTTTTGAAAAAGAAAGTATTCGGGCAAACTTTGTATATTCTAAATTGAAAATTATTCCGAGTAAAGTTTGACTGAGTAAGGTTTGTTAGTGGAAGTGGACCGAGTAGACTTTGGATAAATTAATTTTTCGAGTAATGTCTTTTGATCTTAAATAAGATTAAATGTTTTAAATATATCAAGTGGATAACGTTACTGGTTGACAGATAATAATTCACAAAATGACAAAAAGCATTTAAAACCAACTTTCAAAAGGGTATAAAAGAGGGACTTAGGCAAATTTTTCAACATTATTTCCCTCTATCTCTCTCCTTCCACTGCAAAACCTCCCTTACTAAGAAAAATAACCGACTTATCGAATTCAAGATTAATCCAAACCCTAATTTTTATCACCCACTAATTCCGACTCGGTAAGCATAAAATTTTATGTTTTTCGATCACAATTAGACTGTAATGTGACTTGATTATGTATTCGAGTACTAACACTCTGTTTATGTGTTTAGGTTATAAATTTGTCGAAGAACAGGTTCATGAAGATTTCTTTCTTTCTTCTTCATTTTTATAACTTGAAATTGTCTAAAGTATTAAACTTTATGTCTAATTTCACTTTGAATGTGTTTGTTTATGTATTGCAGATATTGCAAATAACGAGCCAAAGTATGTTTTTGAGCCAAAGCACAACATGTGTGCGTTACTACAAGTTAAACCAGAGAATGAACCGATGGCTCGGATGATATTAAGGATGGCACTGTCAAATATCAGCTTCGCTCTCACTGAAAGCCCAACTATTTACAGAAATCACTCCTTGGATTTCTGGAGATCAGCAGAGCTAATCGAAGACGGTAATGAAAAAAGAATAGAGGCAACCGTGGCCAGACAAGAGATTCATATCACTGAAAGGATGATCAGAAGGTGTTTAAGACTGAATGACGATGATCACAATCACATCAGCTTCGATACAAAGCATCTATTGAAGATTTTCAAAGAAACAATGGGGTATCAAGGAAATGTCCATGAGGGACAGTTTCAGAAGGGTTTATTTCCGATGCTGTACAGATTTCTGATTCACCACATTATTCATGGATTTGCTCCGAGAAAGGAATCATGGACTCTGATGAGCCTTGATCTAGCAAATGCCACTGTTGGAACGATATTTGATCTGCCATTTAATTTTTCCAAGATGATTTTTGATGGGTTAGTGGGGAATCTGAAGAAACCAGAAAGCAAAAGATTTTTACAGTACCCAAGATTCCTGCTGATCATTTTCAACAGCACTTTACAAGACTTACCAACAATTGGAGTCACACACAAACTCCAAGATCCTGATGCTTACAAGAAAATAAAAAATCCAGGTGTCTCAAATAACTTTGATGCAAGTGTTCCATTTGAAATTTTACCTTGGTTTAAAACCATGATCTGGCTGTAATGCCTGTGCCTGAGCTGAGCTCAGAGGAGGAAGAATGGGGTGATGATGAGAGTGCTGAAGGAGACTCTGATGATGATGTTGATGGCAATGACGGTGGAGATGATTTGGAGATGGGAATTATGTCACAAGAACAGGCGGGAGCAAAGAGAAGAACCTGAACAACCAATCCCAACACTACCACACTCACCACCACCAACCTCACCACAATAAACACCACCTCAATCCTTTACCTTAGACCAACCTGAAACTTCCACACAACACTCACCACAACCACATACTTTACCACTTATAAGCCAAATCCAATCAGAACCAATTATACCTAGCACACAACACACACAATCCCCATCCATCACTGAACAACCCACTTATGAACCATTCCCTACAACCCCACCCTCAAGCCAACAAGATAACACACTTCAAAGAAATATTGATCTAATGTTGGAGAATGCTGAGTTAAGAAGAAGAATTGAGGAAGTGTTGAAAGAGAATCAGGAGTTGAAAATGAGAAATGAGGAGGTGACTGGAGAGAATGTGATGTTGCTGCAGAGGATAGTAGAGGCTGAATTGTTGATTCGAACCCTGGAGCAGGAGGTTGAGAAGACCTCAGCTTCTCCAAAACAGGGGGAGAATATTGATGATAATGATGTTGAAAGGGTTGACAGTATTGATGCTTTAAAGATAATAATGAACAATTATGATGATAGTGATGAATCTGTAATGGATGTGAGAGAAGAAGTAACCAATGATGATGAAGAGATTGTACTTACAGAAGAAATGACTGAGATTGTGGATGAAGAAATGACTGTTGAACTTACTGGTCTGAATGCTACTACTGAGGAACTGGTAAACACTGAACCTGAAGATGATCAAGAAGTTAGTTCCAAGAGGGCAGAGCATGATTCTGAATTAGATCAACTGTTCAAAGAAATTGATGAATATGAAACTTCAGATGAAGAAGAAGATGAAGAGAAATTGAGAAAAAGGAAAGAAAAAGGTAAAGGGATAGCAACAGAGGAAGAGCCTGCTGTGTATGTTGAAAAAGATGTATCCTTTGTAGATACTGCTGCTGCTGCTCTTGCTGAGAAAGAAAGAATGATTAAAGAGTCAATGGAAAGGGAAGCAATTACCCATTCCTTGACAGAAGAAGAGTGAGCACAGCAGGACTTATTGATCAAAGAAGCCAATGTAGCAAAAGAGATATTTCAAGATGTGGCAGATCAAGAGGTGATTGAAATTTTGGTGAATATGAACAAAAATCAAGAGTTTGATGACTCTTTGGGAAGGGTGGTCAGCAAGTTTCAGGAGCAACAATCTGAGACTGCTGAACCATCAACCAATCTAATTACTGATATGATAATACCTGAAGAGATTGGCGAGTCAATTGCATCTATGGCTGCCAAGAAATGGGCTGAACAAGTAAAGGAGGATTTGAGAATGAACCCTACCAGTAACTGGGGAGAAAGAAGATTTGAAAAGACTTATGAAAGAAGAAAAAGAAGATCTGAACAAAGTCCTATTAGGGCCACACCTTTACAAAGTCGAAGACCTGGTGAACATATACAAGGTGTCCCTGATGTGCCAACTATGGATGAACCAGATCATCCTGACTCTGATGAACCCAAAATAGGTGCCATGAATGATTTATCAGATGATGAGGAGGATGACTCTGAGGAGTCTGATGAAGAGGGTGATGACAACCCTGATCAAGGAGGTGAAAAAGTTGATACAAGCTCCACTGCTGAGACCCTTCAAGCTAAAGAGACTTATATTCAAAGGGGAAACATTGAAATCAATGCAGAGGAAGTCTTAAAGAAGATTGAGAAGAGAAAGAAAATTACTGAGCATTATAAAACTTATTTGAAAGTTAGAGGCTATCCTGAAGCTGCCTTAGAAAAATACACTGCTGACCAAATTCAAGATCTTTACAACAGTGAGAAAGAGATAGTTTCAGAAAAGTTTGTAAAACAGAATGATAAGGTGGAGTTGGAAGAATTAAAGAAGAAATATGATTGTATGTGTGGATATTTGATTGAGAAAGGCATGAAGCCTGAGGTTGTAAGAAATCTGAGTAAAGAGGCAGTATTTGACCAGTATTCCAAAAGGAAAGAGAAAGAGTTAAAAAGGGTCTATACTGAGAGCACAATTCAAACTGAACTACCTAATGAACCTCCAAAGAAGAAAAGAAGAATTCAGCCCTTAAGGGAGAAGGAAAAGGAGCAAGTCAAACCTGTTGAAATTCCAATCCCTCAAGATAATGTCAAACCTGAACAAGAAACTGAACCATTCATGCCTTGGGAGAATAAGGAAATGATCAGCATCCTAAGAAACATAATGATAAACAAGAGAGGGATGACTGAAGCAGATTTTAATGTTTTGGAGAAAGAGGATTTGAAGACTCTTTTCTATCTGCAAAAGGATGAGTGGGAAAAAGCATTGAGGGAGGGAGAAAATCCCAGATATTATGCTGATGGCAGATTTGTACCTGCTGGACTAGCAAGAATTCCAGGAATGATCAAAATGTTAATTGAACTGGAAGCAGCAGGACATCACATTGTGGAGATAGCAAACCTTCCTACTGAGATGGTGGAAGCCATATATGTGAAAACATTCAACTTGGGACCTCAAAAGCCCAAGAAATCAATTCCATTCAGACCTCCAATCTATCAAAGATACCCAAGAGGAAGAGGCCAAGGAGGAAGAGGAGAATCAAGCGGCTCTGTACAACAAAGAACAAGACCACAATCTGATGTGGATCTACCCAGAGAGTTGTATTATGATTCAGTCACTGATTCTCTTAAAGTGATCATGGAGAGCAGGTTAATGAAAGAGATTGTAGTCAGAAGTGACTTCCGTGAGTATAACGAAGATCAATTAAGAAGAATGGCCACACTTCACTTGTATGACTACAGGAACAGGGACAGATCAGCAGGAAGACAGATGAATGACTTATCAAAGTATTTACATGAAGAAGCTGATAAGGGATTCAAGTTTCTGAAAGAAAAGAGAAGTTGGAGAATGATTCAACTACACAAGTCAAAAAGATCAGAGAAACTGAAGAGAATGGACAGGGCTGAATTGAACTACCAGATAAATGTCCGAGATCAGAATCCACTGTCCAACATGGATACGTGTGTAAGATTGGGAAGAAGAATGAGAAGGCCAAACTATACAGTGCAGAAGAACGGTGTCATTACTGAAGTTGAATACAAAGAAGACACTGGCTACTATGTGCTGAGGAACTCAGATGGAAAGGCCTTGGCAACAATCAAAAAGGATGCAGATCTGACATGCCTACACAATGATGATCTTGCTGATATAAGAAAATTGGTGATACCAGAAGGACACACTCACTACCAAGTGCTCAATATCTTCAGAGAAAGGGCAGCATCTGTAATCCAGCTGAGAAGACAAGCAGCCTACAATGAAAGGAAAAGACAAAATAGATAGAATAGGCTTTGCTTTGTAATGTCTTCGGACAAACTTTTGATTATGTAATTTTGCTTATGTAATTTGATAATGAAATTTGGTGTGTATTTTGCTAAGTGTAAGTAACCATAGAGTGTTTTGGGTCAGCTGAGGTGTTCCAATCTAGGGGGAGATTGTTGGGTCAAGAATTTGACCCAAATGAGGAGATTTGACCTAAATGAAGAATTTGGAAGATTGGAATCTTCTCAACCTCCTCAGAAACTGCTAAGTATTGATTCCGAGCACACCTTGGACCTTCGAGTAAGCTTTTACTTAGCCGAGTACGAGATTTTGCCTTCCGAGCAAGGTTTACTTCAAATAGTCTTCTTAAGTGGATATCCGAGCAAGGTATGCTTTTTAGTGATTTCCGAGTAAGGTTCATTTATTTGGCATATCCGAGTAAGGTTCACTTTGTCAAGCAGGGTTGTTCTTCAAGACCAAGTATTTTACTCTTCCGAGTAAGGTATGGTCACCAAGTCCAAGAAGCCAAGTAATTGGAAGACCGGGCAAGGTATTCTTTAATAATTATGGTCCGAGTATACTTGATGAGTTAATAGAATATCTTTAAGTTATCTCGAGTAAGGTTCTGCTCAAGTAAGGAATGTACTCCCGAGTACGCCTTATCAATAAGTTGTTCAACTGACAATGAGCCGAACAGGATCATAGAAGAACAAAGTTGCTCGTAAGGATTTGTTGAGCAAAGTTTGATAAGTCCAAGAAGATTGAAGTCTACTCGGTGAATATTTTACTTGGTAAAATATTCTTTAAGTAAAATCTACCCGGAAACTGATTCCGAGTACACTTCTATGTTTACCAAGTCTGAAGGAGGGCCGAGTACACTGCGTACTCGGAGACTGAAGTTTAATGAAAAGCCTACCCGGAAGACTTGCTTTACACTTAGTATATTTTTGAATATGTAAATTGAATATGTACTATCGGATAGGGTTTCTAGAAGGAATGACAGTTGTCTTAGGTTGGCAGGCCTATAAATAGAATAATTAGGGCACGCCGCCAAAGAAGACAGACTGACGAAAGACGACACAATACGGATAAAACCGACACATTAATTGAGAGAATATTGTGTGTGTGACGGCTGTCCTAGGATTCCTTCTAAACCCTAATCGATTATCCTTTTGTATGATTAACGTTATATAAATGGAAATCTTTTGAGTGAATCCTTCGTGTGTCTTCGTATATTGAATATTCATTGCAACCGTATGTTTGTTATTGATTCCACCTTTAACAAACGGTCATCTTTCTAAACATAGTAACCCGTCATTAACTCGCTTGTCAACACGATTAATTTTGTGTGAGTTATGACATGATTGATTAAGATCCGATCCGAATCGAACATCAGAACCTAGGGACAACTAACACATGAAGAAGGTTATTGAAGTAATTATCCTAACAATGGTCCAAGCACACACGAAGGAGGCTATTGAAGTAATTATCCTAAGGACTTCCTTCAAGCAAGGTTCAACCTCGAACAAGCTACAGTGTCACTAGCATACCTAACTTGTTCAAATAAGTTAAAGCAAAAGGTTGAAAGGATCAAAGAAGAACAAGTTTCCTCGTAGGATATTATCGAGCAAAGTTTGGTAACATCATGAAGATTGAAGACTGCTTGAAGAATATTTTCTAAGGAAAATATTCTAAGTAAAGCTTACTCGGAGAGACGTTCCAAGCAGAATAATGTTTATAAGGTCTGCCCGACAACAATAAAAGCTTACAAACTTACTCGAAGACTTGTTTACACTTGTAATATTTTTGAATATCTTAAGTATCAATAATTAGGGTTTCTAGAAGATGTCAGGCATTCCTATTTAAGGAAACTTTAGGGCACACCTATGACAATGGACACAGAGCGAATATTGTGATATGACAACTGACATTTCCTGAAAAAGAATATCTTTGTACGGAAAAGTTGACATTAAATACAAACATTCCCCCCCCCCCCTAGAAACCCCAATCGATTTTCAATGTATTTTTCACAATATTAATGGAAATCTTTTGAGTTATTTTGTGTGTTTGTTACAATTATGTTTGTCTGGCAACAATTTGAATATTATTGATTCCGCCTTTAACGTTCACTGGATGTTCACAAAAGCAGAACACGTAACCGTCTAGTCAACACGTTGTTATTGGTTATGAGACTGGTTGATGTAGTTGATAGATTGGTCCTGACAAACTCACAAGACTCATCAATCTCATAACCAGTTTCATATAAGTTTCCAACATAGGGAATAATGCTTGTGCATTCTACAATAAGAATCCATGTGGTTCATAACCATTCTTCAATAGAAACTTCTCATCTCCAGTGAGTTCATTTGATTTCTTTCTATTGAAGATTTTCTTCTTAAGCTTACTTTTTTCTTTCACAGATGGTTGATTACTCAGACTCAACAGATTTCTTAGATTTTTGAGACTTAATAGAGTGATTTCTGTTTAGTTTCTTAATCATTGTACACTTTTTCTTCTCAACAAAATCTCTTTTCTTATCAACTGCTTCATCACTCTTGACTTGATTCACATCCTTCTTCTTAACCTTACTCAAATACTCATTGTATCTTTTCTTGTAAAATGCAAAGTTCTGTCCAAACTTTGTATTGTCAGGGACATGAAATGGTTCGAGAAATAACCTCTCTTAATGAGTCAGTGTGATGACCGTAGACATCACAGACTTTGCACCATACTTTTCCTTTAAGGCCTTCACTTGAGTTACCCCTCTTGTATCTTTCACTTAGTCTTGGGGGTTCAACCCCAATGGTCTTCTGATGAGTAATAAGACCATCGAAGTTAATTGAAAAGGGCATAAATTCCACAATCTTTATATCCTATCTTTTCATAGTAGTTTTCACCAAATTGATCTTCTCCAATTTGATTGGACTTTCATGTTTATCACTTCTTGGTCTCAACCATCTTCTTGTATAATCTTCCATGCTTTCCACATCTCCAATATCAAACAGTTCATGATTGGAGAAAAAAGGATAAATTGGAAGAAAAAGATCATCATTCTTGAGGGTTTCATCACTCTTCTTGTTGTTCTTGACACTTGTTCTTTTTTGGACACTTTGTTTGTAGGATTTTCACTGATTTTTTTTCCTTTAGATCCACCATAATGGTCAACAGATAAATGCTATCTTCTTATTTGCTCATGGTGTTTCTTCATCTTTGGAGTAATCTTTGGTAACAAAGGGATCTTGCCCTTTGAAATTTGTTTACTCCTTTTCATGCCTTTCAAACTACCACATCTTGAACATTTATCACTTGATTCACTCATATCATCTTCACTTGACACAATACTCTCATGATCTTCCCCTGAAACTTGTATTCCACTAGTTTGTCAAACAGTTTTTCTTTTGTTTCAACAAATTTTATAACAAACTCACCTTCTTCATCAACCTCAACCATATTATAATTTTTGACAAGTTCCCTTTTATCCTCAAACAAATTACTGAATTGATCAAGATATGCTCCTCTCTTTTCTTTATCCACCTTTAATGAATAATTGTTATTAAAGGATGGAGGAACAACCTCGTACTTATTCTCTTCTTTAATTTTCTTCAATTTTCCACAGATGTTGCCAGTGGATACTAGATTTTTCAGAAACTCAACCTCAACTTGAAGTTAAGTGTTCTTCAACTTCTTATCAAGGTACACTTTTTTTAATCATTCAATCTCAGTAGTGTATCTGGACTGAGTTCCATAACTGTCCATACAGTCTTGTTCCACACTCTTAATTTGGTTTTCCTATGATAATTCACTCATCTCATACACATTGATTATGCTCTGTTTCTTGAAGAACTCAGTATGCAATTCACCAACTTCCTTTTTTTAAAACATCATTCATTTCAAGTAATTCAAAAGTTATGGGATTTGAATACACATGTGATGAAGAGCAATCAGCTTGATTTCCAATCTTTGTTATAAAAGCCACATTAGCCTTCTTAATGTCTTCAGGATGGTTACTCCGGTAAAATAAATCATCTTGTGGTTGTTGAGCCACAACAACATTTCCTTGATTTTTTGGGCTGATTGACATTAATCATGTTTTGATTTGTAGGAGTTTGTTAAGGGATTTGTTGGTTTCTTTGAAATGGTTGTTTTTGAGGGACAATTTGTTGTTGATTCTATTGCTGGAAGTTGTTGTTGTTGAACTGTCTCTATTGACCTAGATTTTGATTTTGATTTTGATACTTGAATTGGTTTCTATGTAGATTGTTGTTTTGAAACCGCCTTGGCCGGTTACACTCTCTGGCAAAATGAACTAGTAGTTGACAATTGTAGCATATTGCCTTGGACTTGCCAAAGCCAAATATGTCATTTGGTCCAGAAACTAATGATCTTCCAATACTGTTGTATAACCTCTTGCTTCTCACAGCCAACATGGCCGCTTGCCATTTGAGATCCATGTGTTCTAAATCACTGGCATCAATTAGTTCTAAGTCTTCTTGCAGTACACTTTTGTGTATCAAATTCTAGGTTACAAATGCGTTGTATAAATCAGAGAACATTGAGAAAAGAGCTTGATAATCATTTCCTTGATTAGTGTTTCCTCCAACATAAGGAGCATGTCCACTTGCCATTGAAGATGTATCTCCATCATCCATTAACTGAACATTAAACCTTGATTGTCCACTTTGATTTCCAGATTGACCACCCATAAACACTCTTGGAGTTTCAACATTAAGTTCATTTAGTTCTTCAATGATGGGAACTTGCTGTTGATTCTTGATGACAGGTTCCCCATTGGTGCAATTAGAGCATTTACAACTTGAAAGCTTGGTTTATCTTCCTTGAACATGTGATTTTCAATCATCTAATGCTCAGCAGCTTGTAGAAAGTAGATAACATCATCTAGCTTTAAGCTTGGGAAATTTGCCTTCTCTTTAACGAATTTGCTGGCCGTGTACCATTCGCTAGATAGAGCTGATAGTAACTTCTTGTTCAGGTCAAAATCAGTGATTGCAAGGTCAGTAGTTCTTATCTCATTGACTATTGCAACAAACCCTTGAAATACAAATTTCAACCTCTCTTCTTCTTTAAAATTAAGCCTATCAAGTTGTTGCTTAAATCTGTCTTTCTTGATGTCTTTCAGCTCAGTATTTCCTTCAAACATTTTAACTATAGCATCAAACATGGCCTTAGCAGTAGTGTGATGTTTCACACTTGTCAAGATTTCCCATAACAGACCTAGCTTCAACATGGACATTGACTTGTCATCCTTTTTCCTCATTTGTCTCTCCAATTTTTGGTTATTGTTTGCACCATCAGTTGGAACATATGGACCATTCTTAATGGAATTCCACATATCAACATCATTGTAACAAACATCATCTTCAAATAAAACTTTCCATTTGATGTAGTTTTCCTGGCCTAACAACCTTGGAATCTTGTTAGTAGACTAGATTTTTTTCATCCATTTGTTTAGAAATTGTTTTTTGATATTTTAGAAATGAAAATTACTTAAAACTTAACAAATTTTGAAAAACAATCAGATCTGAGAGTATACTCCTTAGATCTGATGAAAACAGATGGATAATACCAAAATATGGTCACAAGCAAACAATAAAAAAAGTAGATATGAGAAAAGAACACTTTTAAACCTTAACAGATTGAAAATCTGAAAATTAAAGAACATAATTGCTGACGTCACTGACCAATGAAACAGTGCTCAACTTTCATAATCATCTTCATATTCAAAATTAGCAAATAATCAACAATAGCTTCACAATTAGCAAAAATAGGACCTTCACAAGGGCAAAACCAAAGCTCTGATACCATTTATCAGGACTGATCTAACACTAAATCAATCCCGTAACCAACAACAGAGTGTTGACAAGATGGTAGAATGCTCGTGTGAAGATCCAATGAACATCAAAGGAGGAATCAATGATATTCAAGCTGTTGTTGAACGAGGACAAACAAAACAAACACACACAATTCACTCAAAATAGTTCCATTAATATTATCTAAGAATACAATGAAGATCAATAAGGGTGTCTAGGTTGAATGTTAGGTTTGAGGTTACTTTCTGTACAAAAAATTCCTTTTACAAGAAAGTTGACAGCCGTCAAATTACTCAATATTCGCTCAGGTGTCCTCACATCTCCTCTGAATAAATGTGACATAAACTCTCCTTAAATAGGCACACCTGACACCTTCTAAAAACCCTAATGATTGTTATAAAACATATTCAAACGTATTCAAAAATATTACAAGTGTAAAAGGTCTTCGAGTAAGCTTCCATCCTTGTCGAGTAGACCTTGTAACCATAAGTGTGCATGAAACAGTTCTCTGAGGAAGCTTTTCTAAGAATATTTTCCAAGGAAATCAAGCAAACCTCAATCTTCATGATAATATCAAACTTTTCTCGATAATATTCTACGAGAAAACCTTTTCTTCTTTGATCCCTTTAACCTTTTATTTTTAACATATTTGAACAAACTAAGTGTGTTGGTGACACTGTAGCTTGCTCGAGGTTGAACCTTGCTCGTAAAGGTCCTTAGAATAAATACATCATCACTTCCTTCATGTGTACTTGGATCACTGTTTATTGAACCTTGCAAGATCCACTAAAGTACTTGGTTTCAGCTTGGTTATGTCAAGGGTTTTCCCAGAAACAAACCTTGCTCGACTTGAAGAACAAACTTGCTTGATGAAGTGTAGTTTGCTCAAACTAAAACTTTGCTCGTATTCCATTCTTAGACATTTCTTTGAGGAGGTTGAGAAGATTCCAATCTTTCTTTGTCAAATCTTGATCCCAACAGGCTTCGTGAATTGAAACTTGATGAAGTGCACAAATCCAAGTATCTATTCATCCAGGTACTAAAAAAATGTATAAAGACGTGAAAGAATTTTATTGGTGGCCTAGAATGAAGAGTGATATAGCAATGTATGTAAGTTAATGTGCGACTTGTGCTCGTATTAAGGCTGAATATTATAAACTACAATAATCTGAAATACCACATTGAAAATGGGAACAAATTACAATGGACTTTGTTATACACCTTCCCAAAACTTTTTGAGGACATAATGCAATTTGGGTAATTGTAGACCGATTAACCAAATCTGCACATTTCATTCCAATTCGTGACAATTGAGCACAACTTACCACCATCAAATAGATGTCCAATCCGTAAGAAACATTTAAACAGTAAAAGATTTGCTTCGTGCTTGTGTGTTAGACTTTAAAGGGAATTAGGATCAACACATCCCACTCATTGAATTCTCTTACAATAATAGCTATCATAGTAGTATACAAGCGGCACAATACGAAGCATTATATGGGCGAAAAGGTAGATAACTACTTTGTTGGAAGGATGTGGGTGATACTCAAGTTACAAGATCTTATTTGATTTAGGAAACAATAGGTAAATTCATAAGATTAAACAAAAACTGAAAGCCGCCTGAGACTGTTATCTTTTGAAGTAGGGAACAAAGTGTTTCTTAAAGTGTCCCCATGGAAAGGTGTTATAAGGTTTGGTAAAACTGGTAAGTTAGCTCCGAGATACATAGGACCTTTCGAGGTTTTTGCTAAAATTGGTCCCATAGCCTACCGATTAAAACTACCTTTAGAGCTTAGTTCTAATCACGATGTTTTCCATGTTTCGATCCTGGAAAAGTGTCTTACTAATGAAACGGAAATAGTACAACTCAAAGTTGTGCAAGTAAATGATAAGTTAAACTTTGTAGAGGAACCAGTAGGAAAAGTGTCTTGGGTATGGTTCACCTAAGTAAATGTTTTTTAATATTTTTTCCATGTATGTTGAAGAGTGGGACCATGTATACTATCAACGATACACCACATCTCTCTCTGAAAAGGGACCTTATTGGATTCTCGATTATGATGGGTTGTTTAACTCACTAAAACCATTGGTTGAGGTACTGCATGAAGACTTGGTTCGTGCATATTTGGAAAATTTAAGTTCTTTATTCAACAAGTTCTTCTTCAAATAATGATTCTACTTTAGCACCTAATCAGTTGATTTGTTGGAAATGCTATCTGATTCTTCCAAAGATAATGCCAACCTTGAAGATTCGACCTCAGAACCATTTGAATACGGGTGTTCGTACTTATAATCAGGTAGCCCATGTTTAAAAGACCTATTATGTGTGTTTATGCTGATATTCGGGATTCGGGAATCCAAAGCATTGCGCAATACACGTTCTTGTTATCCTAAGTCAAACCAACAAGTGTATCTATGTCTTGAGAAAGAGACTTCTTGGGGTGAAGAAATGCAACACGAGTTCCTAACAATTTTTTGTCTTCGTGTTTGGGATCTTATTAATATACCATATCATGTTCGAAAAGCAATACAAACTAAGTGGGTTTTCAAGTCCAAAAAGGATGATCGTGCAGTTATTGTTTGCAACAAAGCAAGGCTGGTTGTCTACGGTTTTAATCAACGTGAAGGAAATGATTACAATGAATTGTATGCTCCGGTTGTAAGACTGGAAGCCATTCGTATTTTTCTTGCATATGCCTCTTAAAAGAAGTTCAAAGTGTGACAAATGGACGTATAGAGTGTGTTTTGGAATGGGATTCTTCACCAAGAGGTGTATGTGAAGAGGCCCCCGGTTTTGAAGACCGTGATTATCCTGAGTGTTTACCGCTTAAACAAGGCTCTTTATGGTCTACATCAAGCCCCAAGAGCCTAGTATAGTATGTTGACAGACCATCTTTTGGATATGTCAGGACCGTATATTTCGTAACACCAGATAACCCCTATTGACAAGAACAATTACAAAACAATAGTATGTGAAAACCCCTTTATAATAGCTGGTGGAATCAGCTAGAATCAATATGTTGCTGAATATAGTCAGAATACTAAAAGTGAAAATCACACTATTAACTCAAAAGATTTACATTAGAATATTCAGAAAAATATAATTGTAAATGAGTTAGGGTTTCAAGTGGAATGTCAGGTGCGACTTCCTTTTCGTACAGGATAATCAGTATGTCTATATAAGATTGTAATAAGCCGTCCTCATAAAAATAAACCTAGTATTATGTTATATAGGCACCTGACATTCCTTCTAGAAACCCTAATCATTGTAAAAACATATTCAAACGTGTTGAAAATAATTACAAGCGTCAAACAGGTCTTCGAGAAAACTTTTATCTCTGTCGAGTAGACCTGGTAATCCTCGAGTGTGCTTGGAGAATTCCTAAGAAAATATTATTCAAGCAAGCTTCACTCTTCATGATATAATCTAACTTTGCTCAAAAATTTCCCATGAGCAAACTAGTGCTTCATGATGTCTTCAATCTTTGTCTTAAGACTTATTCAAGCAAACGTAGTATACTCAGGTATGACCGACAATTTATACACGAGACACGAATACACGACACGTACCTACACGACTTTAACAGGTAATAGATAAGGCCTTAACAGGTTTCGTGTACTAAATTGGTAAAATTCTTGTTTACCTGTTAAGTGCATGCTATGTACCTTGCTAGATTTTTATAATTAAGTGTATAAATTTATATAGTATATATATATATATGTGAATATATATGTGTATATATATATAAATTATCCTAAACCCTAAATTCCTAAAAAATTTTCACTCTCTGTTTCTCAGCCGTCACCACTCATCAGTTTAAACTCCCACGCTTCTTCTGTCCATGGCAAATTGTTCACCTTATTATATAATCATATTTGTTATTATACCATACACACACACACACATTCATATACGTACATACAAACTAATCCATACAAACTAACATTCTGTCTCTCTCTCTCTGCCTTTTGTTTCACTAAACAGGTTGTCAATTATGTGTTTCTAAACACTCTTATCATGTATTATAGTGTTTTATCGTGTACACCAGGTAGTAACAGGTTCGTGCTCGTGTTTGGGATAAAGGTACATGATAAGTTTTCGTCTCGTGTACAGGTATAGACATTTCATGTTTGTTTATTATCGTGTACATGTATACACGATATGCCAACCCTATACTCAGGTATCGTTGCTTGATCGAGATTGAACTTTCCTCGTAGAAGTCTTTGTAATAAATCCATTTTTACTTCTCACAAGTATGCTTGAGATTTTCTTATTGTATCTATGCTCAACCCACCAAATAACGTGTTGACTTGGCTTAAGCTAGGATAAGTCAAGAGTATGCTCTAACACAAACTTTGCTCGACTGAAGAACAACCTTTCTTGAGGAACTGTAGTTTTCTTGAATCTCTAAACTTAGAACAATTCTTTGAAGATAACCTTACTCAAATAATATACCTTGCTTGAAGAAGTATAAACCTTGATCGAAGTGCATGGTTTGCTCAAATTCCATACTTATCATATTTCTGAAGAGGTTGAGAAGATTCCAATCTTCCTTGATCTTCCTTTAGGTCTAACAATCCCCCTAGATTGGAACAAACTCAGATGCACCAAAAAACATCCAGATTACATACACTTGTTTCAAAATACACATCAAATCCTTGAAAATAGTAAATTACATTACTAAATGGAAATTGATTACATATTCAAAATTTTTCCTCATGGGCGTTACACATCAAATGGAAAGTACATACAAAGACATTATAAAAAGATAAAATGTTAGTCCCGAATAATCACTCAAAATCACAATCAAGTCATAACTCACACAATAAATGTGTCGACAAGAGAGTTAATGAAAGTTACTATTTTAGGAAAGAAAACAGTTTGTTTAAGGCGGAACCAGAAACAAATAGTGTAGTTGCTGAAAGATTAATTAAAGGTAACTAACACACAAGAGTCACTCAAAAGATTTTCATTCATATAATATAAATCATACAAACGACAATTGATTTAGGGTTTCTTGATAGGAAAGTTATATTCGTACTATTCTATGACAGCCGTCACGCTCAAATATACTCTCAATATTAATTGGATTCTCCGTGGGAGGCGTGCCCTAAAATATTCCTTTTATAGGCCTAACACCTCCAGACAACTGTCATTCCTTCTGGAAACCCTAAATAAATAATACATATTCAAATTACATATTCAAAACTATGCTAAGTGTAAAAACAGGTCTTCCAGGTAGAATTTGCATAAGGTGTCTTCACCGGGTAGGCTTTGTGCCTTTGTCTTCTTCGGGTAGACCTGGTAACTTTACGAGCAACCTTGTTCTTCAATGGTCCCTTCAACTCCTTGCTAGGAATAGCTTATTAGCAAAGTCAAGTGTGCTTGTTAACATTGTAACCTTATAGAGTTGAATCATGCCCGATATTACTTGAGATATTCCATTACTCTCATCATGCTTACTCGGACCACTGTTTTATTGATGAATACCTTGCCCGATCTTCCAATTACTTGGCTTCATGAGCTTGGTTAGCCAAGAGCTTACCCGGAGGTAAACCTTACTAGACTATGAAGAACAATCCTGCTAGATATAGTGAATCCTACTCGGGTGTACACTAAAGATAAATTCTAGAAGATAACCTTGCCTGATTGACAAAATACCTTGCCATGGAAGGAAAACCTTGCCCGGGAATCCAAGTGTGCTCGGATTCCATACTCAGAGATTTCTGAGGAGGTTGAGAAGATTCCAATCTTCCTTATACTTTTCTTTGGTCAAATCTTGACTCAACAATCTCCCCCTAGATTGGAACACCTCAGCTGTCCCAAAACACTTCTACAGTTACTTACACATAGTCAAAATACACATCAAATCAAAATCAAATTTTTACATATTCAAAATGTCAAACAATTACATATTAAGAATTATGTCCGAAGACATTACATAGCAAAACCTTCTAAGATCTTTTATCTTCTCTTTGCATCATAGGCTGCTTGCCTTCGATTGACCATCACTGTTCCTGCCCTTTGTCTGAAGATAGAAAGGATCTGGTAATGAGTGTGACTTTCAGGAATCTCCATATCCCTTATATCTATAAGATCTTCATCATGCAGATAGGTCAGGTCTTCATCCTTTTTGATTATCCCCAAGATAAGCCCATCTGAATTTCGAAGAACATAGTGGCCATCATTTTCTTTATATTCAATTTCAGCAATGATGCCATTCTACTAAACAGTGTAGTTTCGACGTGTCATTCTTCTTCCAATGTTTATACAAGTATTCATATTTGACAGGGGATTGTTGTTTCTCACTGACACTTGATAGTTCAATTCAACACTTCTTATTTTCTTCATTCTTGTTGCTCTTCTTGTACTATCTTGTTTTGTCAACTTCCAACTTTTCTTTTCTTTCAGAAATGGAAATCCCTTCTCAGCTTCCCTTTTTAGAAACTTGGAGAGTTCATTTTGCTGTCTCTCGGCCAACTTGTTTCTATCATGATAATCATATAAATTTAGTGTGGCCATTTTCTTCAATTGTTCTCTTGAATACTCAGCAAAATCATCTCTGAATACAATATCTCTCAATTGTCTGCTTTGCATAATCACCTTTAAAGACTCAGAGACTGAGTCAAAGTAGAGATTTCTTGGAAGATCCACATTTGATTGTGGCCCTGTCATTCTTTGTGATCCTGATCTACTTGATTCACCTCTGCCTGCAGATGGGTGTGGTCTTGTTATAGGTGGCCTAATTGGGATAGACTTCATAGGTTTGCTAAGCCTAGATATATCAAAGACTTTCATATACATAGATTCAATTAATTCAGCAGGGTAGTTGATCAGTTCTGCAAAATTTTCATTAATCCTGCTGGTACAAATCTTCCATCAACAAAACTTCTGGGGTTCTCTCCCTCCAACAGAACTTTCTCCAGTTCAGCCTTTTGCAAATAAAACAGTTCTTTCAATTCATACTTATCCAATGCATCAAAGGCATTCTCATTCATTCCCTTCTGATTCACCATTACACCCCAAAGGATTTGAATCATTTCATCATTTTCCCAAGGAATAATAGGTTCGTCCACTGGTTCAGGTTTCACTTCCATTGGGATTGGGGTTTCATCAGCAATTGCCCCTTTTGATTTTTCTTTTTCAATTTGGGTCTTTTGTTTCTCCCTTAGGGTCATGATCTTTCTATTCTTTATAGGGGGTTCATCTTGATCTCCCCTGTGCTGTAAACTAGATGGTTCAGGTTGCACTCTCTTCAATTGATCTTTCCTTTTATACTTGTTGTAGAGTGACTCAATAGCAGCCTTAGTTAGGCTATCCACTGCTTCTGGTGCCATTCCCTTATCTATCAAGTAACCATATTTTCCAGCATATTTCTTTTTCGGAGCTTCAAGTTTCTCAGCAAGCTCATCTTCTCTAACAAATATTTCTTTCACTTCATCTCTGGTGTTATTATAAGCTTCTCTTAGCTGTTCAAGCTTGAAATGAGATAAGTCTTTCTCAGAATACCCATGCTTTCTCAAATACTCTCTATACTTTTGTCCATCTCTGTTCTTTTGTTGTATTAGTTTCTCAATAGTGTCCCTTTCTTTGTTTAATCTTCTTTGTAGTTCATCATCATTTAAAGAAGATATTCTTTCAAAGCTTATTCCAAGACCCATTAGCTTGATAACTAGAGGATTTTTCCTTTTGGCTTCAATTAAGCTCTGCTCAATGCTTCTCCTTTAATCCTTAGTTATTGTAACTTCAGGAGCCACAACATTAACAATTTCAACATTTTCCTGATTCCCTTCATGGTCATCATCATTATCATTATCAGATTCATTAGATTCATCCTCCTCCTCTGTTGTTTCATTGACTGCATCAATTTTAGGTTCATCTAGAGTTGGATTTTTAGGGACTGGAACATTTGGTACTCCTTGAACAAATTCTTCAGGCCTCAATGTTTGTAGTAGAACTGGCCTTAGAGGACTTGCTTCATCATCATGTGTTTCAACATAATTTTTATTCTTTTCATCCCATTTTCCTTTCTTCACAGATTCATCTCTTCTAGCTTCTTCACCAGCTTTTCTTTTTTTGTGTAAAATTTTTCAAATCTACTTGCAATCTCATGATGAATTTTTGCAGCTTTAGCCATCATTTCCTCAAATGTTTCATTAGTTTGTTGCTCAGGTTCATTTTCAGGTTCCTATTGAGGTTGGCTTGAGGACTGTGCAAACATACGCACTACAATGGCTAGGGATTGTCAACTTCCTCATATTTCTTCAAGTTTATCAAGGTTTCTATCACTTCTTGATCATCAGCCTCCTCTTCATCAATCATTTTGGTAATATTGGCTTGATCAATTAGAACCTCCTACTCTACCAATTCCAATGGATCCATGGTTCGGGCAATGTTTTCCCTCTCCCATGTTTCATTTATGACTAGTTGCAATCTCCTAGCAGCAGTGGCTTTATCTTCTTCCTCCTCTTCTCTAACAACATTTGCCTTAACAGGCTCTTCCACTTCATCATCCTCATTAACTTTTTCTTTTCCCTTCTCCATTCTTCTTTTCAAATCTTCTTGACTTTTAGATTGATAATCATCAATTTCTTTATCAAGAGCCTCCATTTCTGCATCATACTCTACCCTTTTGGAACTTTGAGGTTGTTCAGTTTTAGTTTTAGTGATTATAAGCTACTCAGTAGCAGCATCATCATCATTGATCACATCAGTTTGAGCATCTATTGTAGTTAAAATATCAGTCAACACATCAGTCTCTATGTCAGTGGCTGCATTAGTCTGCATATGAGTAACTACATCAACGGTAGCCACATTTGCATCAATATTCATCATTTCATCTCCGACCTCAGTCTCCTTCTCTCCTCTTCCCTCATCCTCATCTCTGTTCAACACATTCAGAATTTCATTATCAGCATCATAGTTCTGCTGATCTTCTTTAGACTTATCAGCTTCATAGTCCTCTTCTGATATTAGTCTTTCACAACTTTCTTCAGAAGCATCATATGCATTTAATAAACATATCAAACCATCATAGATTGACAACACACCAGCATCTACACCAGCATCTACCATCACAACATCATATTAGTCTTTCCCACTGTTTTGGGGCAGTTGAGGTCTTCTCAACCTCCTGCTCCAGGGTTTGAATTCTTGAATGTGCAACAGCAAACTGAGCTTTCAGTTCAGCATTCTCATTCTTCAAATCCGCATTTTCACCTCTCAGACTTACTGCTTCAATTATTAGGTCAAAGTTTCTCTTGTAGATATTGGCAATATTGGGAGATGTAGTGGAAGGTGAGATGTTCAATGGTTCTGGTAAAGGGTTTGAGGTTCGTGTCTAGGATTGAGTTTGAGTTTGGGTGTGGGTTTGAGTCTAAGGTTGGGTTTGAGGTTGGGTTTGGTTTAATTGTTACGTTTGGCTTTGATTTAGGATGGGTGTATGAGTGAATGGGGTGTGAATAGGTTGGTCATTTAGTGGTGGAGTGGAATATGGTGAGTGTATTGGAGTTTGAGATGTTTGTTCATTTGGTGATGGTAGGTATGGTGGTGTTTTTTGTGGTGAGTGAATAGGTGTGGTAGTTGGAGTTTGTGTAATTTGTAACTCCCCCTGATTTTGTACATGTTCATTAAAATTATCATTACCTCCTTCTGCAAGCCCAGCACCATCATCATCAAAATCATTTCTCCCATCATCACCTCATCATTTCCATCATCACCGTCATTTCCATTATCATCAGAGTCATCATCTCCATCATTCTCATTCTCTACATCATGTTCCTCTTCAGCCAATAACTCCTGTAAATGAGGAATTTGGATATCATCAACCATTAGCCATGGTAGATCTTCAAGTACAATATTCGAATTGAATATGTTGGTACTACTTGACATTGAAATTCTTTTGAAAGTATCTGGATTTTGCAATGAATGTGTGATCCCAGTAACAGGTAAACCTTCCAAATCCTAGTTGAAAATGATTTGTAAAAATTTGGGATCTTGCAAGAATCTATCATGTTTTTCCTTCTTCAAGTTTCTCACCAGTCCATTAAAGATCATCTTTGAGAAATTGAATGGATATCTGAATAGGATAGCAACTGTGGCATTAGCCAGATCCCGACTCATAAGAATCCAGGATCCCTTTTGGGGGGGGGGGGGGCAAAACCTTGAATGACATGATGAATTACAAAAAGATATAACAAGGGGAACATTCCTTTCTGGAATTGTCCTTCATGAATAGTCCCCTGATAACCCATCATTTGACTGAATATTCAAAACAATTGAGCAGTTGTCAAATGAAGTGATTCTGGGTTATCATCGTTTAACCTCAAGCAACTTCGAATCACCCGTTCATCTATGCGAATTTCTTGATTCGCCACGGTGGCTTCAATCCTCTTTCTGTTAACATCGTCATACAACCTTACTGATGTCCAAAAATCAAGGGAATGATTTCGGTAGATAGTTGGATATTCAATCAAAGCAAAATTAGTGTTTGATCGTTGTAGCCATCTGATCATTAAAGCAACCTCTTCATTTGACGGAATGACTTGCAATAAGGCACACATATTGTGCTTGTTCTCAAACTTATATCTTGGTGGGTTATCATCAGCCAATTCTGAAAAAACATAATCAAACACATTCAAAGAAGAAATTAGTCCTAAAGTTAACAACTTTAACTAATATGAAATCATAATTTTGAAGAAGAAGAAAGAAATATCATTAAGAACCTGTTCTTCGACAAGTTTATAACCTACACATAAAACAGAGATATTAATAAACATGAATAATCAGAGCCCATTGTCACTTAATCGTGGTCGGATAATACATAATTAAAGCTTACCGAGTCGGATTGTGAGGGCTGATAAATTAGGGTTAGGATTAATGATGAATGCGATAAGTCGGTTAGGTTTTTTAGAGAACAATCAGTGGAAGGAGAGAGATAGAGGGAAAATAATGTTGAAAAACTTCTCTCACTCCATCTTTATATACCTTTTGAAAGTGGGTTTTAAATGCATTTTGTCGTTTAGTAAGTTAATAGCTGTCATATAGTAATCTTATCCATTAAAAGTTTTGACACCTAAAAACCTTACCCGAAAATAGTCAAGTATTAAACCTTACCCGAATAACATTTTCTAGCACAGACCTTACCCGAATAAGTTTGTCTAGCATAGACCTTACCCGAATAACTTAGTCTAGCACAGATCTTACCCGAATATCTTAGTCTAGTACAGACCTTATCCGAATGATTTATTCTATCACAGATCTTACCTGAATAACATTCACATATTCAGTCAAACATACTTTGATGCAAAGTGTGCCCAAAAAACTTCCAAGAAATACAGTGTGCTTGAAGTGGATTCTAAACACAAAGTGTACTCGGAAAGTTAATTTTTGAAATTATGGAATATATTAGGGGAACATTCGAAAATTCATAGTGTGCCCGGGAAACTAAGTCTGCCCGAAAACACTTACAATTTCAAAGAATCATAATCACTAAAACATAAAGCTTGCTAGAAATGAATTTAAACAGTAAACACCTAAGTGTGTTAGGAAGTTCAAAAACACTAAAGTTTGCTAGAGTATCATATTCAAATATCAGGTTTGCTCAGAAAGTAAGTAGAATAGAGTACTTTACCCGAAAAGTGTTAAATTACTCCAGAGCATGCCCAAAATTAACAAAGTTAGATAAAACCATCTAAGTGTGCCCGGAAAGGTTATAAATCATCAAACCTACCCGAAATTACATAATCAACCTTTTTGTAGGTAAAATGCAACACATTTTGACTTAAACACACTATCAGTTATATTTATCATTGAAAACTCATTGTTTAAGAGCAAGTGGTGCATTTAGAGATCAAATTTAAGTTATTATTCTTTTCAAAACATTTCTTTGCATTTGCTGAAAATATCTCAAGAATGGGATTATATTGGCAAAGTAGCTTTCTCAATACTTCATTCTCAGCATTATTATGACAACATAGACAGGTCAATAGCATGTCTAGACTTAACATGAATATTATCTCTTTGGTGATATGATTAAGTTTCAGTTAATGTGCATAATTCTTAATGTATAACACATGTTGTTTTCTGATGCTCTTATTTATTCTCAAGGCTTATTTGGCTTTCTCCAGATCACCCAAATTTGACTTTGACCCCTCGGATTTGGTCAAAATTTTAATGACAGAACATATTGATAAAAAATGTTAGATATTTCTTTTCAAAATTTACAAACGTATATGAGGTTGAACGTTGGACTTACATGCCACGCAAGTCGGACTTACAGGGCTTTCATTTAGAATGTTTAAAGGACTTATATGATTGCCTCCACCCCTATAGTTCTAGAATTAACCCTCACGTTTGCATTTTCTTTATAAAAGTTTTTGAACATAGATCAACTTTTGGTTGATAATATTTTAAAATCATGTAGTTCACAGCTGTTCTTTGTCATTAGCTGAACATGCGACAGCGTCGTTGGGTCGAGCTACTTAAGGAATATGATTGTGCCATCAAGTACCACCCTGGAAAGGCCAATGTGGTGGCCGACGCTCTCAGCAGAAAAGAAACCGATAAACCCAGGCGAGTGCGAGCATTGCAACTTACGATTCAGGCCAATTTACCCGATCAGATTTGCGAGGCGCAACTCGAAGCTTTGAAAGATGATAATCTTCCATCAGAAGTCATGCGGGGCATGAACAAGCAACTCGAAACCAAATCGGACGGGGTCCGATATTTTGAGAACCAGATTTGGGTTCCACGATACGGAGAGTTGAGAACGCTAGTGATGAACGAAGCATACAAGTCCCGATATTCTATCCACCCTGGTTCAGATAAAATGTACCATGACTTAAAGGCACTTTCCTGGTGGCCAAACATGAAAGCCGACATTGCCACCTACGTGAGCAAATGCTTGACTTGTGCCAGAGTCAAAATAGAATATCAGAAACCATCTGGCCTACTACAGCAACCGGAACTTCCAACGTGGAAATGGGAACACATTTCAATGGATTTTATCACGGGACTACCTAAAACACCGACGGGATGCGATACCATCAGGGTGATCGTTGACCGATTGACTAAGTCTGCACACTTCTTAGCGATTAAGGAATCGGATAAAATGGAAAGACTGACTCGCGTCTACATGAAGGAAGTAGTGTCTAGACACGGAGTGCCTGTCTCAATCATTTCTGATCGAGATTCCCGTTTCACTTCTCACTTTTGGAAGTCACTACAAAGCGCACTAGGTACCCGCCTGGATATGAGCACCGCATACCATCCTCAGACGGATGGGCAAAGTGAGCGAACCATTCAGACCTTGGAGGACATGTTGCGTGCATGCGTATTGGATTTCGGAAAAAGTTAGGAACCTCACTTACCCTTGGTAGAGTTTTCGTATAATAACAGCTACCACGCAAGTACTAAAGCAGCGCCGTTTGAAGCGTTGTACGGACGGAAGTGTCGATCACCTCTCTGCTGGACAGAGGTGGGTGACAGCCAAATCACTGGTCCAGAATTGGTACTTGAAACCTCTGAAAAGATTGTTAAAATCCGAAACCGCATGGCAGCAGCACGAGATCGCCAAAAGAGTTACGCTGACAACCGCCGAAAGCCTCTCGAATTTCAAGTGAACGACCAAGTATTACTCAAAGTCTCACCTTGGAAAGGTGTGGTTCGCTTTGGGAAGCGAAACAAACTCAATCCACGATACGTTGGTCCTTACCGAATTACTGAGCGCATTGGTCCGGTGGCGTACCGACTGGACATACCAACAGAACTCAGTGGCGTACACAATGTATTCCACGTATCCAATTTAAAGAAATGCCTTTCCGATGAAACCCAAGCAGTTCCTTTGGATGAATTGCAAGTTGATGAACAGTTACGCTTCATTGAAGAACCAGTCGAAGTTTTGGATTGGGAAACCAAAACACTCAAGCATAGCAAAATTCCAATCGTTAAGGTTCGTTGGAACTCGAGACGTGGACCGGAGTTCACGTGGAAACGCGAGGATCAAATGATGAAAAAGTATCCTCACCTTTTTGAAGGACTGACCAAACACAGAAAACCGCGAAACCCGTCGAACCGTCAGAAATCACCGGAGGTATGAATTAAATTTCGGGACGAAATTTCTTTCTACTAGGGGATGATATGACAAACTGAAAATTTTTCTTACTTTTTCAGACACTCATCACGACTTTACTCAAATTTTCGGGACGAAAATTCTTTAACATGGGAATGATGTGACACTCATCAATTTCAGGTTAACTCCGTTAACTCAAGCTCCGTCAATTCAAACTTAAGATCACTGGATCTATAACGCACATCTCATTACATTTAAACTAAGGTTTTAAATGATGCTTGACAACTACTACATGTGTAGTCTTTTGGGAATTGCACCGAAACACAAACGAATTGACGCAAACCATTGGTGAATAAACGAAAAACATCAAAACAATAATTATGTGATAATTATGTGTTAGACTTATGTGTTATGTGATAACATTGTATGGAACGTTAACTCAATATGCAAACTAGTTAAAATAAGCTAGAAAAGTACAAATTAGAAGTTGAGGGACCTAGATGTAACATGTTATTATTAATAATAATATTAATCTAAACCCTAACTCTCTCTTCCCTCTCCCTCAAACCCGATGGCTCTCCCCCTCCCCTCTCTTGCGATCGGCAGCCCACACACACACACATATCACCTAGTTTTGATTTTGTTCTTCATAATCGGAGCATCCTACACTCGTTTCTAAGCATCTCTCACGTTTCCCTTGGTTATTTTTGCGTTTTTAAGGTATAAACATGAAACCCTAACTATTGAATATCATGTATTAAGTGTTTTATGATTGATTATTGCTAGAGGATGATTGATTATGTGTTAGTGATTGATATTGATGGTCATATGTGGTTTTGAACGGTGAAAGATCATTGAATCATTGATTTTTTGTAAACCCTAGAGGTTACTACTGATTTCTATGATTAATTATGTGTATTACATGTTTTGAGTTATGTCGTATGTTTAGGATGCATGTTAGATGATTGTTTGTGCTTGCTGAGTTTTGACAGCAGTGATTGTTAAACTTGAACGATGTGTAACTTGTTGAATATAAAAGCAAACTGAGCTAATTATGAGTCTACAAGGTAGTACTCTGAGTCTAGTTTTCAGAAAGTCCAACCACGCCTAATTTGGAGGTGTTTTGGTTAGTCAAATGATTTAAAGGTGATTAAAGGTCAAAACTGGTACTGGACAGATTGTAAGTTATGTTTAGACAACTGTCACTAATTGTTAATGTGGAAATTGGTTGAGGTTGTTAACACTACATGGTGATATGTTGAGTCTAGTTTCTATAAAGTCCAATTTTGTAATTTTTGGACTAGTAAAAGTTAATCTTTATGATTTTACAAAACTGAAGTGCAAATCTGAGTTATGAGACCTGCTGTTAATTTGTTTGGTAATTAGCATATCTCATGAACTACAAGACCAAATGGGTTGGTTCCACTTCTGAAAGTTAACTTGTTGAGTTAAGAACCTAATCCAATTAGTCTTGCATTAATTGGATTTTTCATTTAACGGGGATAACAAATTACATTCTGTTGCGCATGAATTTGACTGCTGTGAGTTTGCTGTAATGTTTTGATCATTGTGAGAAATCTATGAAGAATAAAAATACAATAAAATATGTTCTGGAAACCTAACTCATGTATGTTTTTGTGATGATTTTTGGTGAATTAATTGAGATGCTATGATCTGTTGAATAGAGTAATCTTTCAAGTAGAATTCTGTCTTGATGAAACTAGCTGCTGAACTTTGTGAAAATACATGAAACGTGTTAATTGCTAGATAATTGTTATGTTTTGACCAATTTGCCCTTGCGGGGAGTAATTGCTAGTAATGTACACTATTAATACTTGACACGTAAATAATTGTTCACAATATGTAACGTATCACAAATGTGCTTGTAAGTCACACACGAGTCACAAACGAAACACGAAACGTATCTTGTGCATAGGAATTATGTGCCGGGTCTAGAGACTCGATAATAGTTCCGACTCTTAGAAAATCTCCTTGTTGTTATAGAACGCTAGTGAGAGTTTTCTGTGACGCGTATCACTTGGGTGACTTGTTTTTGGGAATTCTTCGCAAACAGTGAGTTTCACTATCCCCTTTTAAACTTTTTAAACGCTTTTCACTTGGGGGAGATAACATACTCCGAAACGCTTTTATATTTTGTTATGAAATTATATATCACTTGTAATGGCTAAGTGGCAAACGAAACAATTGAAGTCCTACACATCGAACCGTTTAGTATTGGAAAATAGCGAGTCACTGTTGAGTAGTACTACTGGGTTTGACAAACCCCACCCAACGCTAAGCTCGACTGGAGGTCGAGTGGGTGTAATTTTGGCTAACACATTACCATGGTCGGGATAGACCTGGTGGCAAGGCACATGATAAACAGTCAGCTTCGGTGTCGAACACTTAGTAATACTGGTTGTATAGGCTAGCTACCTATCGATATATAATTGATTTAACACTATCTGGTAATGCAAAACGCTAAACACAAAACGCTAAACGCTTTATTTTATATAAACTTGTGAACTCACCAACCTCGTGTTGACACTTTTAGTATGTTATTCTCAGGTAGCCAAGGCGGGCGCGCGGTATAGGATCATCCATTGTTTTGAACGTTATTGATCATGCAAACTTGTCTTAAACTGTTATCAACTGAGTTTTTAAGTCGTCCTGTGTAACGCAACTTTTGTCTTATGGTTTTTATGCTTCCGCACTTATTTACACTTAACTGTTTTCGTGGTTTGAAAGCTTTATTTACGGTTTGATTATAACTAATGATTCCGATCCTGTTAGTTCACACCCTCTGACGGTAAAACTCCGTTAGTGGATTTTGAGGGTGTGACATTTGTACTTAAATCTCTCTAGCTGTTGTTTGAGTCTTTGTTTCTATATATTCTTCAATTCAGTGTTTCCCTCAAACATTTCAAGAACTGCATCATACATTGCCTTAGCAGTTGTATGATGTGCAACTTTGGTTAAAATCTCCCATGACAGTCCCAGCTTAATCATGGCTAAGGCCCTGTCATCCACCTTACTCATTCTTTCACGCACAGCTGCAGTTGCATTTGCACCTTCAGTAGTATCTTGTGGACCATTATTAATTGAATTCCACATATCCACATCGTTATAGCAAACAGCTACTTCAAATAAGACTTTCCATTTCGTGAAATTTTCCTGTCCATTAAGTTTGGGTATCTTATTAGTAGACACCTCTTGTTCTTCATAACCAGACATTTTGAAAAGGTAAAATCAGTTGATTAGTAAAAACAGTTTTTGGAAATAGTCAGATCTGAGAACCGGATCTTCGGATCTGATGTATCTGGTTCGTTTAGAGCAAGATTAAGTAATAAAGATGAGAACTTTAAGCAAAATAAGTAAAAGAAAACACAGGTAATATGCAGATCTGGACGGAAATGAAGAACATAGCAGCTGACGTCAATCTTCAATGAAACAATGTTCTGCTTACGTCATTGTTCTTCAATAGATCTTCAATCAACAACAAATTCTTTACCCAAATCAGCAACAAACAAGCTCTGATACCACTTGTCGGTCCCGAATAATCACTCAAAAGCACAATAAAGTCATAACTCACACAATAAATGTGGCGACAAGAGAGTTAATGACAGTTACTATTTTATGAAAGAAAACCGTTTGTTTAAGGCGGAATCAGAAACAAACAGTGTAGTTGCTGAAAGAATAATAAAGGTAACTAACACACAAGAATCAATCAAAAGATTAACATTCATATAATATAAATCATACAAACGACAATCGATTTAGGGTTTCTTGATAGGAAAGTTATATTCGTAATATTCTATGACAGCCGTCACGCTCAAATATTCTCTCAATATTAATTGGCTTGTCCGTGGGAGGCGTGCCCTAAAATATTCCTTTTATAGGCCTGACACCTCTAGACAATTGTCATTCCTTCAGAAAACCCTAAATAAATAATACATATTCAAAACTATGCTAAGTGTAAAAACAGGTCTTCCGGGTAGACTTTGCATAAGATGTCTTCACCGGGTAGGCTTTGTGCCTTTGTCTTCTTCGGTTAGACCTGGTAACCTTGAAGTGTGCTTGGACAGTTCTCCAGGTAGGCTTTACTTAGAGTATTTTCCAAAGGAAAATACTTACCTAGCAGACTTCAATCTTCTTGATCACATCAAACTTTTCCCGACATGACCTTGCGAGCAACCTTGTTCTTCAATGGTCCCTCAACTCCTTGCTAGGAATAGCTTATTAGAGAAGTCAAGTGTGCTTGTTAACACTTTAGCCTGCTAGAGTTGAATCCTGCCCAATATTACTTGTGATATTCCATTACTCTCATCAAGCTTACTCGGACCACTGTTTTATTGATGAATACCTTGTCCAATCTTCCAATCACTTGGCTTCATGAGCTTGGTTAGCCAAGAGCTTACCCAGAGGTAAACCTTAATCGGCTATGAAGAACAATCCTACTAGATGTAGTTTACCCTACTCGGGTGTACACTAAAGAAGAACTCTAGAAGATAACCTTGCCCGATGGACAAAATACCTTGCTAAGGTAGGAAAACCTTGCCCGGGATTCCAAGTATGCTCGGATTCCATACTTAGCGATTTCTGAGGAGGTTGAGAAGATTCCAGTCTTCTTTATAGTTTTCTTTGGTCAAATCTTGACTAAACATAAAAATTACAAGTAAATCAAAATATTCATTTTGCCATGATTACCTGTATCTTCATCTTCTCTGTCTTCTTTTTTCTTTTATGATTTTCTCCAGCCTCATTGTACAACTCTTTGCTAGAACAAAGAAATATCCACATGGAAATGATGGTCCTCTGGTAAGTCCTATTGCCTTATATTATTCAAATCTTCCACGTTAAGAGATTCCAGCTCAGAGTCATTTTCTATTATGCCCAAAACCAAGCCTTTAGAGTTTTTTAAGTTCAAGTTGTCAGTCTTCTTTTCGTAGGTGATCATTGGTATTCTTCCATTTCTTTGCACCTCTGAATTTGGTTTATGCATTTTCTTCTTCATTCTAATAAATTCTATCATTGTGGCATAAGGGTTTCAATTTTCCTTGTTTTATCATAAGAAAACTTGTACAATCTTGTGTCACTGAGACTCTTCTGCCTCTTCTTCTTCTTCTTCTTCTTCTTTTTCTTCTTCTTTTTCTTAGCTTCTAAATATTCAAATTTACTCTTCTTGTTCAGCAGGAGAAATCCAAATCTGTATTACTTTTTCAAATACGTTGACATATAATTTATTTGTGTACTGGGAAACCTGTTTCTCTGTTGATAGTCATACTAGTGTAAGTTTTTCAGTTCAGCCAATGTTCTTTGTTATACTCCCTGAAGTCATCCCCGAAAATGATTGTCTTCAATGCACCATTGCTCATAATCACCATCAAGGTCGTTGTTCTAGAATCATAGAATAATTCTTTTAGTAAGTCCATATTGGTATCTGGATATTGTTCTCTTTGATGCACTGGCCTTGTTGTTGGAATTGGCGATCTAAAAGTAGATGCCCTTGATGTGAAAGATCTTGATACTTGGGACTTTCTAATATGCCATTTTGCTTCATATATCATGTGAATCTCTTGTTTGCTCTTCATAAATAAGGTTATATAATCTTCTCCCTTTCTATTATGCCCTTTTGCTTCATAGATCTTGTTTAATCATTTCCGTTGTTTCTTTTGTCAAGCTCTTGTTTTGTATGTTGAGGCTCATATTTCACATGTTTTGCAGGAATTGATTGGGGTGGATTTAATCAGACACTTTCAAGTTTTTCATGATAAAGTCTTGATTCCCTTTCAAATATTTCCCTTGGTTGTGATTTTACCAAATTATCCAATACACATCTGGGCATTCCTTTTGTCGTCATAATTTCTCTCAAAATATTGATCGTCTTCTCAGAATCCCAAGGTCCTACATCTTCAGTTTGTTCTCATGAATAAAGTCTTTGCACATTGTTAGCTTGAGGAGTAGAGGAGGATGTTGTTTTCATTTCATCAGTCTTTTTTTGTGTCTCATTTGTTCCTTGTACTTCTTCAATTCTAACTCATATAAATCTTTGTTACTGAGTGTTTGAAAGTTTGTTGACTAATCGATTTGAATACATAACTACGGATCTAGTTCTGTGATATGCTATAGGTTATTGAGTGTGTAATACGTTATATCTGAAGTGTGTGTGTGTGTTGAGAGAGCAATTTGGCAGAGTAACGACACTCAGAGAATAATATAATTACACTTGTTAAATTTTGAATCATGTTACATGTATATATAGAAGATGAAGTCCCATTCGTTATACATTCCACAACGAATGGGATTCATTCATCTTCAATCCCTATCTTAACTTAAAGTATGGTGAATGACTCCTTCGCTATACCTCATCCGTTTATCATATTTAACGAATGACCATATATACGTAACGAATGGACTTGTGAAATTACCAAAATACCCTTATACATTAATAAGAATAAATTACAAGATAAACAAAGACCGGGATGCCTAAACAATGCACTAACAAACTCCCCCTCATCTCTTGCTCTTTGTCTTTGATCAACTGAACCTAGGTCTTCTAGTCGACACAACTATGAATACCAAAGGCGTTGCAAACACGAATGACACATTGGAATTGCATAGCCCGATCATAATCTTTAATCTTGGAAAAACGGATCTCATACTTAAATAGTGTGACATAATCCGATTTCAACAAATTGACCAACCACATCGGATTGATGACCTGTAAGAATTTTGTCTTCAATCCCGTGCCTAGTACGATAATGGCTTTACCTGCACATTTGTCATAATACCACCGATTGAATGTCTTGTAAAGACTTTGGGGGAAAATTCTTTACAAAGACTCGTTTCATCGTTTGAGGCGGCTTTACCTTCAACACAAGCTTCCTATCTTGTTTGTGGATCGATCTCATCGATGTATTTTCTTGTTGGATTATGTGGTTTAAAGAATTTAAAACCATGAATTACCTCAAACAGTAGGTGTTGATGGAACCATCATGCCAATTGATCACCAACATGATTCACGAACGGCCGGTTTGTTAGGGTTCGTACATCCCATTTTGGTATACTAAGAACATCGATGATATATTAGTAGTACTCTACACCGTGTTCTTAGTTAATAATGCATACCTTAAGATCGAAGTCATAAACCCAAGACACGATATCACCCTTAAAGGTCTTCAAAGCCTTGAAAGTTGTCATTTGGTGAGCCGTCGCACGCGCTTTGTCTTGCTTGCTGTTTTCTTGCTCCGCACACCGATAAACCTCAATAATATTCGAGAATGGAGGTTTGTTGCGTACCTCGAACAAACCTTCAAATGCTGGATCATTAGAATGTGCTTTATCCTTCAAAGCTGATCCACCTTCAGGTACTTTCTCTTTATTCTTTTTTTTTTTATTATTCTCAAAATGCTCATCAACTGCTTGTACATGTTCAGTGGTGAAGAACGAAACACCCTTATCCGCATTGGTACGTGTGTATAATTTGTACACTCCTCAGCTATCACATCCTCAACTTAAATGTTATCATAATTTCACAATGTATCCCGAGATGGGATAATCATGTCAAATCTGACCTCATCGTCATCTATCACTTCCACATCCTCCTCGATCTCGAACGCATCTAATTCGTCGTCATTAAGACCATGCAATAACGAGATTGATCTCGAGACAAGGAGCATTCAAAAAAAATTCTCCTTCCTCGATCTTGTCTGCATTCTCCGTGCTCATAACAACACCCTTTACATTATCCATATATAAAATCGCGTTCGCCTTGACTGACTCAATGGGTTGAGCATTAGTAGTGTCACAGTACACCACTAACTACTTGTCCCCACCTTAAGTATTAAACCCCACTTGGAGATGTACCTGATTGTTGTTTCTGCTCACCACCACTAGTGCCAACATTGAGGTCCTTGTCTTCATCGTTATCCTTCAACTTCTTCAATATATCATCTTTACGTGTGAGTTGAAGGAAAATGTTTTCCTGTTCCTTGATTTTCCCTCCCTGAGCAGTAACAAGCTCATGGAGTTCATGATTCTCCTTTTGACAGTAACCAATGTGGCTTACCATTCGATGTCGATCCAACCGCATTTGATCTTGAAGTTGATGATCAGCGGCCATTTGACTTTCCTGAAGATGTATCAAACTAAGAAGCATATCCATCTACTGAGGAATAGTCAATGTATGGAATGTCAGAGGAATCGGCTGCACGGGACCATGAGGATGATTAAACCTAATATATGATAAAGCTGACGGCTGCATAGGTATCATCGTTAGTAGGAGTATTAGCAGTCGTAGTTATTGGAGAGTTCGGTATTGGAGATAGCATTGATTGAGGAATCAAAGTGAATCTCTGGTCTGATGATTTCGTCGTCATCAATGTAATAGCTAAGGCACTAACAGTAGTAACTGCCGGTGCTTGTTGTGGAACTGACGACCGTGGTTCAAAAGGACCAATCTCCACACCATTACCCCTGTGAACCCTCATTTTCTTGGGTTGTTCTTTCATTCCAGCTTTACCCTTTCTTTTGCATTAAGCAGCCTCAGAACTTGCTGCCTCAACTACTTTACCACCACCATCTCCACCGTAACCACCGTCATCACCGACATTGTTCCCATATGGTCCTTCTTCACGTTCAGAACCGAAATCGTCGTGGATCCACCGATCATTAGATGAACATACATAGTCAGGTCTCACAAAATGACCTATCAATCTTCTAACCTTGGCCTGTCTTCCAGAGTTTGTTTCCTTTATGTCTTCATACATTTCATCGTATCTGCCGACATATGTTCCAAAACCATTATATCATTCACTAATGTTGGATCAACAACCAAATCAGGAATTAGGGTTATTAATGATCAACTGCAGGAAGTGAGAATACATCAAGAACTTGCTCTTGCAATGTCGAACCAAGAAATTCTCATTCCGATGATAGAAGATCAGTTCTTCTGAGAAGTTGAACGGTTTGTTCAGAATAAGAGCGACAAATGCATATTGTAGCATATTTTTGCATTCGTCGTATCCTCTATTACGTCGCAAAAATAAGCCTTGTCATAATGTGAACAATCAAGTTCGCCTTTGTAATGGAACCTCTTAAATAACCTCTGATCTGCATCTTGTCAAACTCACATGGATGATCAATCTTGACAGCAAACTGAAGGACTCGTCGTATCACGTCAGCAACTATCGTGATCGTCTTATTTCGTACCTCAGCTATTATGTGCTTCTCAGCATCAATGTATCGAGCACTGTCCCAAAACAGACGAATAATGCTGAAATGTGTTGGAATTTCAGCAGAAAACGCATATTAATTCTTTAGCCAACGTAAGAAAGTAATTACGTTCACAAACATATCACGTCCCACAAAGTCATCATGCAGGAATGCACAAATGTTGTGCTCTATATCATAGGCCAGCTCAGCTACGGCAGGTGTGGCTTGTGGTGCTTGAGCTTCTGGCTCCTATGGTGCCTGTGGTTCATCTTGTATGACTGGGTTATCCTGTGCTAGTGCATCGACCGTATTTTTGGTTTCCATACATGTAACACAAATACGAACATTAGTAAACACGATCATCATAAATCTATTACATTTTATCTAGTACTTCATGAAATATTGCATTTTGTTCAATAATTTAAGTCTTATTCGTTACCATTTGTTATGACGAATGAGTCCATTAATTATAACGAATGAGATGATTCCTTATCATAAAAATAAAGAATGAGATATTAACGGATAGCTATTAACAAATAAGTCCATTCATTACATATAAAAGACGAATGATGAGTCATTCATTATAGTATAAGACAACTGTACCTATTCGTTATCATAATAGCGCGAATGGGTTCATTCGGTCAGTGTAGACACGAATGGAATCCCATTCGTTATTCATAATGAATAATCTAAGTAAATATTCTATATTGACTCTCAATCAATCAAAGTCGAAATTGATTATATGAAACTAGTTAAACCATCAATTCAAAATTGCAATTGAGCTGAAAATATATGAATCAATGCAAAAGTGATATTGTTAGACACGCAAGAGCATCGCCTAACAACCCTTATCAACAAATAGAACAACCAATGATATTTGAATGGTTCATTTGATTAAGTCAATATCAGTTCAATTAACCCCTTAATTAACCCTTTAAATGATGATTAATTTTAACGAAAATTATAACGTTGAGATCGTCATTACCTTATAAACACATATTGATTGATGAAAAATTAGTTTGGTGAAGGTCAAGATTTTCAAAACATTTTGGCAGAGGTTTGCTTAGTGAGTGAGTAAATCGAGGAGGAAGAATGAATCATTTGTCTTCATCTGGGGTTTATATAATATCCGATTTACACGCACCCGTTGACACACGAATAAGCCCATTCGTTAGTTTAAACTAACGAATAGCCTTCCATCGGTATATCCATTCGTTAAGAAAAGTTAAGGAATCAACTTTAACTTATTTTAATAACGAATAGAAATCTATGTGTTATTCATTCGTTACCTCAAACTTAGAGAATAAAGTCATTCGTTATTAGATCAGCGGAAGCGAATGAACTATAACGAATGGTGACATTCTTTATCAATTTACCACCATTCGTTATCAATTTACACGGCGAATGACTATCATTCATTACCATTTAAGTTAACAAATGTCTTCCATTCGTTACAACAATCTAACGAATAGGGAATTAAATAAAAATGTTAAAAGGAAATTTCATTTTGACATTCCAATGATTAAATATGTATCAAAACCCGTGATTTGATAAACATTACTTTAAAACATTTTACCACTCGGGGTAAAAACCAATACCTTAACGTGTTTTTTAAGAAAAACAAATAACTTAAAAAATAACTTAAAAACGAGGGAAAATCATTTTGTATTTCTCTTTTTCAAAATTATCCTTTGGCTCGAAAATCGAAAATAAAGTAGCAATAAAAAATTTTTGATTTTTGAATATTTTTGAATTAAAAACAATTACATGTAAAACAAATATGAAAACCGCACTAAGAAAATAGTACTTATTTTTGTGAGTCGAGCAGAGAATCATATTAATCAAGAAATCCTCCATAACCAGTTTATTCATTGACGTTATTTTGACTGGCGTTAAGTCGGTCATTGATATTGTTGTCCACTTAAATCTTATAACGAACTTTCAAGTGGTTTTGTGATATGATTAAGATTCAGTTAAGTCATAAAATATCAAAAACTATCAGACTCTAATCTAAGTTCGGGCATAATTTGATTTTAACCATTTCACCCCAACTTGACTTAAACCATTATGTCTGAAGATAAAAATATATGATTTATATAATATTTGAGAAATCTAAGTTAATAATCCCTGCTACAAGGAATACCCCCTTATCAATCTATACACCAAGCTTCCTTTTTAGTGAATGAGTATGCATCAGTTCATCTTTTTGGCTTTACATACATTGTTCCCCGGGGTCTGTTTCTTACTAGTATTAAGACACACGTAAGAGAGGAACAATGTATGACTCACTGCGGATTTTGATCAAGTCAATAATTAATTTGTATGATGTACAACAGTGATCAAGTTTATTGACTTAGGGTTCGCTCTTAAAGCATTTGAAATATTCAGATTATGAAAACCAAGATAATAAGCCGCATAAATATTGACAATGTCCAAAAACCGGATGCATCCCATAAATACAAGATTTGAGACCATAAGACCATACACCATCGAAGTGTTAACCATAAGATGCATTTTATTTAGAACTTTTGTTTTTGTTGATTAAACAGACATACGGCTTGAGTATGACATGCTATTACATTTCTGCCTTCATTACCAAGACTTTTGGAAGAGACCAACACCTCTTTCAATTTGACAGTTCTTATGTTTATGTCACATACTTTACCCTAATAATTTGTTTAAGACATACCAATGCACCAATACAGTTAAGCATTCAGTCTTTTAAGCTTATATTTATACTAAAATTTCGTAATAAAATGACCAATGTACTATCATATTCTCTTGTTGCTTTAAGACTCATTTTTGAGGAGAACGAAATTTTTTAATGTTTTTAAAATTTTGAAATATTTGAATATTTTTGGATTTTCTCTTTACAAACGAAAAGCTCAATACTTTTGTTTTTCTCTCATTTTCTCCCACAAAAACCAAATTATTAAGGAAAAACAAAAACAAACCAAACTGTACAAACGAAAGCTGGTATTTGAGCTTAAGAATATCAGCAAGAGATTTTAAACCGTTTAAACCAAGCAAAAAGTTTATCAAATGCCTTGGTAAAAAGGTCTGTGTTCTGAAAATCTTTGTCCACCTTCTCTATGTCAATTAATTTATTTTCATAGCAATCACGAATAAATTGATATCTAATATCAATATGTTTCGTTTTAGAGTGGTGCACGGGGTTCTTCGTGATACAAATAGCAGCTGAGTTGTAAATATAATTGGGAGTAGTAATAAACTTCAAACTGTAATCCCACAAGTGTTGCTGGGTCCATAAAACCCGTGAACAACAACTCGAGGCTGCCACGTATTCGGCTTCTGCGGTTGAAGTAGAGACCATTGTCCGCTTCTTACACTGCCAGGAAACAAGCCGGCTTCATAAAAATTAACAACCCGTTGTCGTTGACTTGAAGTTTAACATGCATCCTCCATAATATGAATCAGAAAAATTAGTTAGATCGAAACTATCATCCTTGGGATACCATAACCCGATTTCAGGATTACCCCTTAGATAGTGAAATATATTGTCAGTCTCGATTATCTCACTTAATCGCTCACTTAATCACTCTCGTAACCCACACAAATGCGTCGACAAGAAGGTTACGAAATACTTCTTTTATGAAGAACCAATAAGTACTAATGGCGGAAACACTAATACTTAAGTAATTGCTTAACGGGCAGAAATGTAACACACACAAAGAGTCTCAAAAGATTTTCATTTATACTGTGAATGATACAATGAAAATCATTTTAGCAGCTTTTGCGTAAAATATAAAGACAGCCGTCAAATCACAATATTCTCTTAGTGTTCGTCTTTTCATAGGCGTGACCTAAAGTTACCTTTAATAGCTTGTCCTGACACTATCTAGAAACCCTAATGAATGATTCTTAACATATTCAAACATATTACAAAATATTACGAATGTAAACAGGTCTTCAATTAAGCTTGTAGCTTTTGTCCTTATCGATCAGACCTGATAACCATTAAGTGTGCTTGGGAACTGTTCTCCAAGTAAGCTTTACTTAGAATATTTTCCTTAGAAAATATTCAACAAGAAAACTTCAATCTTTATGATAATATCAAACTTTGCTCGATATGTATCCTACGAGCAAACTTGTTCTTCTTTAGTCCCTTCAACCTTTTTGTCTTTTAACTTATTAAACAAGTTCAAGTGTGCTAGTGACATTGTAGCTTGCTTGAGGTTGAAACTTGCTAACCTAGAAGTACTTAGAATAATTTCTTCATTAACTTCCTTCAAATTTGCTTGGACCACTGTTTATTAACAAACCTTGCTTGATCCACCAGATTACTTTGTTTTAGCTTGGTTTAGTCAAGAGTTTGCTCTGAAACAAACCTTGCTTGACTTGAAGAACAACCTTGCTTGATGAAGTGTAACTTGCTCGATCTAACACTTTGAAGACTTCTAGAAGATAACCTTGCTCGTTTAAGCAAAATACCTTGCTTGACTAAGTTTAAGCTTGCTCGGATGCCTAAGTTTGCTCGGTTTCCATACTAAGTCATTTTCTCATCCCAACAATCTCCCCTAGAATGGAACAAATTCAGCTGCACCAAAACACCTGTTGGTTACATACACTTTTCAAAATACACATCAAATTTTTCAAAAGCAAAATTAAATTACTTAATGAAAAATTTACATAGGAGAATTCTGTCACATGGACATTAAAAAATAAATTCAACATAAATATATATAGATCTTCATCTTCTAGAGCTCCCAACATCTCTCCTTCTGTCAAATACTACAACAACAGCCTTCTCTTTGAATAAATAGATCTCCCGTGTTGTGGACATCGAGAAGGCAGATTCCATTTGATTATCTCCTTTAAATCCTTCACGTGAAGAAACTCCAAGTTAGTGTCGTGTTTAATAATGCCCAAGGCCAGTCCATTAGAATTTCTTAAGATAAAAGAGTGGTCTTTTGATTCAATGACTAACTTAGAAATCCTGCCATTTTGCTGGGCCTCATAGTTCGGCCTAGTCATCTGCTGCCTCATACTTATACATTCTCTCATTTTGGTAAGAGGGTTTGAGTATTTGGTTGTCTACTTGTACGAAGCCTCAATCAACATTATATCATTCATTTTCCTCTGCCTCTTGGTTCTTTCAAAGTGTGATAGCTCTAGCTTTCTCTTTTTGTTTAATAAAGGAAATCTCTTTCTAGATTGTGCTTTCAAATATCTAAAATGTTCATTCCTTTGCTATCCAGCAAACTGTTGCCTGTCTTGATAATCATAAAGATTCAAGATGGTCATTTCTTCAAGTTGTTCTTTCTTGTAATATTGGAAGTCATCCTTGAAAATGATATACTTTAAAGCACCATTTGACATGATAACTTTCAAGGTTTTTGTTCTTGCACCAAAATACAGCTTTTTAGGTAGGTCCAGATCAGTTGGTGGCCTTTGTTGTCACTGGATTGTAGATCTGGTAGTTCGTATAGGGACACATACCGTGGAGACCCTTGGTGTATATTTCTTTTCGGGTACTGGTCATCTCACATGACTAGTTTGTTCATAAAGATTTACAATTTGATCTTTTGTCATCATCATCAACTTGAGATAATCTCCCCCTTCTTTTGCCAAAGTTGTGATCATCTCCATAGTTTCCTTTCAAGTCTTTCAGTGGGATCAGATGGACCAGATCTTGGATTCTGTATAGGGTCTCCCCTAGGACCACATTGAAATGACAAAAATCTCTTCTATTCTTCCTCCAACTTCTCCCCATTTACCTTTTCAGTATAAAAAAGTTCTTTCAATTAAGCTTTTCCCAGATTATCAAACACATTCTCTTCCATGCCTTGCTCATCATCAAACCCTTCAAAGTTTTAATTCTATTCTCATTTTCCCAGGGCAGCAAGTTCGCTCTTTCAACCGGTTCTTCCATCACTTGAATCAGAGGTGGAGTCTGAGTTGGTTTTGATTTGGTTTCCTTCTCCTCATTATATTTGCCAAGCTCAGACTCATAAAGTTTTAAATTTTCTTTGGAGCTCATCTTTTTACTTCACCCCCCTTCTCCTCTAGTTGTCATCAATCTTTCTAATAACCCTTCTTTATCACCCTCCCATGCCTTTTTCTCTATCTCATCTAAACTCATCAACCTAGATTTTCTTTTACCAGAAGTTGAACCAGAGTGGATTTTCTCAGAAATTTTCTTAAATCTTTCTTCAACATGTTTCTTACTCATCTATACTAATTTATAATACATATAGGAAGGGAAAACTTGTCATTTACCAAAAACTCTTAATTTTAAGAGTTGTACAACTCTATAAGCAAAGTGTACAACTTGAATGCATGTTTCATATATTCCAACATATCCCACTCAATCCTATTCTTTTTTGGTTCCTTAAATCCTATTCAAATTATCTCAAATATTTGCAAAGGGACAAAGAAAGTAGCCAGAGAAAGAGAGGCGACAGTGAAGGAGAAACCGACCATAACTTCAGCTTGGCACCAGAATCCATCGGCTTTGTATCGAATCTCTCCGTTGGTATGAAATCATCACTAAATTTAGGACTGTTAAAAGGGTAAGACCCTACCCTTTTACCTAATTCCCTACTCGGACCCTTTACCCTTTTAGGAAGAAACGTGGACCCGAGACCCTACCCTCTAACCAATAAAAGGGTCGGGTATAAATAAGGGTTTCAAGGGTCCTACCCTTTACCCTTTAAGACAGTTTTCACATCTTCTTTTTCAGCATTTACTAGTTGCATATCTCATAAATGACTGTAACATATGAATCCTAGAACAATTATACTTTCATTTAATAACATAGTAAAGTCTAACTTCGAAAGTTTATCAATCATTTGAACTTATGCAAACAATATCCGCATTCACAAATTACTTGTAGAGAACAATTCAGTGATTTCCATATATATGTTTCCATTCAGTAGTATGACCCTTTATTTTTAATTTTCTTGGTAGTAGGAAATTTCTAATGAATCATATATGAAATACAAACCTGTCATAAATTTCATATTAACCGTGAATCTGATGTATATCTATCTAGTAAACGGGTCAAGGGTTTGAAAAAGGGCCGGACCCTTGAAACCCTTTTACCCTATAATGTGAAATTTAAATACCCTTTACCCGACCCATATTATTTATTCGGGTCTAATTAAGGGTTTTAAGAGTCGGGTAATCGGGTTTCAAGGGTCTGACCCTTATCTTGCTCACCCCTAACTAAATTATATGTTTCATCGGCACCTAACTCTGTATCCCTGTCCCCTCAGATAAACCCTAATCAGGATATTCTGCTGCTACCACCAGCATTCCTTCTTTTGATACACGACTATTATTCCTTCTTTTGATTTGTTTTGTTATAATTATTATGGTTGCTGCATTAGGGATTTTTTTCTGGTTATATTGTTTGTGTTTATGCAATATATTTTTAATTAGATATTTGTATCAGTCAAGTCAAATACTGTTTGTCCATCAATTGATTTAGAAACTTGTTAATTATAAAATTGTGTTATTGTTTTGTTTCTCTTGGAAAAAATTAATAACATGTGTTTTAATAGTTAATGAAAATATTTAAATTTGATTTTTGGGGTAGATTACTAACTTGGTTATTGTAGTTATATTAAAGTTTATTTTAACATTATTATTGGTTTACATGATCAATTAACTTTTCCATGTACGCATCTCTGAATTTCGATTTAATTCCGTATTGAAATTTCAAGTTTCATATGCTAAAATAGCATCTCTAACTTTTAATGTAGTTTGGATATTTTATGGAAATATAGCATGGTTCTATTATCTGGTCTTTTCAAATTAGTTGTCAAAGGGGTACAACTTTTATTCTTCTTAAGGCCTGTCTTTAGTTTTCAATTCATCTCATTTAAGAGTTAAGACAAAGTTAAAAGATGGACACTTATATTACAAAAGATGTGAAATGTATTTAGTTACTGACAATTTATGCTTAAAAGCCTTTGATATCCAATCTAAATATGTTGCAGGTTGGTTTAATTTCAAATGTTTAAAGGTGAAAGAACCGATCATTTCTTGGTGCAACACGTTCTGAACCAATCCTCACCCACAGTTACTTTCTCTTAAAATGTTTCATCTAAAGATATGTCTTATCAAAAAAAGGTTTTAGTTTAATACAACTTTAAATTATATAGTTTCTAAAATGTTGCAGGCGACTTACATAATACATGCTACCATCGGGACGAGCCAGTCAAGCCTATACCTAAGAGCTAGCACGCCACCTCTTAAAAGAAAGGTTGACTTTTATGACTTAATGACGTTGATTAACAACTTGTAATGGGCCGGGTGAGTTGTCGATAACAGGTTAAAACTGGTAATTAATTTTTTGTTTCGGGTGAAACGGGTCGGGTTGGTTTTAGGTACTAAAAAAATCGTTGAAACCGGCTGAACTTTTCAAACCAAGCTAAATTGACCAGTTTGGTTTTGCAGGTTGGATTTCAAAAACCTTACTTACTAGTTCGGCTCGAATTCCGTCAAAATCAGTTATTGGCTCCCTAAACGGTTCGATTGCTTTACAGTTCGGATCATTTACGGAACCAAAGTGAAAGATATACGCAGAGATGGAGGGATTTTGAGAACATCACTGACTGAATGAGAGAATTGACAGGCTAGTAAAGATCTAGATGAAGTTCAAGGTACCTTTTTCTCTTGATGAATGCTTGATCATCGTTTTTCCAGTTTCAGCATTACTTATGATGGATTTCTTAGCAAGGCAATATTTGTTTTTTATATCTCAAATTAAGTTCATAATAAACTAATTATTATGTTTTGGTTTTTTTTTTAAATATATAAATTAATGAAAAAAGTGAAATAATAGACGTGTTACAGCGGTAGTTTATTTAATATCTTATTGCTCGCATTATTATTTCACTAAATGTAGGATACAAATGGAGATTTTAGACCTCATAGCACAACATACAACTCTGCAATCCCTTATAAAGATGGGCTAGGTGTATGAAATCGAATTGTGAAGGTTTTGACTTGTTTTTACCTATTAAACTAGCTTAATGACCTGAATTTTGAGGAAAAAAAACCAAAAGCATGTTTTCCTCTACGGCCAAATTTGATAGAAATAGTTTGTCTCATTTTTTTGCTTATGAATGGCTCCATAAGCATCTTAATGTTTCTTATCTTTTCTTGATTCCAGGTGGCATCTCTCCTGGTTTCATTCTTTTCTAGGTGGAAACGGTATAATGAGACCCAAGAAAACCTTTCTAAGGTATGGGTTTTATCTTTAAACATAGTGGTAGGGTGTAAACGAGCTGAGCCCGGCCTTGGTTCAGCTTGAGTGTGGCTTGTCTTTACTTACGGGAGCTCGAGCTTGACTAATTTTGAGCTCTTTGTTTGAAAGCTTGAGCTTGGCTCGATTTGAGCTTTTTATCGATCCGAGTTCAAGTAACTTGCAAGGGGTTCAACTTTTTTTCACCCTTATTGCATTTAATAATGTTCAGTTTAGCATTTTCTTAAAATATTGAAACCAAAGCATGTTAAAAAAATTGGCAAAAGGTTTCGTACTTCACTTTTGTAGTATACTGCGCTAAGTCACACTTTAGGTTTAACTCATAGGGACAATATTTGATGCTGCACACACAGTAGCTTTGTAACATCATTGTTTTAATTGGTTTAATACTAGAATAATTATTTACAATAAGCTAAAGTAATACGTTTATATGATACAAGTAACCAAAAAATGCTCTTAGAGTAAAGAAGCCAAAAGTTGTTTTTATTATAGGTAAGGACTTCTACTTTACAAGTATATTTGCGTAAGCATACGACCGCCGTTTCTGAATTAGATTACCTTTTTGTTATAATTTATTCAGTTGTTAGATTTATCTTCTTAATAATGTTTTTTTCTTTCTGTCAGTTAGCTTTGGACCCAGCAAAACATTTCTAAGGTATGACTTTATATTCTTAATTTGTTTAGTTGCACTTTAAACGACACACAACCTATTCACCTTTAGTTGTAGGATTTGTAGTAATCTAACGGTTTATGCGGTTATTCTGTTAATTATGTATATCCCTTAAGTTGCGGGAACTTTGAATTTTAAAGTCAATTGGGTCATAATACAATTTTGAAATAAACTGTTGTAGCTAATACGAATCAAATTTTGGGTTGAAACTTTTGATTACGACACAGCTTGTAATCAGTTGCATGGGTCAACAGTTTGCAAGCGGGTCTAATTTCGGAAAAAAAAAAGAATTTTGTTTTAAAGTTTTGACCACTGGTTAGTATTGATATGGTCAGAACTTGGGTTGTCAGTGTTTCGGATATAAGTCGATGTAAAAAAATAAATAAATTACTAACGGGTCACTTTGACTTCAAGGGACAAGATTAATATTGTTACTGACTAGCTTTAGGCTTCAAGGCACGTCAAAACGTTTAGAATACAGGTTGAATATAAGTATATACAACTATGTATGGGCTAACTAGTTATGTGTACATGGAGTATTTGACGGTTTGACTTTTGAAAGTCAAAGTCCACAAGAAAGTTTGAAAAAAGTTTATAACTTAATGAAGATGAAAATTTAAATGCTTGTCAAACATGTTTCTAAATGATTTATTGACTAAATTTTTAGGTTTGCATGTAAGAAGATGTGAGTTTTGATCATGAGAATGTTGGAGATGGATGAAATACATGGATGGTAATATTTGTGTGGTTTAGATTTACAATTGTTTTGTGGTGACATGAAGTATGAATTTTCCTATAGCAACGTAACATCTTACTATTAAATCTGCATTTTTTTTTTGTTTTGTACATAATTAAATTGTTGAACTACAATCCATACTTGGATCCTGCTGCATCGCGCAGGTATCCTACTAGTATTCTCAACAGGTTCAATGGCAACACCATGATCAAATAAAACTTGCATTTACCACCATATTTGATGTATAGATTCTAAATTTTTTCTTTCTGATCAGCAGCTTTCTTTTTCCTTTAATCTTTTTATTGTTGAATTGTAGACACTTTCAAGATCATCATAGATCATGTGGGTTAACTGATTGTCAGAAAAATTATGAAGCCTCAGATAAGCTAGATAAATTTGGGTGTTTTTGTTCTTTAACTCCCTTATCTTCTTCAACTCTTTCACCTTCTCTTCAAGCAAAGAATCCAACTCTTCATCTTTCATTACAGCCAAAGTTTCAAATTCATAGCCATGATGCATTAGGCTGATGATTTTGGGATTTCTTTCTTAGCATCATTCAACATATTTTAAATATTCTCTCTGTGAACTTCAATGTTTTAATTTTGATTCAAAGGAAAGAAAGTGTGGAGTTGAAATAACTCACTCAGAACGCTTGTTAAAGGATTACGTGGTACGATTAAATCGAATAAGCCCTTCTGGAATAAATACTCAGCTGCTTGTGAACCGTTGGGTACTGTTTTATTCAATGTTTGTTCAATTAAGGAGAATCAGCCCCTTCATCTTCGATGTTATATAAGTCAATTAAGGCATCAATCTTGGGTTCATCAACTTTGGCTCATTATCAAGATTAGTAGGCTTCATAGCTTGTATGGGCACAACCCGAATAGGGTTCTTTTTTTTTTGGACATTGCCTCTTCAGGAAATTTATCACCGTACCTCTTCCTTTTCCTTACATATTTAATCACATAATATTTCCAGCCTTTTCCATCTTTGTTTACTTCATCAATCATCTTGAATAGTTTTGGCATCATAGATGTTAGACACCAACTACCTATCAGAATTTTCAACATTAGGCTTGTCAGTAGCAATGGGTGTTGACTGTTCATGCTCAAGAGATTTGAATTTTGTTTATGGGATTTGGGTATTTGGAAATTGTATATAACAATTGAAAGTGAGTTGTCAGCCTTTTTCCCGTTTACTGCAACCTTAGCAACCCTTTTATCACTTCCTAATCAATCTCCCCTTTTTCTTCATCAAGATTCTTGTTCAATTCAATTTCCTCCAGCATTATTCTTTGTTCCACAATTTCTTTATTAGATAAGAACCTTGTAATCAGTTCCCTCTAACCATTCACCAACAATCTCATCATGTCTTTTGATGGCCTCTTCAGCAGACTCATCCACAAACAGAACTTCATCACTAGTTGTATCTTTTTAATCCTCAAGGGTTGCATCTGGCCCTCGTATTCAGCCACTGTTTTCCCTGTCATCTTCCTCTTCTCTTCTTCAACAGTTTCAGGTTTAGAAGGACCTACTTCCCTCACCATGGTTGGTTCTTCAAAAAAATTATCAATATCATCAAATAGTTCATAAGCTCCTCATCCACCTCCTTTAATTTTGATGTCACGTCATCATCATCATCAACTAACTCTTCAATCTTGTCAGTTAAAACTACAGTTTCACCTGAGATCACCATCTCTTCAATGCTACTGTCAGCCTCAACAATTTTATCAGTTTGAGCTTCAGTTAGGACATCATCAGTCTTATTTTCAACTTCATCAACAACATTTTCATTCTCCCTCTCAGCTTCATCTAACACAATCTTCTCCACCACCATATCATCATTTTCATTTAAGTTATACTCTTGGAAAATCTCCTCATAATAATCAGTTTCATACTCTTCATCGCCTCTCCTCCTCTTCACTTCCATACAAATCACAAATAGATTTTAACACATCATTATCAACCGCATTGTCAACAGGTGAATTCTCCCCATATTTTGGTGCAGCTGAGGTCTTCTCAACCTCACCGACTAGGGTTTTGAATTCTGTGTAAAGCATGTGTCAATTGGGATTCCAAGTCAGCATTCTTCTTTTTTAACTCCTCATTCTGCCCTTTCAAGTGACAATTTCAATTAAAACATCCATATGCCTATCAAGTAATCTCAGCCTGGCAATAGGGGAAGGGGATTTTATTGGTGAGATAGGAAATGGGTCAGGAATTTGGGTTTGGTGGGTTTCGTGAGGTGGGCTTTATATTATGTTTTCACTAGTTGAGAGTAATGGGTTTCTCCTTTGGATTATAGGTGCATATGTGTTATGATTTGGAAGGTAGCAACATTTGGTTGGTCAGATGTTTGGGAATATGTTGGTGATTGGTATGGTGTATTTGGTTGGTTTATAAGGTGGGTTGGGACGTGTTCAGGAATCTAAGGTTCATGTTCAGGTTGGTCTGGTATTTGGGTTTGGGTTTCGGTTTTTGTTTGGCACAGGGTTTGGGTTTGGGTTTGTGGGGAAGTTGGTGGGGATGGAATGTATGGGTGTGGGGTATGATATTGGGGTGGTGATTGGTTTTGTGGTGAGGTGGGTGGTAAAGGAATACGGTTGTTGTCTCCCCCTGAGTTGCATCAGCCATCACACCATCTACATCCACAACAACCTCCTCCTGCACAACATTATCATCATCATCATCATCATCTCCACCATCATTGTCATCATCGGACTCCGTCCCATCATCATCCACACTGTCATCCTCATCATTGGTCACATGTGGTGACTCTGGTACCTCCATTATATTCATATTGTTGTCAACTAGCCACGGGAGAATGTCATACTCAACTTCTGGATTGAAGTTACTTATGGCCCCCAACCTTGTAATTCTTCTATGGAAGTTTGGATCTTGCAATACATGTGTCATGCCCAAGGTTGGTAGATCATGATATACAATATTGAATATTATTTGTACAAATCTGGGATAGACCAAGAATCTGTCATCCCTTCTCTTCCTTAGATTACTCACCAATCCTTCAAAAATGTTAGTAAACATGAAAGGCTAGTTGTAGATGATAGCAACAATAGCATTTGATATTTCTCTATTCATGAGAGTCCAAGTACCCCTCGTCGGTGTAAGTCCCTGTATAATGTGATGTATCAGAAATCTATACAAAATGGGAAACATCCCTTTCTTGAATTTCCCTTCAAACACTTCTCCTTGATGACCCATTATTTCTTGGAAAATCCTCAAAAATATATGGGTAGTAAACAATATCGGATTATCCACATTATCGTTCAACTGAATACTGGCCCTTATCAAATTCTCCATGATTTCGACCTCATGTCCCATCATAGTGGCCTCAATTCTACGTCCAAGTTCATCATCTTCTAAATCGGCAGAATTCTAGAAATCCAAATGATGGTTTCTGTATATGATAGGGCTTCAGTGAAAGAGAAGCGAAGATTAGAGCGTAGCAGCCATCGAATCATCAAGTCTATAGGCCTGTTCTACATTGTGACTTGGAGAAAGGCACACATGTCATGCTTCTTTACGAATGGATACGTCATATCTGCACAATCATAGACTAAGATACATTCAATGAAACCATTAGTCATTAAAGTTCATAGCTTTTTCTTGTATTAAGTTATATTTGAAGTTCAACTGAAAGATAGTCTTTAAAAACCTGTTCTTCAACAAATTAATAACCTACACAGAAAACAGAGATGTTAGTAAACATGAAATTGAAGCTTTAAACCCACACAATGAGTGTCGGAAATCATTCAATTGAAGCTTGTCGAGTCGCATTAAGTTGGATGACCAATTTAGGTTAGGATTTTTATCAAACGATTGAGATTCTGGTTAGCAAGCAAGTTAGCAATAATGCAAGTGAGAAAGACGGGAAAAGGTGAAATGAAAAATTTTCTAACTCCCTCTTATAGAGTGTACGTTGTACACATTTGAAAGTGGGTTTTAAATGAATTTTGTCGTTTACCATAAGAATGCTGCCAAAACCCCCAAATTCTAAATGTTACAGCATAAAGCTCGCTCGATAAAGTGTATTTTCAAAGCTTGCTCAACCCAGAGTTTGCTCAGGTATTTGAAAGTAACAAAAAATAAACTATATAAGATGAAGGAAGCCTACTCGAATATACTAGATTGCTCGAGAACTAAATCACAAGTTAAATAATCAAGTATAATTCATCAAATAGGCAACCTTACTCGAGATCAGTAAAGATCACAAAAATAACTTAGAGATATTTCTAAATGTTAAACTTGATCGAATACCTTATTAATGCTAACCTTACTCGATTAAACTTAGAAAAGCAAAGAGTTAACTATGTTTAGAAATATACATTCATGTATGCTTGAGGAAAGCAAAGAGTTAACTATGTTTAGAAATATGCACTCATGTATGCTTAGAAAAGCAAAGTGTAGTTTACTCGACAATACTTTAAAAGTGAAAAGTGTGCTTGAGGAAACTTGAGGAATAAAACTTAATATAGGAGTTTCCTTAGAGCATGCAGTGTACTTGCAAAATAAAGTTTCCTTTGAAAAACTTTTGAAATATACAAGTATGCTTGGAGAACACTTAGATTATCTTAACAATAAACAAGTGTGCTCTAAGCATGAAGTTTGCTCGGTAAACAAAGTTTACTTGAAAGCACTTGTATTTCAAAAAATATTTTGTAAACTAATCCAAACTTATGAAGTATGCTAGACAAATACAAATTTCAACTAAAACACCCAAGTATACTCGAAACAAGTATTTAAAGCATATTTTTACATGTATCACATATTCATCAAGTGTGCTTGATGAATATAACCTTCTAAACAACCAAGTTTACTCAAAAGTACATAATCATCAAAGTGTACTTGATAATACATGAATAGTTTTTTACAAAATAAGTAACTATCAAGTTTGCTCGAATGAGTAAAACTTCAAATAAAAACACCTAAGTTTACTCGAAAGTTTAAAAAGATCAAAGTGTACTTGAAATAACATATGCAGACATCTTCAAGGTTAAAATGCAACCCTTTTTGGCTTAAACTTTATTAAAGCTCAAAGTTTAAGATCAAATGGTGCATAATGAGATTAAATTTCAGTTATATCCTTTCAAATCTTTTTTTCTTTTATGAAAAGATCTCAACCGGGGATCATATTGATTAAGTTACCTTTTAGTACTTCCTTCTCAACATTATTATGACAAATCAGGCAGGTTAATAATAAGTATATAACGTAGCATGAATTTCATTAATTTGGTGATATGCTTATGGTTCACTTAACTGCATAATACATAAATGGATAACAGTTATTGTATTATGATTTCTCATTTCTCTTCTCAAAGCCTATTTGGCTTTCTCCAGATCACCCCAATTTGACTTCAACCCCCTGATATTTGGTCAAAATATTTTTATGACAGAACATATAAACTTTCTTCATGAATTTTTCTTTTCAAAACATTTCAAACAGTTGAGGTTGAACGTTGGACTTACGTGCCACGCAATACGGACTTACTAACCATTCATTCAAGGTGTTTAGGACTTATAATGATGCCCCCACATTTGTAGTTCTAGTTTTAACCCTCATGTTTGATTTTCTTTAAATATTTTTGAATATTTATCAACTTTTGGTTTATGTATATTCATTTTTCTCAATTTTGTTCTTTGTCATATTTATATGATGTTTCATTTTGAGTGTCTAAATACCAACAAGCTCGTGTATCACTTGGATAATCACTTTTCTGCCTATCATTCGGAGAGATTTATCTTGAAACATGCATATTCAACAATGTATCTCCACATTAAGCTTAGCATATTCATTATGTTTCTATCACCTTAGTTTTTAGACATCATGAAAAGCAACCATACTTATTAATGACTGCACTAATAGCTTTTTTAGCCCATTAAATCCATATGATTGGCATAAATAATCAATCTACTATCATTTCCCAAAAGGTTGGATCATTTTTCATTGAAAACCTTATAAGCTTCTATAAAGCTTTGAACAGAATAATCTTATCATATCTCTACACCATTAACTTGCTCTGTTTGTCAAAAAAAAAATGTTAAAACCTTTTTTTTTAATATTCATTTGAGCATACAAGTTTAACACAAAATAATAATTTTGACACAAGCAAAGAGTAACATATTCAAGAATAATCAGAACATGAGTGGCATGAAAGAACACAAGCAGACTTAACATAATGTTTAACCAAGTCTAATTATGCAAATTTTATCCTATCTTAACACATCATCATATCAAAATATGAAACATATTCAAAAATATCAGATAAGCATACAGATTAATCATTTTAAATCAAATGTAGACACACTTATAAAGATATCATCAACAGCCACTGAAATCAGACCTAAGCATCATGGACACCTAAGTCACCCATATTGTCATTCAAAGCACATATCAGTTAAGCATAAACACATATTCTCTGATAAAACAAAACTCACACATCAATACTTTTCAAAAGATAGTCAGTTAGCACAATGAGCACATATCATTAATCAGACTTCATCAGAGTTGATCATGCCTAATGCTTTAAATAGAATGTGAAATCTTATTCTATCTACTGGCTTGGTAAATAAATATGCCAAGTTGTCACTAGTGTCAACTCTTTTCATTTCTATTAGACATTTTTCAATATTATCTCTAATGAAATGGTGTCTGATTTCAATGTGCTTTGTCTTTGAGTGTTGGACTGGGTTCTTAACAATGAACAAAGCAGCAACAATATCAATGAAAATAGGATTGTTCAAGTAATTCAAACCATAGTCCAGTAGTTGATTTTGAATCCAGAGGACTTGTGCATAGTAGGCAGATGCAACAATGTACTCATCTTCAGCAGTAGAGATTGATACTGTTGTTTCCTTCTTGCATTGCCATGACACTAGCCCATCTCCCAAGAATTGACATCCACCTGATGTAGACTTCCTACTCATGTTGATCAAAGGCAAGTAGATCAAAGGCATGATTCTTTGTATACCATATCCCCAAATCAGGTTTCCCTTTCAAGTATCTAAAATCTCTTGACAGCAGTTCTATGAGACATTTTAGGACATGATTGGAATATTGCACACACAAACACATACACACACACACAGCAAACATAATGTCATACCTAGAAGAAGTCAGGTAGATCAAATATCCAATCTTCGATCTATATACATGCTCATCAATGGGCTCCCATTTTCATAAGCTACATCTTCTCATGTGTGTCCATTGTAGTAGAAGCAGTCTTCAAGTGTTGACATATGAACTTGTTCAAAATATCTTGCACATACTTTGATTGACAAATGAATATACCATCCTTCTTTTGTTTAACTTTCAATCCCAGAAAGAAATTCATTTCTCCCATTGATATCATGCAATACTTAGACTTCATCACTTCCTCAAACTCCAAACACATATGTTCATCAGTAGATCCAAAGAAGATATCATCAACATAAAACTTCAACCAGAAGTAAATATCTTCCCCTTTTCTTGTAGAAGAGTGTCGTATAAATGGCTCCCCTGTGAAATACTTTAACAAGTAGGTGGTTTGACAACTCATCATACCATCCTCTTGGAGTTTGATGTAGTCCATATAGAGCCTTGTTCAGTTTGTACACTCTATTAAGATATTCAGGATCCTCAAAACCTGAAGGTTGAGTGACATACACCTCCTCTTCTATTTTTCCATTTAAGAAAGCAGATTTGACATCCAACTGAAATACTCTGATGTTTTCGGAAGCAGCATAGGCTAGGAATATTCTGATTGCTTCTAGCCTTGCTGTAACACCCCGTAACCGCAGCGGAAACGTACACGGGATGCAACAGACACATCTGATATCAACAGCATTGCTTATAAAGAAAATACCACTACATTAATTTATAACATATTACATTGTTGCGAGTTGCGTTACTGTCTAGGTGTTACACACATATATTACCAATAAAACATTAATAAATTCATTACAAAACATAGAGCAGCAAGCTTCCAACTGGTAGCACAGATAGTTAAGCACATATCAATCATTCCAACTTGGGCATACCTAGAAAACATGTAAAGAAAACGGGTCAACTACGAATAGTTGGTGAGTTTCACTAATTTAAATAAACACTGACAAATCATTTTAATAATCATTTATTAACCATATAATCATGCTGGGAACTATGTTACCCCAGAACATTTCCATTAACTTTCTGGGAACTATGTTACCCCAGAACAATAATAACCCCTGGGAACTATGTTACCCCAGAACAATAAATACCCCTGGGAACTATGTTACCCCAGAACAATAATAACCCCTGGGAACTATGTTACCCCAGAACAATAAATACCCCTGGGAACTATGTTACCCCAGAACAATAATAACCCCTGGGAACTATGTTACCCCAGAACAATAACAACCCCTGGGAACTATGTTACCCCAGAACAATAATAACCCCTGGGAACTATGTTACCCCAGAACAATAATAATCCCTGGGAACTATGTTACCCCAGAACAATAACACATGATAAACATTTTATATATTCTGTGCATCAGACCATATATATATAAATGTACAAGTATTTCCATACGATCGGTATGTACTTAAATACTTTAAATAAGACATGTTTTCCGCCCCGGGAAAATATAATTAAAACAATTCATTAAAAGGGGCTCGTGAAAACTCACCTTTTGTGAGTCGGTGAGTAATACAAGGAACAGCTACGTGCCTGGATCTGTAATATAATATCTAGTCGTTACTATATAATTCCCATAACTTAAATACGTATCAATCGGTACATCTGGAAACATTGTTAACCCAGTACTGTACTCGATTCGGGGACTATGTTAACCCCGTGACACTTCTAAGGACTCAGATTGTGACATTGCTTAGAGTTTGACAGTCAATTTAGTTAAGGTGATGAAATTATAGCTCGGTTTGACACCCCGTTTGGCCGTGGGGCCCGTTTCCGGTATTTCGGTGCCGGAAACGGTAAAATCGGGTAAAATTACCCAAATCATCCGAATTATTTTCGGATGATTTATTTTTACTTAATTTACTTAGATTTATGAAATAGTCCATTTTTAGAGTTTTCATGTACCAGTCAGCTCGCTTATGCGAACTTTGCCGGTTTACACGTTTTAAGCTTTAAAAACTTGTTTTTATGTTCTTTTTAGCACAAATAATTACCCGATTAGTCTCGGGTCTTGAAATTTTGCACAAAACTTAATTTGACAGTAAGGAATTTTGTAAAAATTTTCCAGATTTATTTTCATATATTTACATTTATTTATCTATTTTTAAATCTTATTAAAACACTAAATATATCAAAAATACCAAAACACTTTAGAAAAATCCCAAATTTTTCTGGGATGATCTATATCATCCTCATAACTTTCTGGAATTTTTCCAGATTTATTTTCCTATATTTACATTTATTTATCTATTTTTAAATCTTATTAAAACACTAAATATATCAAAAATACCAAAACACTTTAGAAAAATCCCAAATTTTTCTGGGATGATCTATATCATCCTCATAACTTTCTGGAATTTTTCCAGATTTATTTTCCTATATTTACATTTATTTATCTATTTTTAAATCTTATTAAAACACTAAATATATCAAAAATACCAAAACACTTTAGAAAAATCCCAAATTTTTCTGGGATGATCTATATCATCCTCATAACTTCCTGGAATTTTTCCAGAATTTAAAACTTATTTTTCAAGCCATTTTCACCCAAAACCGAGCTAGAAAGCCCTAGAACTCGTTTCACCGAAAAGCCTACTTAGACTTTTCCAACTGAGCTCAAATTTTGTGGGTGACTTTTTTATGTTATAAAAAGCTTATCTTAAATTTTCCGGAATTTTTCATCATGTTTTGCTATTTTTCACTATTTTTGGTCAAAACCTAGCATTAAATTCACCAAATATTCATCTTTTATCCAAAAATTACCAAAAATTCACAGATCTCTTATTTTCATGTGTAGATCATCTCTGTGAAATTTCGTGATCCAACTCTAAGTACACAACAATCTGTCCATAATTCATATACACACGAAAACCGAACTATTTTGTGTTTTCTAGCTTTAGATCGCAAGGATCTCGGTTTCTAGCCTTTGCTAGCCGCTAGATACAACACTTACAAGCACAATAACACTATACCAAGCAAACTATACCAACAATCAAACCATTTCTTTCATAGTGTCGGTTTTTAAGTAAAAACAAAGGTTTTAACCGTAAAAATCCGTTCTCGACTCTTTTTACTCATTTCTTGGACCAAGATCCCTTGTATAACATGTATACATCTCTTGATCATGCAAGAGTAGGTTTCATCTCGGGTTTTCACCCATCTTTCACTTGGAAATCCATTTTAACAAGATTTTAACCGTAAAATTTTATTCTAAACACTTTTAACTCATTACTTGGATCAAGATCCTTTGTATAACTTGTATACATCCCTTGATCATACGAGAACCGGTTCCATCTTGGGTTTTCACCCATATTTCACTTGGAACCTTCCTTTTCTCAAGATCATGGAGTTAGAAGTAGGATTCAAGCATCAAAACATGTTCATACCTTGTGATTTTTGGTTAAAAACTCAAGAGCTTGGATGTATGTTTGAAGATTTGAGAGAGTTTGTGTGAAATGTGTTGAAGAAAAAAGAAAATGAAATGAATGATAATAACACAAGGACCGATCGGTCCATAAGGTGGATGGGGGTGGGCCCCACACATCAATTCTAGGCCACACATTCGGATTACGCAATCCGGATAATGTTGTGGATAATCTGGTTCAGTTCGTTTCTCGTTTAGACTCGTAATTCGGCTTAAAACGAGCATAAAATGGTTGTTTTTCGGGTCAAAAATAAAATTTACATAAAACTGATTTAAAAACTTAACCCATGACATTAAAACATCATATTATCGGTATTTGTGCATCTTTTTCGGTTTGATTGATCGTCTCTTGCTTGGTTTGGTGTTAAAGGTTTCGTTTAGCGTACCGACGTACCATTAAATCGAAATCCTTTTTCTGTGCTATAATTCACCTATCCCGAAGCATTAATACTTCGTATATATCACTAAACATTATATACGTCGTCTATAATGTAATTCCCGATCCGTTCGGGTTTCAATAACCGATCATTGATTAATTGTAATTCCAATACGATTCACTATATAATTGAGTATGATTCATACTGTGAACCATATATATTCGTATCAATGTGCTATAACTCATATAATCAATATTAAATAGCACGTAAATAGTATATACCGGCTAGGGTATACCTGGATTTGCCGGAATCGTTACATTCTCCCCCCGTTATAAAAATTTCGTCCTCGAAATTTTACGCGTCAACTACTTCCTTTTGAGGAAATAGGTGGGGGTATTTCTTCCGAAATTCGTCCTTTCGTTCCCAAGTAAATTCTGGGCCTCGTTGCGAATTCCATCTAACTTTGACCAACGAGATCTTATTGTGTCTAAGTTGCTTGATTTTACCGTCCACTATTTCGATGGGCTCCTCTACGAAGTTGAGCCTATCACTTATTTGAACACCCTCTAAGGGTAACACCGATGTCTCATCCGCCAGACATCTTTTCAAATTCGACACATGAAACACGTTATGAACTGCACTTAGTTCCTCAGGCAGTTCTAGTCGGTAAGCTACCGGACCGATCTTTGCAGTGATGTTGAATGGTCCAATGTATCTAGGGGCCAACTTCCCCGCCTTTCCAAACCTGACCACTCCTTTCCAGGGTGATACTTTCAAATATACCTTTTCACCCTTCTCAAATGACAACGGTTTTCGACGGGTATCAGCATAACTCTTCTGTCGATCCCGCGCGGCTTTCAGGTTGTTCTTAATTTCAAGAATCTTGCTGGTCGTCTCCTGGACCAGATCCGATCTAATGACCTGCGAGTCACCCACTTCAGACCAGCAAAGTGGTGATCGGCACTTCCGCCCATACAATGCTTCATAAGGTGCTGCCTTTATACTGCTGTGATAACTGTTATTATAGGAAAATTCAACGAGTGGGAGATGTTGATCCCAATTTCCCTTAAAGTCCAGTACGCAAGCACGAAGCAAATCCTCCAAAGTTTGAATGGTCCTCTCAGACTGACCATCGGTCTGAGGGTGGTAAGCTGTGCTTAGGTCAATACGTGTTCCCAATGCTTCTTGGACAGCTTGCCAAAGTTTGGAGGTGAAATGGCTATCCCTATCGGAGATGATCGAGATGGGGATGCCATGACGAGACACTATTTCATTTATATAAATTTGCGCAAGTCTCTCAGTGTTAAAAGTATTCCTAATTGGAATAAAATGTGCCGATTTGGTTAATCGATCCACGATTACCCAAATCGCATCATGACCTCGGGGTGTCTTGGGGAGATGTGTCACAAAATCCATTGTGATCTGCTCCCACTTCCATTCGGGAATTTCCGGCTGTTGTAGCATTCCCGAGGGTTTCTGGTGTTCCGCCTTAACTCTCGCACACGTCGTACACTTGCCGACGTATGTGGCTATATCCTTTTTCATACCTGGCCACCAGTAAAATTCTTTCACATCCTTGTACATTTTATCTGATCCCGGATGTATGGAATATTTCGATTTATGTGCTTCATCCATGATCAAATCACGAAGGTCATTGAGGGTCGGGATCCAAATCCGATTTTTGAAATAAAGAATTTCGTCCACACGCTGTTCGAAATTCTTCTCATTCCCGTAAAGTCCTTCTTTATCCAATTGGCCCTCTTTCAACGCCTCGCGTTGAGCGACTCGAATCAAATCTGAAAGGTTCGACTGGACTATCATCCCCAACGCTCGCACACGTATTGGCTTGACTCGATCCTTTCTACTTAAGGCATCGGCTACGACGTTAGCCTTGCCGGGGTGATATCGTATGTCACAGTCATAGTCACTCAGCAACTCGACCCACCTTCGTTGCCTCATATTCAGTTCTTTCTGATCGAATATGTGTTGCAAACTTTTATGATCAGTGAATATGGTGCACTTTGTACCGTAGAGATAGTGTCTCCAGATTTTAAGTGCAAAGATGACTGCTCCCAGTTCCAAGTCATGAGTAGTGTAGTTTTTCTCATGAACTTTTAACTGTCGAGACGCATAGGCTATGACCTTTTTATTTTGCATTAACACGCATCCTAACCCTTTACAGGATGCGTCACAATATACAACAAATCCATCGTCTCCGTCGGGGAGACTTAAGATTGGCGCTTGGCACAATCTTTGTTTTAGCGTTTGAAACGCCGTTTCCTGCTCTTCACCCCATTCATATTTCCGATCCTTTTGAGTCAGGAGGGTTAAAGGTTGGGCGATGCTGGAAAAGTTCTCTATAAATCGACGATAGTATCCAGCTAAGCCTAAGAATTGGCGGATTTCCTTCGGAGATTTAGGCGCTTGCCAATTCTTAATAGCTTCAACCTTACTCGGATCAACGTGTATTCCTTGGTGGTTTATAACATGACCGAGGAATTGCACCTCTTGTAACCAGAAGTTACACTTGGAGAATTTTGCATATAACTTCTCCTGATCCAGGAGCTCTAAAACTAACTTTAAGTGTTGCTCGTGCTCCTCTTTACTCTTCGAGTATATCAAAATATCGTCAATAAATACAATGACGAACTTGTCGAGATAGGGTTTACAGACTCGGTTCATGAGATCCATGAACACCGCTGGCGCATTTGTTAGCCCAAAAGGCATAACTAAAAATTCGTAGTGGCCGTAGCGAGTCCGAAGCTCGGTTTTTGGGATATCCTCCTCTTGAATTCTAACTTGGTGGTATCCCGATCTAAGATCAATTTTTGAGAAGTAGCTCGCACCTTGTAGTTGGTCGAACAAATCATCGATTCGGGGAAGAGGATATCTATTTTTGATGGTTAATTTGTTCAATTCCCTGTAGTCAATGCACATTCGAAGGCTTCCGTCCTTCTTTTTCACAAATAGTACAGGTGCACCCCACGGGGAATAACTGGGACGAATAAATCCCTTATCCAACAATTCCTGCAACTGGTTGGATAATTCTTGCATCTCGGACGGTGCAAGTCTATAAGGGGCCTTAGCAACAGGGCCAGCTTGTGGTAACAGATCGATTCTGAATTCGACCTGCCGGGTTGGCGGTAATCCAGGAAGTTCCTCTGGAAAAACTTGTGGAAATTCGCGTACCACGGGAATATCGTACAACCGTTTTTCCTCAGAATCAGCGGCCGTCAGGCTCGCTAGATACGCCACACATCCCTGACGTATATATTTCAACACCTTGAGGTGGGATATAAATGGTATCATGGTGCCGGATTTTTCTCCCTGCACTAATACCTCCTCGTCATCCGACACCCGGATCTTGACGGTTTTCTTTTCGCAGTTTATTTCTACCCTGTTACGTGCCAACCAATCCATTCCCACTATCACGTCAAAACTACCCAATTCTACCGGTAACAAGTCAATCAGGAAGGATTGTTCGCTTAGAATAAAAGGGCAATTCCGAACAATCCGATTAACTATCATGGTTTTACCGTTAGCGACCTCTACGGTGTAGGGTTCTATGGTTTCACCAATAGGAAGGTTTGCTATCGAAAGGAATCTAACGGAGACAAAACTTCTATCGGCGCCTGTATCAAATAATACAGAAGCGTAATGATCAGAGACGTGGAAGGTACCTGTCACTACGCTGGGGTCCTGGCGCGCCTCGTTTGCTCCCATCACAAATGCCCGGCCTCGCGCCGGATTGGACGCCGATGGCTGACCCGCGAGTTGTCTCTCGTTTCCTCCCTGATTCAGTTTCGGGCAGTTCCTTTTGAAGTGATCCGTGCTGCCGCATTCGTAGCAAGCACGGCTAGTGGTCACCATCTGGTTTCCTTGCGGGTTCTGCTGTCGGGCTGGTTGAGTTCTAAATGGTTGCGCCCGAATAGGTTGTGGTTGCCGGTTCAGGTTGTTCAGATTTGTCTTACAATTTGGTGCGTAGTGTCCAACCCTGCCACACCGGTGGCACACCACCTCCTTGCACACGCCACTATGGTGGTAACCACATTTCCCGCACCTAGGAAACGTTCCCTTCTGCGGTTCTTGCCTTCCGCCCGAACTAGTCATGGCATAGCTCTGGGCAGCGGGCCTAGCTCGTTTGTTTTGCTGCTTCTCTCGGATCCTATTGTCATACGTACCTCGCTTTCCCCCAGCCGACTCTCCCGTCGTCTTTATCGATCCGCTCCTTAAGAAATCATACGTGACAATACCAGCCTGTGTCACTGCACCCTCATACGTCTGGTGCCCTCCCGCGTTAAATATACTCCTCACTACTGGAGTAAGTCCCCAAATATAACGTTCCACCCTCTTTGACTCTGGGGTGACCAACCACGGCACTAATCGTGACAGTTCATTAAACCGGTTGGTATATCCCAAGTGGTCCGCCCCATGCATCTCTAGGTTCCACAACTCATGTTCCAGTTTCTGCAATTCATTCTTTGGGCAGAAATGTTTCAAAACAAGATCCTTAAGCTCTGCCCAGGTCATGCGGTTTGTCGCCGCCTGACCTCGAGTCTGTACTATGGTGTTCCACCATGTCAAGGCATGGTCTGTGAACGTACAGGTGGCGTACTTAACGACACAATCCTCAGGACAGTTGCTGATATTTACCACTGATTCTATTTTCTCTAACCATTTCACTAACCCATTCGGTCCTTCCGACCCGTTAAATTCTAAAGGCTTGCACAACATAAAGTCCTTGATTGAACAACCCCTGGATGGTCCAGTGCGGTTGGTCTCTACAGTAGGGATAGGGCCATTACTGTCGGTAGCGACCACCGTAGGCGGTGCGTCATTACTCGGCATAGTGTTGTCATTCCTTGGAGGATTAGCATTTTGTTCCCCGTCATTATTTATGGGCGTTTGATTGCTCGGAGGGGTTGGATTGGTCGAGTTATTAATACTGGCGGCGATGCGCGATACTATATCCGGTATCGCCGCCTCCAACTGTTGAGCAATCAAACGGCTCACATCTACTTCTGATATTTTCGTTGATCGTTTCGGTGCCATTCTACACAACATCAAGGAAACACATATAATTAATACCATTCCAAATTATGAAACACAAAACACATTCCATACATTAATAAACATTAGTACATATTACACAAACATCCATTTACATACTTCCCAGTCATCATTACATAACTAAGTTTTAATACAAAGGGCCTATGTTGGTATCATCCTCGACATAACCCGCAATGGGTCAGTGCTTGAATGATACCCAAAAGTATCGATAATGATATGCCCTACAAGAGACCCCCTATGGGCCAGTGGTTGTACTATAACTAAACAAGATTCACTTCGTGTTAGTATCACCACTAACTACTTACACGGAGTATCAAAAAGCGGTTCAAGATTCTACCATCCAACACATCTACACATGGTGATAAACTAACCCCACCAACACCGCCACCAGCACCACCAACACCGCCACCATAACCCGCATTCGGGTTTCCATCTGGTCGATCAACCAGTGGGAGTATGAGCACTCCCTTTTTAACTGGTTAATAGCATACTGGTGGTCCAGTATGCTGTCCCCGAGGTACGCCCGCCTCTGTACCCCCACGACCAGGGCGGCAGAGTGCTCGTTCACCTGCTCGGTGAGAACACGTAGCCAAGCCGCCAAGTCCCGCTCCTGCCTTGGAAGACCCCACACAGGTAGGGTTGCAGGCTCGGGTTGGGGGCGGGAAGACTCGCCCCGGTGGTATGTGGATCTGGGTGGGGTAACAGTGGGCGGAACATACGGGGCACTGATCCGCGCCGTGAGGCGGGGACCGTGTCTGGGGGGAATCGGGGCGGTCTGTGGTGCGGGCGGGGTAGGAGACCTGGTAACCCTAGCAGGGGAGGGTAAACTAGCACTCCTAGCTGGGGTGGTCTGTCTAGAAGTACTATGACTAGCCTCCGAAGGCTCGGAGCTGGGTGCTACACTTGGGCTTCCAGAGGCCCCGGAACTGACCTCTTCCGGGTCCTCTTCCGTCGACACACTAGGTGTTCTTGCCATTTTTACCTGCACACAAGTTAACAAACATATAGTCCCTTTTCATAGTGTAATTCATAATTAAATTAATCATGCACTTACTTATACAATTTTGCCACATAATAATATTATTATACATTTACACATATGTTGCCAATTTTACCTATTTAAATTCCCCGTGACTTCCCCTGAATTCTCTCGTGCAGACAAGTCTGTTATTATGTTCCGGACCATAATAACCCACTTGTCCATCCAAGTTCATCCCGATCTCGTCACAATATATTATTAGTTGATATTCAGATCCTATAATACTTGAGCTACTGGTTATATTTTAGGTATCTTTTTCAGACATCCTAATTCTTTATAACCAATGGCTCTGATACCAAGTTCTGTAACACCCCGTAACCGCAGCGGAAACGTACACGGGATGCAACAGACACATCTGATATCAACAGCATTGCTTATAAAGAAAATACCACTACATTAATTTATAACATATTACATTGTTGCGAGTTGCGTTACTGTCTAGGTGTTACACACATATATTACCAATAAAACATTAATAAATTCATTACAAAACATAGAGCAGCAAGCTTCCAACAGGTAGCACAGATAGTTAAGCACATATCAATCATTCCAACTTGGGCATACCTAGAAAACATGTAAAGAAAACGGGTCAACTACGAATAGTTGGTGAGTTTCACTAATTTAAATAAACACTGACAAATCATTTTAATAATCATTTATTAACCATATAATCATGCTGGGAACTATGTTACCCCAGAACATTTCCATTAACTTTCTGGGAACTATGTTACCCCAGAACAATAATAACCCCTGGGAACTATGTTACCCCAGAACAATAAATACCCCTGGGAACTATGTTACCCCAGAACAATAATAACCCCTGGGAACTATGTTACCCCAGAACAATAATAACCCCTGGGAACTATGTTACCCCAGAACAATAAATACCACTGGGAACTATGTTACCCCAGAACAATAACAACCCCTGGGAACTATGTTACCCCAGAACAATAATAACCCCTGGGAACTATGTTACCCCAGAACAATAATAATCCCTGGGAACTATGTTACCCCAGAACAATAACACATGATAAACATTTTATATATTCTGTGCATCAGACCATATATATATAAATGTACAAGTATTTCCATACGATCGGTATGTACTTAAATACTTTAAATAAGACATGTTTTCCGCCCCGGGAAAATATAATTAAAACAATTCATTAAAAGGGGCTCGTGAAAACTCACCTTTTGTGAGTCGGTGAGTAATACAAGGAACAGCTACGTGCCTGGATCTGTAATATAATATCTAGTCGTTACTATATAATTCCCATAACTTAAATACGTATCAATCGGTACATCTGGAAACATTGTTAACCCAGTACTGTACTCGATTCGGGGACTATGTTAACCCCGTGACACTTCTAAGGACTCAGATTGTGACATTGCTTAGAGTTTGACAGTCAATTTAGTTAAGGTGATGAAATTATAGCTCGGTTTGACACCCCGTTTGGCCGTGGGGCCCGTTTCCGGTATTTCGGTGCCGGAAACGGTAAAATCGGGTAAAATTACCCAAATCATCCGAATTATTTTCGGATGATTTATTTTTACTTAATTTACTTAGATTTATGAAATAGTCCATTTTTAGAGTTTTCATGTACCAGTCAGCTCGCTTATGCGAACTTTGCCGGTTTACACGTTTTAAGCTTTAAAAACTTGTTTTTATGTTCTTTTTAGCACAAATAATTACCCGATTAGTCTCGGGTCTTGAAATTTTGCACAAAACTTAATTTGACAGTAAGGAATTTTGTAAAAATTTTCCAGATTTATTTTCATATATTTACATTTATTTATCTATTTTTAAATCTTATTAAAACACTAAATATATCAAAAATACCAAAACACTTTAGAAAAATCCCAAATTTTTCTGGGATGATCTATATCATCCTCATAACTTTCTGGAATTTTTCCAGATTTATTTTCCTATATTTACATTTATTTATCTATTTTTAAATCTTATTAAAACACTAAATATATCAAAAATACCAAAACACTTTAGAAAAATCCCAAATTTTTCTGGGATGATCTATATCATCCTCATAACTTTCTGGAATTTTTCCAGATTTATTTTCCTATATTTACATTTATTTATCTATTTTTAAATCTTATTAAAACACTAAATATATCAAAAATACCAAAACACTTTAGAAAAATCCCAAATTTTTCTGGGATGATCTATATCATCCTCATAACTTCCTGGAATTTTTACAGAATTTAAAACTTATTTTTCAAGCCATTTTCACCCAAAACCGAGCTAGAAAGCCCTAGAACTCGTTTCACCGAAAAGCCTACTTAGACTTTTCCAACTGAGCTCAAATTTTGTGGGTGACTTTTTTATGTTATAAAAAGCTTATCTTAAATTTTCCGGAATTTTTCATCATGTTTTGCTATTTTTCACTATTTTTGGCCAAAACCGAGCATTAAATTCACCAAATATTCATCTTTTATCCAAAAATTACCAAAAATTCACAGATCTCTTATTTTTATGTGTAGATCATCTCTGTGAAATTTCGTGATCCAACTCTAAGTACACAACAATCTGTCCATAATTCATATACAAACGAAAACCGAACTATTTTGTGTTTTCTAGCTTTAGATCGCAAGGATCTCGGTTTCTAGCCTTTGCTAGCCGCTAGATACAACACTTACAAGCACAATAACACTATACCAAGCAAACTATACCAACAATCAAACCATTTCTTTCATAGTGTCGGTTTTTAAGTAAAAACAAAGGTTTTAACCGTAAAAATCCGTTCTCGACTCTTTTTACTCATTTCTTGGACCAAGATCCCTTGTATAACATGTATACATCTCTTGATCATGCAAGAGTAGGTTTCATCTCGGGTTTTCACCCATCTTTCACTTGGAAATCCATTTTAACAAGATTTTAACCATAAAATTTTATTCTAAACACTTTTAACTCATTACTTGGATCAAGATCCTTTGTATAACTTGTATACATCCCTTGATCATACGAGAACCGGTTCCATCTTGGGTTTTCACCCATATTTCACTTGGAACCTTCCTTTTCTCAAGATCATGGAGTTAGAAGTAGGATTCAAGCATCAAAACATGTTCATACCTTGTGATTTTTGGTTAAAAACTCAAGAGCTTGGATGTATGTTTGAAGATTTGAGAGAGTTTGTGTGAAATGTGTTGAAGAAAAAAGAAAATGAAATGAATGATAATAACACAAGGACCGATCGGTCCATAAGGTGGATGGGGGTGGGCCCCACACATCAATTCTAGGCCACACATTCGGATTACGCAATCCGGATAATGTTGTGGATAATCTGGTTCAGTTCGTTTCTCGTTTAGACTCGTAATTCGGCTTAAAACGAGCATAAAATGGTTGTTTTTCGGGTCAAAAATAAAATTTACATAAAACTGATTTAAAAACTTAACCCATGACATTAAAACATCATATTATCGGTATTTGTGCATCTTTTTCGGTTTGATTGATCGTCTCTTGCTTGGTTTGGTGTTAAAGGTTTCGTTTAGCGTACCGACGTACCATTAAATCGAAATCCTTTTTCTGTGCTATAATTCACCTATCCCGAAGCATTAATACTTCGTATATATCACTAAACATTATATACGTCGTCTATAATGTAATTCCCGATCCGTTCGGGTTTCAATAACCGATCATTGATTAATTGTAATTCCAATACGATTCACTATATAATTGAGTATGATTCATACTGTGAACCATATATATTCGTATCAATGTGCTATAACTCATATAATCAATATTAAATAGCACGTAAATAGTATATACCGGCTAGGGTATACCTGGATTTGCCGGAATCGTTACACTTGCCACTAGAGCAAATACTTCTTCAAAGTCTATTCCTTCTTCTTGTAAGCATCCTAGTGTAACTAGTCTTGCTTTGTTCTTCATTACAATGCCTCTTTCATCCCTTTTGTTTCTGAAAACCCATTTGGTGCCTATTGCATATATTCCTCTTGGCTTATCAACAAGTTCCCACACTTGTAGATTTCTAAACTGAGCCAACTCCGCTTGCATTGCTTCCACCCAACTCTTGTCTTTTAAAGCTTGAACAATGATTTTGGGTTCAATATGGAATAGGAAGCAAGAGTACAAACAAATTTTTGCAGATTCAGATGCACTTTGATGTGTGTATAATGATGCTCTCACAACTAAGCTTTAAATTTATTAAACGAAATCCTAAAGAAACCACACAAAACTGGCAAGTGTACTAATCACTAATAGTATAGCACTAAGGAAGTCCGAGTATCGAACACAAGGACACGAGAAAATGTACTTAATACTTAACCCTAACCTCACCTAAGAATAATATAATTAAATGATTTTTAATTATTAACTACTTAACCAAACTTAAATTAACTTAAAAGACTTAAATTAAGAAAACTAGACGAAACTTTGAAAATAAGATTTATCAATGGGGAAAATGTCTACCTAGGTAAGAATCCTATTGAAGGTATAATAAGCTAAAGGATTGTAGAATCTCACGACACCGGTTCCCAAGGATGACACAACTAAGGTTCACTCAGGAAGCTAGATTACCTCTCGGTCTCACTAACAAACCCTAACCTACCCTTAATTGATTTTAAGAACAAAACTCGGTGACGAATTGTAAAAGTGCTCTAATGCCGACTCTCCTCTCGGTCTCACCGACACACTATCCTAATGGAGACCAATACTACGCAACCAAGGATAGAGGAACAATTTAGTCTAACTTAAACTAGGTCAACTAATCGCTCACAAACCCAAACCCGACAAGAACCGAACCCGCTCTCGCGCGATCTTAATCCTAACAAGTAAAAGCTATAAGACGACCCTACTTCCTATCACCTTTCGGTCTCTAAGAAGGTGTCTACCCACTGACTTTAACTAACTAATATACCCAACTTAACCCTACGGTTGTACACCCCACAAACAATCTCTAAACACAAAGTAAAGAGTTCAAACAAGCTAAAATTAACCAAAACCGATTCAATCAATCAAAGCAAGAGGTAATTGAGTATTATTAATCAAAACACAGCCACTAAACACAACCTAATTCAATGTTAAACAAAACTTTACATTAACAAATCAAGTCATGATCATCAACAATCCAATCTACTTACTAAAACCTAACAATAATCATCTAACCTAGGTAGAACTAACTAATTTAGACTAACATTAGTTTTGGACAGCAGCAAACAATTGATTTAAACATCATAAACATCAACATAAACATAAGTAAACTAATTCAAAATTCAAGAACAATCAAACACAAGTCAATATTTAAGTTACTTGCAAAACAATCCAAAGCAAAAGATCAAATCAACTAGTTAGGGTTCTTGAACAAAAACACAAAGTTTATGAATGTATTACTCAAGTTATATGGCTGAGATTATGAGAGTATATGGTCCTAGCTTCTGTAGATAACCTTCCTTGGTGTTCTTCTTCCTTTTCCAGCCGTCCAATAGCCACCAAAACAGCCGCCACTAATAGTTTTTTCTTTCTTTCCTTGCTGGCTGAATTCCGATCGGAATGTTGCTAGGGATTAGGGTTTTTGTTTTTTTTATTTTCCTTGATATAATATGCAAGATAGGCTTCTAACTTGTGGGCTTGGGTCGGGCCTTGACTTGTAGTATCCAAACTTGATCAAATAACCCCCTAAAGTCTTCAAACTTAACTCTTTTTTCCATCAACTTTCATAACCTACAAGTAACATTCAATCTTTGGTAAATTAAGCAAAAACCACCCACAACTATTATCAATTAAACTAAAAAGCAATGAAATCATGATAAAACGGTATGGAAAGTAAGTGTGTTTTACAACACATCACACTTCTTGTAACTCATTCACGAATATCCCCAATGATGTTTTCAACAGGATAATTTCTTTCAACAAAGGAAGTTTGAATAATTTTATCTGAATAAAGAATACAATCAAGATTTTAGTCATTAACATCAGGTTCTTCAATAATAAAATCTTATCAGTTGGGTTCAAACCAACATCTTCTTCAACATCCTGTTGTGATGTTGAAGCAATGTCATTTCGAATGTTCAAATTTTGAAACATGGTTTCAATGTTTGATTGTCTGTCAGTTTGTTCTTGATCTTGCTGGTTAAGTTTTTGTTTTTGCTTCAGACAACACATGTTCTTCAGCTTACTTACCCACCTCGCTCTCACACTAAGAGTTGTTGAAGGACTTAACAAGTTTGCTCACAACATGAAAGAGATGATGAAATATCATTATGTGGTGAACCGGTCACCACATTCATCGCCTTGAAGAACCCTTCCAGTTCTATTGGAACATAAGAGCTCCAAATAGGATGTGGTACAACATGATATTTCGGATCATCCTTTCTGTCCTTGAAATATCACCAGATTGTTTTGGAACAACATGATCAAGGACATATGATGAGGCGAAATAACTTTTCAATTTAGTGTCAACTATTTCAGTTTCAATTTTAAATAGTTGAAGTTCTTTTTTAAGTTCTGCTTTCTCATCAATATGCCTATTAATAGCAATATGTTTATCCTCAACCATGTGTTTAAGCATAGAAATTGTTTTCTCATCTTGTAGGATTTTCACCCGCAAGTTTTTCTCACATATTTGAAGCTTATCATAAGCTTCTTTAATACTTTTATAATCAAGAAACACATTATTGTAGTCTGTTTTTAATGAATCAATAATTAAATCGTTTTCAACACATGACTCACAAACATGTTTAACCTCTTGAGTAGAAAATGTTACTTGCCCGGCCATGTAAGCTTGATTAGTGGACTCTTCATCAACATCTTCATAACTCACTTCATCAAATGATGCTGGAACACCTTCAGCTAGCACACTTGCATCACTCATTTCCTCAATCTTTACAGCTGCTGGAATTTCATCAGCTGTCTCAGTCTCATCTTCATCGTCAACTCCAAAATCATTCTTTCCATAAGGCACTTCCTCTCCATTAAACAACCCGCAAAACTTTCAAACACATCAGGTGGAAAAAATGATTTAGAAAATTCATTTAGAATTGAATCAAAACTTTTAGGAGATTCTTTCTCCTCAAGATCACTTAACATTCCCTCAGTGTTTTCAGCATCAGTGAAATCAACTGCTTTGATCTCATCCTTTACAGCATCATGTTTAACATCTTTTTCCACATCTTCCACTGTTTCACCGCATTCACAATATTTACATGTTCTCTAGCTTGTTGATCCTTACCAATTACCTCAGCTACATTTGCCCTGTGAACTATGGAGTTCCAGTTGAAACCTTCATCCATTTGTGCATGACAAGCTTTTGATGACGAGGTCTCGGGCTTCTTTGATGATTCAGCTGGTGCAATAGAGCTTTGATGATAAATGGCCTGTCTATTGTAGTCCCAACCAAATGGATTAGGACTATTTTCACCAATTTCTGGATTCGTGCGTTCCCTCTTGAAATGCCCTTTCTCCTTGCATCAAAACATCAGACCTTTGACTTGTCAAATCCTAGTTTTGAAGTCGTACCACCAAGACAATTCTGTACAGTAATTTCCCTAAATCTTTGAGCTCTTCTAACAACATAGCCATGCACCAACGTATATCTAACATCTCCATCTCTTCTCGATTAATTTGATCATAATCCTCCTTTGTCATGTTATAGTTTCCTATATGCCAAGCTATTAAACCTTCATATGACTCGAGGACAGATCCTAGAAAAGCCATATGTTCTTGAACATTCTCAGTAGTAAGTCCATTGATGTTCTTGATGTTAACAGATATGTTACATTGCCTAACATCGGATGATGAACTTGTGGGTTTTGAAGATTGATCAGGAGTAGAGTTGGTTCCAGTGTAGGTGCTTGTGTAGTGTGGTATGTTGGTTTGTTGAAATTGACTTGGTTGTGAACTACCACCACAACTACTGTTAGTGAGAAAACTAGTTTGAATTTTCGGTTTAGGAGCTATATCAGATTGTGATGATATGAAGTATAACCCAATATCTTAAGTTACTGTAGTACTTTTCATTTTTTGCTTCTTGCGAACTTCGAGCTATTAGGTTTCCAATTTTTCAATAAATTGAGCGAGAGTCAATTAGGCATATGCAATCGGGTTGACTGTTGAATCATGATAAATGTCTCCCATTCGTCAGATATAAAATCAGCAAGTTTATAAATATACTCATACTCTTGCTTACCAATACCCAATCTCTTCATTTCATTAACCATATGCCAATACCTCTTGATCAATTGTGCTATTGTTTCTCCTTTGACCGTGGTGAAGATATCAAATTCCTTCTTCAAAATAGCTATTTTAGACTTCGTCGTATATGGATTCCCATTGTGCTGTAACAGTTGGAAAATCTCGGACTTAATGGCTTGTTGAAAAAGATCCATCATTTTCTTTTCTCGAAGAAATATTGCTCTATCACCCTCTGAAATTTGAGTTAAATGATAACTGGTACGGTTCTCTTTACATGTAATGATGTACTCCACTTCAACAGCTTCCCATGCATCATAATTAACTGCTTGCACAACTGTCTCAAATTTATCCGCCCAACTCGGATAATCCTCCATTCTCAAAAGCTTAGGTGGCTTCTAGACGTGCCCATCTCATTCTCAAGATTGATGTTCTGAAGTATTGTCGAAGGCTATGACACGAAAGCATTCATTTCCTCCATAATTGTACCTAAATCAAGAAAAACAGCAAATATGCCATATAAGTAATAAGGTGTGTAAGTATTACGAACATCTAAGACTTATACACTATCATATGGATTTATACGTTGAACCTACTTATACGACAAGAAGAACTTCTACAAGTAACAACCTTATACGGATAACCAGAACTTATACATAGATCATATGATATACGGAGAATCCACTTATACGGGTAACATCCTTATACTGATAACCCACTTATATGGAGAAACAACTTATACGCTGAACAAAATACTTATATGTGTATCAGGACAACTTATACACTGCACGCAACCGTTCACTGATCATGATATGAATTTGAAGAATCTGATTGAATTTGATGTATGACTCTTGCAGAAATGATCACCAAGTGTATACGAACAAGAAACTGAGATGAAATTGATTTTGAACCATAAATGAGTGTTTAATTGAAGAATAAGTTTTGTTGATAAACATTCACTTGCAAATCTTCAAATTGAAACGAGTTGATGTGTTCAATTCAGTAGTAAACACGAGCCTAAAGCTCTGATACCACTTGAAAGACCGGAAGCCAGATCATAAACCGTCATCGTATATGTGTAGATACAATATGATACGGATCGAAAACATTGCATTTAATATACTATGCTATACGGCGGAAACATAATAGAAAAGGAACTAAACAAATGTCAACTCAATGTAATTATCACTATATTCAAATAACAATGTCTGTAAAGTGATAATATTTCTGCCAAAGATTACCAAATATTACAAAATCTTACATTATCAAACCTATTTATACACAAACACCTATAAGCCGTATAAGTCACCTGGTGTTTAACACTTATACGCTGTAAAGCCACCTGGCGTATAAGACTTATACGCCGTTATCACACCCTCAATTTTCGACTAACAAGGTTTTACCGCGAGGCGCGTGACATACCAGGATCTAGCCATGTGTCATAACCAACAACCAATTTATATTGGAAAATATTTAAATATTAATGCTCATCATAAATGAGGTATGTACATTTACAATAAAGTTGTTACATTTGCGGAAGCGTATAATTTATGTAAACACTTAAAAACTCAGAGTGCGTGTTAAGACACCCAGTCATAACATTTCATTAAAGACTCCCATCATAATTTGATGCTTAGTGGGATCCATGCATCCTAGACTCATTTCAATTTCGCACGTGCACCTAAAACACCTGAGAAAGACATGCTAAAACGGTTCAACACAACGGTTGGTGAGTTCACAGGTTTGAGTTTAAAAAAAAAGTTTTTCAAACAAACCATTTAGTAAGTAAACAGTGTAAGAAATAAAGCATGGATAATGTATGCATTAGTAATACCGCTAGTTAATTAGGCTAGCAATCATGTTACATTAGTGTAAGTTCCATTGTGACCGAGGCTGACTTGTTAGTTTGTTGCCACCCACGGAGTCTAATATAAGACTAGTGTGTTTCTAATAAATGAGACACCCGGCGACTCCCTCAACCGAGAGCCCCGAGGGGGTTCGTCAAACCCAGTAGTACTACCTTTCATTACTGAGCCAATGTACAATTGTTAACGGTCCAATGTGCATGGGGGACTTTAGTTTAAGTGCACTATGTACCCATGAGGTATTAAAAAGTTTACAATTATCCAAAAGTTTGTATGTTGCATATCCCCCCCCCCCCCCTCCAAAGGAGTAAGTATAAACTGGGGTAGTGAAACTCACCTTGAATGCGGCTCAAATTAAAAGTCAACTGCTTAAGTCAAAGTTGTTCTAGTGCCTAAATCATACAGGCACTATAAGTATACGCTAAGCGAATCCTAGAACCCTTAGTATCCAAATAATTCCCTTGTTTATTTGATGTTTTGTAACATCCTGTTTATCGAGTTTCAGTATATAAATGAAATACGAGTTATTATGAGTCGGGCTAGTGTTTGGTTAAATGGATATGGGTTATGGACTTGGGTTATGAAGGAAGGAAAGGCCATGGGCTTAAGCCCATGATCCATAATTATATAAGCATTAATTACCATGTTATTCTCATAATTACACACATTCCATACACCTCCCAAAACACAAGGAAAACCGATCCCGATCCAAGGTAATGATAGTATGATGTTGTTTAAGCTTAAACCCGTTAGATATGGTCACGAAATGACGAACCGACACCGTTAAACCGTTTAAGTCACGAGATCCGGGTGGAATGTACGAGGTAAAAGGGAACGTCAGAGAATTGTTAAAGTTAACCTAACTAACTAGACTCAGTTTGTGTCCGAGTTCGCTAATCATGAGATAACGAACTAGCTTCCGATTCGCTATGACCATTCGTTAAAGGAGACAAAGAATTAGAAGATCAAATTCGTTACGCGGACTGATTCATTATATGAGCTAATCATCAAAAGGACCGGTTCGTAAAATGGTCCAATTCGTTTAATAACCTGTTCCTTAAAGGGTTCAGTTTGTTACAAGAACCAGTTCGTTATGGTAACCCAATTCGTTAAGGATAAGTAACGAACTAGAAGTTTAGCATATTTACAGAAGAGTCCCTGGACTTAGAAAAGAATGAGATAATTACACAATAACCCTTGGACTTTGATAATTTATGAAAGATACCTTTAAAGGTTAGCGAGTAACGATTAACTAATCGGTAATGATCCAATGATGTAAAACCGACTTACATACGTGAGACTAATTAAGTAGATAATAAGAAGAGCTAGAGACGTATTTAATATATGTATGATTATACAGTTAGTCATGCTCAGCTCAGGAAAGGATTAACTATAACCGGTGAACGTAATCGCGTTCAGTTGAGTTTCTAGCCCCACTTCCTTGTTATGTTTTCGGGGCTGTGTGCATAGTCGATGTGATAGTTAATACACTTACCCTAAGTGGTAAGTGTATGCCTTGTATGTTTTATGTAAGATGATTGTTTGACGATGCATGAACGATCTTCGAATGTTGCATGTACCGTCAAGTGATAGTTAAAGGCATAATTGATGTGTATATATGATAAGTGAAAGATGTATGTATGTATATTATGATGATAGTGCATGAACGATCTTCGGATATTGCATGTGCTTCCAGGTGATAGTCAAAGATATGACTATAGATATATACGATGTATAAATGATGAATGTATGTTATGATGATAGTGCATGAAAGATCTTCGAATATTGCATGTGCTGCCATGTGATAGTCAAAGATAAGACTATATATATATATATATATATATATATATATATATATATATATATATATAAAATAAGTGAATGATGTATGTATGTTATGATGATGGTCCGTGAATGATCTTCGGATATCGCACGTAATATTAAGAAAGGTATGTAAGAAGCTCCATTTGAGATAAGAAGCAAGTGTATTTAGCAATACTCTTGATTCCCGATGAATGCATATCAAGATAAGCACATAATATTGTTAGTGCACGGTTTCGGTGTTCGTAGCGATTGAATAAGTTATAGGTTGTCTAGTATGTGTATATAATGTATATATAAAATAGCCAATAAATAGGGAGCTCATGCTCATAATTTAGGAGAGAACTTGTACATAGATCTAAATTATCCTCTCCATAAGTTATTATTCTCTCTAGTGTATTCTTCCATATCTATCAATAAAGTATATATTTAAAAGTATCGATTTCGTGTTGTGTATTGTATTAGCAGCTAGATCTTGGACTCTAAGGCGTTCTCTCAAATATGTTAGTATCACTTGCATTAGCAATATAATGTCGCGTACGAACACCAACATCGAGATCACCAATGATGTAGTCATGAGGATGATACGTGTGAATCTGAAATGTTGGATTCTCAGGCACAACAACATGATCTCTAAAATTAACTAGATTCTCTTCAACATCAAGAAATGATTCTCCAATCTCATGATTATCCCCAAATGGAGCAGATGAAGAATCAACAAAATGACCATCATCCGAAGATACAAAAATTACGTCGGATGTTTCAGGATGATCATCATTAACTGCATCACTATAATCAGAAGCCCTCGGTGTGGAAAACATTTGTTCTTATAAGTAAGAATGCACCAAGTCTTTATCCGGGAGAATAATTATGGGAGTAAAAGAATTAAATAAACTCTCATAATCGAATATCCAACCAGGACCCCTGCCAGCGACAGGTGTTGTGTAGCTTTGACAATCTACATGGTACCATTCTTCAACACAACCCGAAGAGAAATTGAAAACACATTTCTTAGGCGATGCTTAGACCAAGAAGTACCCTTCTCGCTTTAACATTGTGCAAGGACACCCGAAAGGTTTACGAAACTTTAAATTAGGTTTACGGATGTTCAGAAGCTCGTAACTTGTTTTTTGATTCTTCTTAACCATCAGGACATGATTGAGCGTGTAGAAAGAAGTGTGTAAACTTCATTCCAAATTGAACGGGAAGATTTAAATATGCCAGCATTGTTCTTGCTGGTTCAATCAATGTTCGGTTCTTTCGTTCAACAACAGCGTTCTGCTGTGGTACATATGGAGCACTATATTCTCGATGAATACCTTTCTGAATACATAAAAAGTTGAATACATTGTTTTTGAATTTTGTACCATTGTCACTTCGAATACGTCTCCCCTTATGTTTGTAAAGTGATTCGATCTTGGTGATTAAGTTTTGTACAAGAACATGTGTCTGATCTTTAGAACTCATAAATAATACCCACAAGTACCACGAATAGTCATCAGTCACGACTAAAGAGTACCACTCTCTAGCAATACTCGCACGATTCATATGACCAAAGAAATCCATATGAAGTCGTTCTAGTGAAGTATCAATGGAATTAAATAACTTCGCCGGGTGCGACTTCTTCTTCTGTTTGCCCTTCTTGCATGCAACACAGTGATCGGTCAACTTGAAATGTTTTACTGTAACCCCATCCACTAATCCATTTGCCATAAGCTAGTTCATCTTTCTAACATGAATGTGACACGTACTTCTATACCACATAATAGAATCTTCTCAGTTACTTTAGAGATAAAACATGTTTAATCGAGTCTTTCTCAGTTGATTTAGAGATAAAACAAGTTTCAACAGATGTAGAAGTCGAAACTTTAGTACTATGTTCAGTACATATATATCATTCGACCTAGGAGACCGCATAACAACCATGTCTTCTGGAATGACATATCCCGGTTTGAGTATTATGCACTCCTTGTTGGTAAACACGGGGGTATACTTTTTATCACAAAATTAAGAGACACTCAACAAATTGGTATCCACCTTGTCACAATAATTAACTCTTTTAAACGTAATACTACCGTTTGACACATCCGCTTCTTTCGTTATCACGCTGTTGGGATCAAGATTTGACCAATGAATATTGGATTCTTCTCAAACTCCTTAAGAAATAGCTAAGTATGGAATACGAGCAAACTTGGCACTTCGAGCAAGCCTCGAACTTATTCAAGCAAGTTATCTTACTTTCGAACAAGGTTATCATCTGGAATTATACTAAATGTTAGTTCGAGCAAACTATACTTCATCAAGAAAGGTTGTTCTTCAATCGAGCATGGTTTGTTTCAGAGCAAACTCTTGACTTAACCAAGCTGAAACCAAGTAATTTGGTGGATCGAGCAAGGTTCAATAAACAGTGATTTCAAGCATACTTGAAAGAAGTTATGATGGAATTAGTCTAAGGAGCAAGGTTCAACCATGAGAAAGCTATAGTGTCACAAGCACACTTAGTTCATTTAAATAAGTTAAAGACAAAAGGTTGGATTGATCAACAAGAACAGGTTTGCTCGTAGGATATTGTAGAGCAAAGTTTGATATTATCATGGGGATTGAAGTCTTCTTGAAGAATAATTCCAAAGGAAAATATTCTAAATAAAACTTGCTCGAAAAATTGTTACAAGCACACTTATGGTTACAAGGTTTGCTCGACAAAGATGAAAGCTTACTCGAAGACCTTTTACACTTGTAATATTTTGAATACGTTTGAATATGTTTTGTAACATTCATTAGAGTTTCTAGAAAGTGTCAGGTGTGCCTATTTAAGGAAAGTTTAGGTCACATTTATTGGGGACCTGAACCTAAGTGTTAGTGCGTAATGTCTATTGCTAGGTCTTGTATTAGTTAAACGAGCTGAACTGTTAGAATATCATGTTAAGGTTGTATAAGTCGGATAACCAATGTTTAAGACTTATACGAAGTGTATAAGTCTTATACGCCAGTCAAACTTATACGAACCATACGTATTTGTATAAATAGCTTAAACCTGTTATATTTTGAGAAAGTTTTGTAATCTGGGAATTACTTGTACTGAAAATTGTTATATGAATATTAGTGATTGTTACAGTGAATTATCATTTGTTTAGTTCCTTTTCTACGTGTTTCCGACATTTAGCATTGTATACTAAATGCAACGTTATCGATTCATATCATATCGTAACTACACGTTTATGATGACGTATTATGATCGGACATCAGGTCTTTCAAGTGGTATTCGAGGTTAAGGCTCGTGTTTACTACTGAATTGAATTCATCAACTTGTTTATACTTGAAGAATATTACAAAGTCAAAGTTATAAACGGATTCTTATTCTTCAATTAAACCTTCATCTAGGGATCAATTTCAAATTCATCTCCGAGATATGTTCGTTGATACATATTGATCATTTCTACAAGAGTTAATCATCAAAACCAATCAGATTCATCATGTTCGGATCATGTTCATGTTCACAGTTAACTGCAACGTATAAGTGCATTTGTTCACCATATAAGTCATGTTACTTCGTATAAGTTGGTGTTCTCAGTAAAACATCTTTTCCGTAAAAGCTGTGTCTCTGTATAAGTATGGTTATAAGTTGAATCTTGTTATCCGTATAAGTGTTAAGTGTCGCGTCTAAGAGACTTACACGCTTCTAACACTTATACGCCGCAATACTTTCACACTCTTAAACAAATACGCCGAGATTGCTGATTTTCTTGATTTTCGTGCAACAATGGAAGAATTGAATGCTTTTATGACACACCCTTTGCCAATACTTCAGAATATCAATCTAGAGAATGAAATGGGAACGTATACTAAGCCCTAGAAGCTATTGAGGATGGAAGATTATCCAAGTTGGGCAGATAAGTTTGAGACATATGTGCAAGCTATGAATTATGAGTTATGGGAAGCGATTGAAGTGGAGTACATCAATCCATGTATAAGAATGGTACCAACTATCGGTTATCTCAAATTCCTGAGGGTGATAAAGCAATATTTCTTAGAGAGAAGAGAATGATGAATCTTTTCCAACAAGCCATTAAGTCCGAGATTTTCCACTTGTTCCAACACAATAGCTCATGTCACTCAATCTGGGAAGCCTTACTTAACAAAGACAGAGGGAATCCATATATGAGGTAGTCTAATATTTCTCTTCTTAGGAAGGAATTTGATACCTTCACCATGGTCAAAGGAGAATTAATGGCACAATTGATCGAGAGGTATTGTCATTTGGTCAATGAAATGAAGAGACTGGCCATTGATAAGCAAGAGTATGAGTACATTGATAAACTTGTTGATTCTCTATCTTATGAGTGAGAGGCATTCATTATGATTCTACAATCAAACCAGATTGCATATGCTAGATTGACTCTCGCTCGTTTCATTGAAAAATTGGAAGCACAAGAGCTCGAAGTCCGCAAGAAGCAGAAAATGAAGAGTACTACGGTAATTCAAGACATTGGGTTATACATCAATGCATCACAATCTGTGGTGGCACCTAGCCCGAAAATTCAAATTGATTTTGTCAATAACAATAATTGTGGTGTTAGTTCTCAAACATCCAACAACATACCACACTACACAAGCACTTACACTGGAACCATCTCTGATTCTGATCAATCCTCAAAACCCACGAGTCCATCATCTGATGTTGTGCAATGCAACGTAGCTGTTAACATCAAGGACAACAATGTAGTTACTGTCAAGAATGTTGAAGAACATATGGCGTTTCTAGGTCCCGTCCTCGAGTCATATGAATTATTAATAGTAGGAAGAATTGGAAACTACAACATGAAAAAGGAGGATTACGATCAAATTAATCGAGAAGAGATGGAGATGTTAGATATACGTTGGTGCATGGCTAGTGTTGTCAGAAAAGCTCAAAGATTTAGGGAAATTACTGGAAAGAATTGTCTTGGTGGTACGACTTCAAAACTGGGATTTGACAAGTCAAATGTCCGATGTTTTCAATGCATGAACCCAGAAGTTGGAAATAATAGTCCTAATCAGTTCAGTAGGGACTACACTAGGCACACCATCATCAAAGTTCTCCTGCACAAGCTGAACCATCAAATAAGCCCGAGGCCTCTTCATCAAAAGCTTTTCACTCACAACTAGATGAAGGTTTCAACTAGAATTATATTGTACACCGAGAAAATGTAGCTTAGGGAATGGGCAAGGATCAACAAGCTGGAGAACAGGTAAATTTTATAAATGCAAGTGAAGCTATGGATGATGTGGAAGATGTTATTGTAAAGTAAGAGATCAAAGCAACTAATGCTGAAAATACTGACTGTGATGGAGATGATCAAGAAGAGAACAACACTGAGATGACAAGTGATCCTGAGCAGACAGAATCTCCTAAATATTTTGATTCAATTCCAAATGAATTTTTTAAATCATCTTTACCACTTGTCTGTTTGAAAGTTTTGCAGGTTGGTTTAATGGAGAGGAAGTGCATCATGGAAAGATTGATTTTGGAGTTGATGATGAAGATGAGATTGATACAGCTGATGAAGTTACGGCTGTAAAGATTGAAGAAATGAGTGATGCAACTGTGCCAGCTGAAGGTGTTCCAGCAACAGTTGATGAAGTGAGTAATGAAGATGTTGAAGAAGAGTCTATTCATCGTGCTTGTATGGCCGGGCAGGTAACATTTTCCTTTAAAAAGGTTAAACATGTTAGTGAGTTGTGTGTTGAAAAAGTTTTTATAAATGATTCATTAAAAACCGACGACAATAATGTGTTTCTTGATTATAAAATCATTAAAGAAGCTTATGACAAGCACCAAACGTGTGAGAAAAACTTGTGGGTTAAAATCCTACAAGATGAGAAAACAATTTCTATACTTAAACACACGGTTGAGGATAAACAAATTGCTATTAAGAGGCATATTGATGAGAAAGCGGATCTTAAAAAGGAAATTCAACTGATTAAAATTGAAACTGAAAGAGTTGACACTAAACGTATAAGTTATTCCGCCTCATCATATGTCCTTGATCATATTGTCCGAAAACAGTCTGTTGATATCTCTAGGGACAGAAAGGATTAACCAAAATATCATTCTGTACTGCCTCCTATTTGCAAATCTTATTTTCCAAAAGAACCAGAAGGGTTCTTCAATGCGATGAATGTGGTGTCTGGTTCACCACATAATGATATTTCATGATCTATTTCGTGTAATGAGCAACTTGTTAAGTCCTTCAAAAGCTCTGAGTGTTAGAGAGAAATGGGTAAGCAAGCTGCAGAACATGTGTTGCCTGAAGCTAAAACTGAAACTCAATCAAGTGTTAAAACTAGTAATCACAAATTTAAATTTTTTAAAAATAGTTTTTATCACAAAAGACAATGTATTTGGTATAAAGAGGGTAAATCAACTAGATTTAACAAAGAGTCTGTAAAACCAAAAATACGTTTTCAAAATATTGTTTTTGTTAAAGGTGAGACCTCTAAGGAAGAGAAAGTGGCCATCATTAGAAAACAATATAACGATGAGTTTTATAGACTTAAGGCTAAGAGAGATATGGAAGAGAATCAAGTTCTTCCTGTTAACAAGTTTGTTGATAGGAGGAAATATTTTTTGTTGTAATGAGGAAGGACATTTGTTTTACTCATATCCTAAACAATTCTCTCATTCCCAAGAGAAAAAGCATGTGGTAAACAAATAACCACATGTAAAAGTTTCAATTGTGAGACCTACTTCTCCACCCATAAGATTTTAAAACGGTTTGTGGAGAAGGAATTGTTCAAAGACAATTTTAAGGTTGATGAGTCATCAAGGGTTAAGAAATCTAATGATGGTTTTTATAAGAAGACAAGTTCTGATGGACAAAACTAGGTGGTAAAGGGTAAAATAAAAGATAAACCTGATAAACCTAATTCAACAATAGAGAGAGATGAATTTGTTAAGTCAAATATTGAAAAAGATGTTAAAACCCCTTCTAATTAATGTCTGTTTAAATCATGCTCATCAGTTGAATTGTTGATTGATTATGAGGATTATAATTCAGATGATTGTTTCTTTGATAAATTGAAACAACCCAAGACCAAGAAGGCTTGGGTTTCCTTGTTTCACTAATCGCAAACTTTTGTAGGGGCTTTCAAGATCCAATGACTCACATTGGATTATGGATAGTGGAGCCTCTCGACATATGACTGGAACTCTTCATTTGCTAAAGAATATCAAATCTATTCGAGGATGATATGTGGGGTTTGCGGGAAATCAAGGAGGTCAAATTGTTGGTGAGGGTACTTTGTCAAATGGGAAGGTGATGTTTGAGAATGTGAACTACATCAATGAGTTGGAGAATGATCTGTTGAGTATTTCACAAATCTGCGACAAAGGCTTCTCAACTCACTTTACATGTCAAGAATGTTTGATTCTGAAGCCAAGATTCAAGATACCGGATGAATGGGTATTAATGAATGTTGATACATCAACGTCTTCAGCTTTTCCTCTTGTTAGAGGTCGGGTTGATAGTTGCAACATTTCGGGTTTTTCATTTTTGTATTTTCGTAATTATACCCGACCCATTTAAGGGTTCGGGTCACTCATTTAATAAAACCGACACATTTATTGAGTATTTTTAATGTTAGTTTTATTATTTAATAGTTTAAATATTCAAACTTACAAGAATTTGCATTTTTTCACCCAAACTCGAACTTCAACCCATTCTCGTTTCCATCTACAAACTCCAGGGGCTTGTTATGTAAATTCTGATATTTTAATATAATATATTATAATATATTATATTCAAAAAAATTAACCCTAACCCAACCTTGGATCCAACCCGACCCGGCGCATCCCAAAGCTTTCAAAACCCATCAATTCTCGCTCAATTGATCAAACGAAATATGGAATCTAGCATATTCGGCCGAATAAACGCGTAATCGACACTCTAATTGTGGTAAAACATCGTGTTTGACCCCTAATTGATTCGCAATTATAATCATAACGAACCGATCGTAACCCGTCTCCTAATCAGTATATATACTCAACCATTTTTACAATTAAACTCGTCCACAGATCCCTAACTACCTCACGACACTAAACCCTAACCTAATTTCAGTTTACAAGGCCGTCAAGTACCTGTTCGATATCTAACGTTGCCCGCAGCCCTTTTGATCAATTTTACCCTCTTAGAAAACGTTCTAATCCAATTAACAGGTATGGTTAGAATCACGATCTGTCAAAGAACAATAGCCTTAAACTTGTTTCAACGAACATAGACCAGATTATTCAATTGGATAATCTAGGGTTCATGTCTTTTTTTAGCTCGTTCATATACTTCGGATCTACAATATTTAACAACTGGCCATGTTGGCCAGTTGGCTGGTCCACTTATTAACATAGGCTGGGACGCGGGTTCGAATCCTACCCAGCCCGGTTTTGGGTTTTTGTTTTACTTTTTTGTTAACTTTATCAAAAGGTTTAGTTTCTTGTTATATTAATTTTCCTTACACAATTAAACATTGAAAACCGACACTTTGAGCCATTTTCCGTCATCCTAAAACCGGTTTGTTAACTTTTATTATTACTATTAATATTCATTATTATTAACATCACTATGTTTACTTATTAATTATTATCATTAGTATTATCACAATTATTATTATTATTATTAATATTAGAAGATAGCGACGACAACATTAACGTTAATAAATATCCTTATAATTATCTAAAATGTACCTAATAATATTTAAATCTTACACCACCTTATCGAATCTTAAAACCCGTCATAAATCTTAGTTTTTCGCTATGATTTTATCTAATTCTTGTTATCATCAACAACTAGGAATATTTGTCGGTGAACCTCGAGGAGTTTGACCGCTTTCATCCTAGTTATTTTTCTTATTATCTCTCCCCACTTAGTCCACTCATTAAAAGTAAGTAAATTCACATCCCCCTTTTTACCGCTTTACAATTTTGGGGGCATTACTACGTTCAAAAATTAACTTATTGTTTTCACTACAATTTCGTTATATACATAACTGTAATTGCTCGATTGGTTGTTATGTGCGAATATGACTATGTGTTTATTTTATGTTAGTTGGTACCTCATCCCCATCCTCATCCTTATTAGTATGATCATACGCCGTCGAAGTAAACTGTTATCAATGCGATTCGGTTGAAAAGACAACTTTTATTTATTGTTTACTAGTTGTAGTAATTTACGATTATTGCATGGAATTGTCATTTTATTATTATATATACTTGAAACTGTGGTTTACTTGCTCAACTTTATGTTGACAAAAATACATATTTTCACGCATGACGCAGGTAGCTTTATCGTATGAAGCAAGTATTGGAAGTTAGATGACACCTTAGGTTGATTGATGAATGACTAATACTTTTACTTTAAGTTATGTATGTTTCGAATATTTAAATGTAACGGTATTTCTTTTGAGACAATGTTTGTGCTTTTAAATCTTGATATATGAATGAATAATTTAGATATTGACACATGTATTTTGTTTAGTGTCTTCTGAGTTATGATACAATCAATGTCGCGCCCCGGCATGTTCCGCCTAGCTTTATCAGATGAAGCAAGTATTGGAACATAGACGAAAACGTATACGTATACGCTATCCTTACCTGCATATATGATCGTTCAAGTTAAAGAGAACATAGACGAAAACGAATACATATACGCTATCCTTACCTGCATATTGATGATTCAATGATGTGTATTAAAGATAAGAGCTGGAGATTCGATGATCGGAATACGATAGTAATGCGGTTGATGATTTTGTTTTGGATGACCGAGTTTAAACTGTTATTATTGAAGGTTCAAGAACGTAAAAGTGTTTAAACAAACAAGACGAAGCAAAATTCGAGGGGGAGTCTGTTGATACATTAACTTCTTTAGTTTTTCGTCTTGTTTGTAGTCGGGTTGTTAGTAGTATGAAGAAACGGCTTTTCGGAGAACGTATTCGGCGTATATGTTGTATAACTAAGTGGACGTATATGAGCTTATGCGTTACTAGTTTGACTTATATGCTGATCAAGTATATGGATATATGCACGACTACTATTTGAAATTTCCTATTACTCCTATTTTGGTAGATAATACTGCTGCTATATCCATAACTAAGAACCCGTTAAGTCACTCTAAAACTAAACATATTGACATACGGTATCACTTCATCCGTGATTGCTACGAGAAGAAGTTGATTACCGTAGAAAAAATTCACACCAACGAACAAAAAGCTGATCTTTTTACTAAAGCTTTCGATAAAAACATATTTTTGTAATTGTTGGGGCTTAACGGTATTAAGAACTTGGTGGGTGGGAAAGAGAGTACAGAGTCTACATTTAAACGGTGTATGGTTTTATGGCCTTATGTTTCAGCAGATCACCAAAAATAAAGTGTTTTAAGCGTCTAGTACACAGTCTACATTTCAACGATGTATGGTTTTATGGCCTTAAATCCTGTATTGATGGGATGCACTAGGTTTCTAGAGCCATTGAGGTCTTTATACGGTTTATCATCTGGGTGAATATTTAGGTGAATATTTACACTCGCGCATCAAAGATCGAACCCTGAAAAGTCATTAAACTTTGATCACTTTGTACTTGACAGATGAATCGTGCATACTCATCCTTGGTAAAAGAAACTTAGTGTATTGCTTAATAACGGGGGTATGCTTGTTGTATAAAACGATTGCTATGATTGCCAAACTAATTTTTTTGTAATTGTTTTGATCTACTGGTTCTGAGGTTTAAGTCAAGTTGGGGTGACATAGTAAATATCAAATCGAGCCTAAGTCAAGATTAGAGTCTAATCATGTTCTGATATTCTGTGTTTAATTGAACCTTAATCGTATCAAAGATATCTCTGAATCTTTTGTTTTAAAAATTTAAGTGGACAACAATACCAATGACTAGGCTTAACATCAGACATAATAAATCCAAAATATAAAACCGTGATGGAATAACGGATTGATCAATATGATTCCTTACTTAACTCACAAAAATACGTTTCTTTATGTTTGTTATTAGTTCTTATTTTGATATATTTTATTTATTACATATTTTCATTCATAAACCAAAACGATTTTACATTTCTTCTTTATTTTCGATTTTGGTGAATGGTAATTCGGGTCTGGATATCCGAGAATCAAAATCGAGTGGACGTTTTTGACAAAAATATTCAAAATTGGGATTTTAAAATTCAAATGAACTGTTCAAGGTAATTTAGTTGGACTTGATTAAGTTAAGAAATGTGAAAATGAATGTTTAAAATCAAAATTATTTCAAAATTGTGGTCAAAATTTCAAGGGGATTCATCAAGGTCATTAATTTGGACTTGATCGGGATAGTATGTGTGAATGTCAAGTTTAAACGGTGTTTTAAATTTAAAATGTAAAAGGGATTAACTTATACAGCATATAAGTTGTAGTGACTTATACGACGTATAAGTCAAACACTTATACGGCGTATAGTGCATGCTATATATACATACTTATGCGTTGGATCTGTCTTTTATTCTTATACATTTTCTCTTTGAACAAACTTACACGACGTTCATCTATGTGCGTATATCTTGTCTATAGTCCCTCTATAACAGACATAATTGTTTCTTGTGGTTGATTCACATACCACTTGAATCGTTAAAGGTATAAATCTATTTTTAAAGTTATATATGTGTGTGATTATGACTGATGAACTGTACCGTACCAATTTGGACTAAATTGGACTTGAAATTGAAATGTAATCAAGGGGTTTTTAATTAACAAACATCATAGATGCTATTCCGAACATGTTAGACCAAAAATTCGGGTCTATCATTGTCAGATTTGTTCAAATTGTTTCTTAGACCTAGTCTTAAGTGTGAATGCATCAGTGTTTTGAACTTAAAAGCTCTAAAGACTTATACGTGAAATTCTTAAATGTAAACTTATCCGCTAATCTGGACTTATACATGTGCATATTGTTATACACCAATCTAGTCTTATTCTTTTGTCACACATACACGTTGATATGACATTATACGTATCAGCTTACACTTATACGTTGAAATGACATACACGCTGATAAAACATGCACGTTCATGCACAAACTTATACAGAAATTAACACTTAGTATGTTTTTAACTTTCTAACATGTTATCTTGTTTGTTTGTGTGTGCAGATGGTAAAGGTAAAAGATTTTGACGCTAATCACAATATCTATGCATTTTTGGATGGATTTGATGATAAGATGGAACCTTTCAGGCCGATCTTACCATTTTTCCAAATATTGAGGATTCTAAAGGCTATAACGGTGAACACTAATAATCAAGGAGATTGTTGAAGAGTTATGGAAAAATGCCAAGTTGGAAGAGGAATGCATCAAGTTGGTGGTAAAGAAGAAAGAGATCATTATATCTGAGCAGGTGATAAGAGATGTGTTAGAGTTTGGTGATAACTCTAATGATCCTAATACTCTGGACTAGAGGATGGTGAAAGGGTGTTTGTTGAGAATGGGATACAAAAATGATTTGGACAGGGGATTATCGAAAACTGGTTTGTCAAGGTCGTACAAGTTTTTGGTACACGTGATCATACATTGCTTTGTACATCGAAAAGGATGATATAAAGAGATACTTGACTATCACATGTGAATGATAACAGCTTTATGCTTGAATCTAAAGTATAACTTTTCTAAGTTATATTCGAACATATGAAGCTATACTTTGATAACAAATTGCTTATGTACCCAAGATGTGTGCAGCTGATTATTGATCATCAATTTCCAAATATTGACAAGACGATTGAAGAGATGAATTTGGCACATATTTCTGTCAATGGTTGTGCTAAGCTTAAGTCTTACAGGAGTAAAACTGGGGAGGAAATTCCTAAGTTTTAAGCCTTATTTGGTCATCTACTTAATACTGATTATGTTGCACTGTCAAACAATCAGTGGAGGAAAGAGGAAAGTGATTCGGGTAGAGAGAACGAAACCGTTCGTATGCGAAGCTATGTGCCTCTTGGTGGTAGGTGGTTTGTGAAAGATGAGAATGATGGGGCAGATGGTTCACAGAAAGCCAAAAGGAAACGTAAACATGATGTTAATGCTGATCATATAACACCTCCCACTCCTATTCTTGATCCTGTTCCTGCTCCTCAACAACTACCAATTGTTGAACCAGTTGTTAATTCAAATGTTGATAAAGATGGAGAGGAAACTGAGTTTGACCATGAAGCTATTAAGACTATTTGGGCTGCTCCTAGAGCTATGCATGATATTCACAAGGAGAAACGAACAAAAAAAAAAGTTTGATGATAAAGATGAAACATAAATTCCTGAAGCTAGTAAGCCTAAGAGGAGAAGAGTAAAGCACATGGTAAATAGATCTGTGATTGATTCGTGCTTAGTTGATGAGCCAGAGGATGTAAATATTGGAGTTGATCATGAATAGGAGAAATCAGTTGAAAAGACTCTTAAGCCAAAAAAAGCTGATGTGGTTGTAGAAGTTGAAAAGACACCAACATATAACGTGAATCTAAGTGATGTTGTTGATAAGCTAATGGAAACTCCTATACCTCAGAAGTTTATACCACGCTCTTCTCCAAAGGTTGAAGAACCTGTGTGTCAAGATACTCCAAAAGCTGATCCTAAAGCTATCTTTTGGAAATTTTTTTGATATTTACTTGCAATTAAATGGACCATCAAGAGAAGAATTTAAGTTGTTGAAAGATAAAGTTGCAAATCGAGATGTGAGAATTACAAGTCTTGTAGAAGAGAATGATAGTATAAGGGCTGAAATATTAAGGTGAAAAGAGATTGGATGAGAGTTCACGAAAAAGAAAGTTGGCTGATGATTTTCTGGTTGAGCATATGAAGCATTTTGTTATTATTGAGAAGAAATTAGGTATTCGACTTAATTCATAGGTTGATAGAGCTGAGGCTGGTAACATCGTGTATGAAAGAGTATATAGTGGTGTGGCTGAAGCTTCTTTTGGTGTTGATCATGATATGGAAAAAGCTGCTGAAAAAGGAAAGTCAGGGATTGAAGAACCTATTAATGTTGATGATATAGTTGATGCCTAAGTGCAGGTGGGTGGTTCTAGAAAAAATGTGATACATGTGATTGAACCTTTAGTTGTTAGTGATCCCATGGTTGTAGAACCTATTGATCCTATTATTGAAGATACCAAAGAGGATGAGGAAGAAGAGAAAGAAGATGAGGCGAAAGTGAATTTTGGAGATTCAGACGATGATTATGATGATCCGGATGATGATGATGATGATGATGATGATGATGATGATGATGATGATGATGATGATGATGATGACGATGATACTCCACAAGGAGGTGTTGGTGTCGTATCTAGTAAATCTGATAAGAAGATTGACTCCGTTGGTGGTGATAAACATGATGAACCACAATGGAATTCAGAATCTAAAAATGCACCGTCCGATAAACCTTTGGAGGAGTTAGATGATTTAATTACTTCTAATTTTCATGTATCAAACATGGTGAATGATCCAGAAGAGGGGAGATTCCTATTGACAAATCTCAACTGGCGAAAATGTTAGATGTCTCTATTGAGGATTTAATTGAACATTTGATTTTTAAAAGGATATTCCTGAACCGGAAATTAATGAAGACTGGTTGAATATAGATGTTGAATTTATTGATAAACCTGAAGCTGTCAAGTATTTTGGTGAAAATGAAGAGTTTGATGCTTTTGACGAGGTGTTTGATGAAGAAATCGAGATGGAACCAAATCCTTGTAAACAATCAAAGAAATTCAGCAAAGATGAAATAAAGGATTGGTTTCCCGATCGAGTTGATGTTCCTAAACAAGTTTATCTAAATTCAATGAAGTACTATCATATTACTCAAAAAGATGTTGCATTGGGGAAGTGTCTCGGTAATATTCGAAAGATTGGGATACGAAGACTATTTGAAGTACAATACTTCAATAGTTTAATGGAGCTGAAGAGTTTTCCTTGGTTCGACGCGTATGATATTTGTATGCATTATGATATGTTGTATAAAGCAAAGTGTGGTCATGTGAAGGATGTCTGGGAGATTATGGTTGGTGAGGCAACGTGGTATCAAGAAATGGATACCTCATTTACCTAAGGTGTTTAAATAAAGAAATCGTATAAATCCTAAAGGTGAATTGTTAAGGACGTTGAGATATACAAAACCAGATTCGCTACGCGTGATACCGTTGTACACAATGGAACAAGATTTTCATTCGTATTTCCTTTGTCAGTACTACTTAGCGTTGACTGGTGAAGCAAGTATTTAATTTGATCGTGGAAAATAAAAGTATGACATGATTCGAGTATACGATCCGATGTGGTTGGTGAACTATTTGCTGAAAAACATAGAGATATTACATATGAACAGGATCCAGTGCAATTATGATAAAGTCAAGACTCAAGCCAACCAGTTCAAAAAAGTTGTGGATTTATGCTTTGATACGAAGATGAACTAGAAGGGCTTGGGAAAAAAACTGGAGAGCAGTCAGAGAAGAACAAGAAATATTTGAGGCTGAAATGGAGGCTGAACGTCAGGATCGAGTTTACTCAGGCATCATCGAATCGATTTCAACATATGCCTATTGGAGTATCTCGTCCAACAGCGCAACAAGGATCAACAAAGCCGTCTTTTGAAGAAGCGAGAAAAGAATATCGTAAGAGAGTCTTTGGTATGAATTGAAGATATAAATACCTAGAAATATCCAAGGGGCAGTTAAGCCACTTCAAATTCAACTTTCATCAATTAAGAGTGTAACACGCTGAGGAAACAGCTTCTGACCAAAAAACTAACCATTTGAATCAATGTTCTATTCTTTCGTTCATCAACTCCATTCTGTTGTGGTGTAAAGGGAGCACGAATTCATGAAGAATACCACGCTCGATACAGTATTGAAGCATTCGGTTGTTCCTGAACTCGGTACCATTGTCGCTTCTGATTCTTTGGATTGGCAGATTATATAACATCTCGAGCTTCGTGATAAGATCATCAAATTGTCGAAGGTCTCATCTTTCGATTCAAGAAACATGACCCACAAGAAGCGTGAGTAATCATCAGTGACCACCAAACAGTAATGTTCCCCAGTGATACTTTTGACATTCATGGGACCAAACAAATCCATGTGTACCCTCTCGAAAGGTAAGTTGATTGAATTGAGAGACTTCTTCGGGTGTGACTTCTTCTTTTCTTTACCCTTCTTACAGCTCAAGCAATCAGTACTCAACTGAAAACCCTTGAAGGTTAGCCCTTCAACCAATTGGTTGTGAACAAGATAGTTCATCTTGCGAACATTGATGTGACCCATTCGACAATGCCATAATACCGATTCCTTTTCAGACACCTTAGTGACAAGCACTGTACAGTACGTTGATTCGATGATGCATCACTCATGTTAAGAACATAAAGATCATTCTCCCTTGGTGCCTTCATCAATATCCATTCTTCTAGAATCTTATACCGAGGCTTCCGATTCATTCAATCTTGACTTGTATAGTGTGTTGAAAAGCCTTTGTCACAAATTTGGGAAATACTCAGCAAATTATTCTCAAGTTTCGTGATATAATTAACATTCTAGAACATCACTTTCCCATTTGATAAAGAACCATCTCCAACAATTTGTCCTCCTTGATTTCCTTCAAATCCCACATATCCTCCTCGAATTGATTTTACATTCTTTAGCAAATAGCCATGTGTCTAGAGGCTCCAATATCCATAATCCAACGTGAGTCATTGGATCTTGAAAGCCCCTACAAAATTAAGCAGTTAGTGAAACAAGGAAACCCAAGCCGTCTTGGTATTGGTTTGTTTCAATTTCTCATAGACACGATAATCAAAACTATCATCCTCATAATCAGTTAAAGATTCAACCGATGAGCATGATTTAAATGAATTAGAAGACTCAAACTTTAAAACTGCAACTCCTTTATCTTTCTCAATTTTACAAGAATCAACTTTGTTCTCAGTGGTTGAATGAAAGGTTTATCTTTGATTTTCCCTTAACCACCCAATTCTGTCCCACAGAACTTCTCTTCTTGTAAAAACCTTCATTTTTCTTATCTTTTGAAGATTCACCTACTTCAAAAATCTTTTTGACAAGTTCCTAATCCACACCCCTTTTTACCAATGGAACTTTCACATGTTGTTTTTTGTTCACCACATGTTTTCTTACTTGAGAGAATCTTTTAGGAAATGAATAAAATAAATGTCCTTCTTTATTACAACATAAACATTTCCTCCTATCAACAAACTTGTTAACAGGATGAACATGATTCTCTTGTTTCTCTCTTTCATCTTTAAGTTTATAAAACTCATCATTTGATTGCTTTGTAAAGAAGGCCGATTTATTTTCTTCAGAGGTCTCACCTTTAACGAAAGCAATCTTTTGAAAACCAACAGTTGGTTTTACACACATTTTGTCTCCCTCTTTGAACCCAATACATTTTCTTTTGTAATAAAAACTGGTTTTAGCAAATTTTGAGTTTTGGTTACCCGTTTTAGTACATGGTTGAGTTTCAGGTCTGGTTTTAACATTCTGATTTCCAGATTTATCACTTATTTCAGATTTTATCTCATAAAACACAAATTCAACAACTTTCTTACCCACTTCGGTCTCACATTCAAGGCTGTTGAAAGAGTTACATTTTGTTCATCACATGAAACAGATGATGAAATATCGTGATGTGGTAAACCAGTCACCGCATTCATCGCCATAAGAAATCCAACAGGTTCTTTTGGAACATAAGAGCTCCAGATACGTGGCGGAACAACATGATATATCGAATCATCCTTTTTGTCCTCAACAAAATGCTTAGGAACAATGTGATCAAGGACATATGATAAGGCGGAGTAGGTTTTAAGTTTAGTGTCAACTCTTTAAGTTTCAATTTTAATCAAATGAAGTTCCTTTTTTAGATCTGCTTTCTCATCAACATGCCTATTAATAGCAATTTGTTTATCTTTAACTATGTGAGTTAGCATAGAAATTGTTTTCTCATCTTGTAGGATCTTCACCCACAAGCTTTTCTCACATCTTTGAAGTTTATAAAAAGCTTCTTTAACTCTTTTATAATCTTAAAACATGTTTTTGTAATCTGTTTTAAGTGAGTTAATCACAAAATCCTTTTCATCATATAATTCAAAAAATGTTCAACATTAGTATAGAATTTTACCTGTCCGGCCATGAATGCATGATTATCATACATATGTCGCTGGCATAATTTCATCACATATTTCTTCAACCTTTGTAGCTTCATGTACTTCATCAGTTGTTACACTCTCATATTCTTCATCATCAATTCCAAATTCAATCTTTCCATGTAGTACTTCCTCATCATTGAACAATCCTACAAAACTTTCAAACACGTCAGGAGGTGTAACGATTCCGACGAAACCAGGCATACCCTAACCGGTAGACAATAGTTACGTTATATTTAATGTCGGGTACATGAATTACCATAGTAATTATACGAGAATTCATGGTTCACTGTATTGATTGTACGTGAATATATAATTCATCGTATTGATTATGCGATTAATTGATCGATAGTTATTGAAACCCGAACGAATCGAGGGTTCAATTATAGACGATATCTATGATATTTTGTGATGTTTACGAAGTATTAAAGCTTCGGGATAAGTGAATTAAAGCACAGAAAAAGAATTTTCGATTTAATGGTACGTCGGTACATTAAACGAAACCTTCAATACCAAACAGAGCAAGAGACGATCGATCAAGCCGAAAAAGATGCGCAATTATTAATAATATGATGTTTTAAGTTAATAAATGTCATGGTTTAAGTTTTTAAAGTTTTTAAAGTGGTTTTATATAAATTTCATTTTTAAGCCGAAAACGACCGTTTTAGCCTCGTTTTAAGCCGAATTAAACATTTAACCGAAAAACAAACTGAACCAGATTATCCAAAACATTATCCGGATATCTGAAATCCAAACATGTGGCTAGGAATGGAGAGGTGGGTCCCACCCCACCCCCCTCATATTCCGATCGGAAATGGGGTTATCCCCATGCTCTCATTTTTCTTTTTTACATCAAACATATCAACATTCTTCATCTCCTCTCCATTTTATGATCCAAAATCCAGATTTTTTAGCAAGAAAACTCAAGGTAATTGCATATTGTGATGGCTAAATCTTGATTTTAGTTCCATATTTTGAGTTTATTTGCAAGAAAATGAGGTTTCAAAGATGAAAACCGATTCTTGCATGATCAAGTGATGTATACGGGTTATACAAGGGATCTTGGTCCAAGAAAGGAGTTAAACGAACCAAAAACGAATTTTTACGGTTTAAACTTTAGTTTTGAAACAATAACCGAAACTATAGTGTAAGAGGCTTGATTGTGAGTGTAACTTGCTTGGTATTGTGGTATGTTGGTTGTAGGTTCTGTATTTAGTGGTAGATAAGGCGGAAAGACGAGTGTGTAGCTTGTAGTGGCGGAAAACAAAAGGTATATTCGGTTTATGTTCGGTTATGAGTGTTTTGGACAGATTGTGGTACGTTTAGAGTTAGGTCATGAAATTTTACAGAGGTGTTAGATATATGAAAATATGAGTTCTGTGAAATTTTGGTAATATTTGGACAAAGGATGAATATTTGGTGAATTTAATGCTCGGTTTTGGCTAAAAATGGTGAAAAATAGTTAAATATCATGAAAAATTCTGGAAAATTGCAGATAAGCTTTTTATAATATGTATAAGTAACACACAAAATTTTAGGTCAGTTAGAGAAGTCTAAGTAGGCTTTTCGGTTAAACGAGTTCTAGGGTTTTCTAGTTCGGTTTTAGTGAAAATGGCATGTAAAAAAAGATTTTGGTTTTGGAAAAATTACAGGGGACTATGGAGATTGCAGGGGTCATCCAGGAAAAATTTGGGATTTTTCTAAGATTGTTTGGTATTTACGACATATTTAGTGTTTAAATGGTGTTTAAAAATAGATAAATAAATTTTAAATATAAAAATTAATTCTGGAAATATTTTTATAAAATTCCCCACTGTCAAAAAGTGATTTGTACAAAATTTCAAGATCCGAGATTAAACGGATAATTATTTGTGTAAAAACAAACTTTTAAAGCTTAAAACGCGTAAACCGGTAAAGTTCGCCTAAGCGAGCTGACTGGTGTATAAAAACCCTAAAAATGAACTATTTTCATATAACTGAGTTAAACAAGTAAAAATAAATCATCCGAAAATAATTCGGATGATTTGAGTAATTTTGTCCGATTTAACAGTTTCCGGTGCACTAAAGACGGAAACGGGTCCCGCGGCCAATCGGGGCGTCTGAACCGAGCTCTAATTTCACAACTTTAATTAAATTATCAGTCAACAACTATTTTCGGGTCGTGTGTGACCAAACTCATTTTGAAACGTAAAATCGGATATCCGTGCTAGGCACGCAAAACGGGGAAAACAAACTAGTAGTAATTTTGACTATTGAACTCTAAACGATATCACAATCTGAGTCCGGAGAAGTGTTTCTGGGTTAACATTGCCCCCGGAATGGGTACAGTACTGGGTTAACAGTGTCCCCAGATGTACTGGTTAACACGGTTAAAGATTATATAAACTATAATTGTATAATAACGATCGTAGGGATCATATTACAGATTGGACGTGTTAACTGATAATGATTGTTGTTACCTGCTTGTATGTGCTAAGGTGAGTTTCACGAGCCCCTTTTTTTTGAATTGTTTTTAAATATTTTCTCGGGGCGGAAGCATGTTACTACTGAAATGTTTAAGTACATACTGAACGCATGGATTTGCGTGGATTTATATATATTTTATTGTACGGGAATCGTACGGAAATGTACTAAGATGGTAATTGTCTGAGTTGCTAACATTCTAATGCCCCGGAACACGAGTGATTAACTGAAAGCCGGTAGAGTGTGGATAGTACTATTGGTCTGACAAACCCAACTGATCCGGCATGGATTTGCTGATGTTTCCCAGCCAGTTGCACATGTCTATTTTGTTGTTATATATTTTGCTATGTAATGTTAGACATAGCGGTTTGGGGCAGGTTCGTGGGCAGAGTATGCCACGGGGTTGTATGTGGATAGTCAGAGGTTTCACTTGTGGGCTCAGCATAATTACATCGATAATATTATATTATGATATGGATTTATCATGGTTTACTCAAATTGTGAAACTCACCAACTATTCGTAGTTGACCCGTTTTCTCACATGCTTTTCAGGTACAATTAAGATGAAGTGATTGCTTACGTGCTAAGTGCTTGATGTGTGTAAGATTTGCGTGTGGGATGTTAGGATACATTATATTAAATAGAATTATGTATCATATTGTATGATGTGTGTATCACCTAGAAGGTAATGAAATATGAGATAATGTAATTTGAAGTATATTAATGTATTCAGTTTTCTTTATAAACAATGTGGTTGATATCAGAGGTGTCTGTTGCATCGCGTTTACGTTTCCGCTGCGGTTACGGGGTGTTACAGGAAGTAAAAATGATTTAAAGAATTCATTCTAAATCGAATCAAAAGTCTTGGTAGATTCAGTCCCCTCTGGATCCTCAGTATTTTTCTCTTGTTGATCATTAACATCAGTTTGATCAACAACAATATCTTCAGTTTCCACATCTTTCTCATCTTTTCCTGCATTTGAAACACATACTTGTTCTCCAGCTTCCTCATCAAACACCTCAGCAACATTTGCTCGATAAGTAATAGAATTCCAGTTAAAACCCTCATCCAATTGTGCATGACACGCTTTTGATGATGATACTTCATTCTTCTTTGATGATTCAGCAGGTGTAGAAGAACTCTGATGATAAATGGCTAGCCGGTTATAATCCCAACCAAAAGGATTAGGCCTGGCATCTCCTACCCCTGGATTAGTGTATTCCCTCTTGAAGTGACCCTTCTCTTTGCATCGAAAACATCGTACCTTTGAATTATCAAATCCAAGTTTTGAAGTTGTCTCATCAAGGCAGTTCTTACCAGTAATCTCTCTGAATCTTTTAGCCCTTCTCACAACACTTGCCATACACCAACGAATATCTAGCATCTCCATTTCCTCAGGATCAATTTGATCATAATCTTCTTTTGTCATGTTGTAGCTACCAATATGTCCAGCAATCAAACACTCATGTGACTCAAGGATGGATCCTAAGAAAGCCATATGTTCTTGAACATTTTCGATTGTTAGTCCATTGTTGTTCTTGATATCAACAGCAATTTTGCATTGAACAACATCAGATGGTGGAGTAGCGGGCTATGGGGATTGATCGAGAGCATAATTGGTTGAATTGTTCCTGTGTAAGAGCGTGTGTAGTGTGGTATGTTAGAAGGTTGACTTGTTTGAGAAATACCACTAAAACTACTATTTGTGATAAAAGCAGTTTGAATCTTCGGGCTAGGAGAAATTACCGATTGTGATGAATTAAATATAATCCAATGTCTTGAGTAACCGAAGTGCTCTTCAACTTTTCTATTTGTTGCGTAACTCAAGTTCATGTTCTTCCAACTTTTCAACGAATAGAGCTAGAGTCAATTTTGCATAGTTAATCGGGTTTGATTGTTGAAACATAAAGAAAGTATTCCAATCATCGGATAAAGAATCATCAAGCTAGTCAATGTATTCATACTCTTCCTTATCAATTCCCAATCTCTTCATCTCATTCACAAGATGACAATATCTCTCAGTCAATTGGGGCATTGATTCACCTTTTACCATTATAAATATGTCAAACACTTTTTTTAATAGACCCATCTTAGATTTTCTCGTGTCAGAATTTCCTCTGTCTTTATTCAGCAATGCTTCCCAGATTGAGTGGCATAATCTATTACGTTGTAACAATTGAAAGATTTCATACTTGATCGAATGTTGAAACAAATTCATAATATTCTTCTCACGAAAAAATCTTGCTTTGTCAGCCTCAGGAATATGAGATTGTTGGTGACTAGAAGCATTCTCATTTCATAGAATGATATATTCCACCTCAATAGCTCCCACGCATCATAATTCACAGCTTGAACATAAGTCTCGAACTTATCAGCCCAACATGGAAAATCTTCCATCCTTAAAAGCTTCGGGGGCTTAGTAGATGTTCCCATTTCATTCTCCATATTGATATTCTGAAGTATCGATGACGGGTGTGTCACAAAAGCATTCAAATCTTCCATTGTTGCACGAAGATCAAGAATACAACACCTACATGCGTATAAGTCCTTAAATCACTTATATAGTGTATAAGACATTTATACAGCGTATAATACCTCAATGTGTAGCCCACTTATACAGAGAAATCAACTATGCGTCGAATGTATCTTAGACGGATATATCAACTTGTACGGTATCCACACTTATACTGAAACACTGATACATCGTATATCTCAACACTTATACAGCCAAATGCTCTAATACGGTATACTGACTTATACGTGTAATTAGAAACTTATACGGATTCAAAAGACTTATACGCTAAACGAATATGTCCAAACTTCATGATCTTGAATTTGATTATTAGCTCAAATTTGATGATTCCACTCATGCAGAAATGATCACCAGATGTAGACGAATATAATTTTGACTGTAATTCGAATATGAACGATAGCTGAGTGAACAATTAAAGATTTTGTAAATGTTTATGACTTTGACTTTTAAATCTTCAAATCTTCAAGTAATGTGTTCAATTCAGTAGCAGATATGAGCCAAAAGCTTTGATACCACTTGAAATTCCATGATCCTCATCATGTATAACATCATGTACGTGTAGAAACGATATGATACGGATCGATTAACATGTATTTACTATACTAATTGATAATGCGGAAATATAACATAAAGGAATGCAAACACAATCACTCAAACACATCATGCATTAATATTGCAATGAAAGTACACTTTAGATCAAGTTGTCAAAAAACTATTACAAATATGAACATGTTAAGACTATTTATACAATCATCCGATGCAGCGCATAAGTCATCTGGCGTATAAGACTTATACACTGAGTATAAGTTATATACGCTGGTTAATGACTTATACGTCCTTAACAGGTTACTAATATGACAATTAATGCTCTAACATAATGTTCTATCAATATTATCATGAAGATTAAAGTCTGCTTGATGAATATTTTCTAAGTAAAATATTCTAAGTAAAGCTTGCTCGGAGAACTGTTCCAGGACACTTATGGATTACAAGGTTTGCTCGACAAATACAAAAGCTTAATCAAAGACCTGTTTACACTTGTAATAATTTTGAGTACGTTTGAATATGTTTTTCTAATGACTGGGGTTTCTAGAAGGTGTCAGGTGTGCCTATTTAAGAAAAGTTTAGGTCACTTTTATGACAATAGAGAATACGGTGGTTGACGGATGAATAGACTTTCTTAGCAAACAACATATCGTTGTACGGAAAGTAGCCTCACATGGCATTCCACCTAGAAATCCTAAAGTTATTCCTTTGTATTATGAATTAATATCAGTTGAACTCTTTTGAGTGTATTGCGTGTTTGTCATTCTTTGTGTTATTTGGGAAACATCCTGAGTACTATTGATTCCGCCTTTAGTATTCATTGGGCTTTCACATTAGCATATTCAAAACCGTCTTATCAACATTAATTTGTTGGTTACGAAGTTGATAGTGATAAAATCGATCCTGACAAATGGTATCAAAGCTTTCCGTTTTTTCTTGTGAAAACCAACGTGTTGTAGTGAAGACTGATTTTGAAGATGAAGATGATGACGTCAGCTAAGTATTGTTTCATTGAATTGTAACGTCAGCTGTATAGTTGTTTATTTTTTGGATCTACAATCATTTAAGGTTTAAAAGTATTCTAATCTCATATTCACTTTGATTATTGTATGTTTAGAGTCCAGATCTTGGTAAAATCCATCTGTTTTTACCAGATTCAAGGATTTTATCCTCGGATCTAAGTATTTTTCATAGTCTGTGAAAATTTTTTAATTAATTTTCATTTCAAAAGGTTTATATAAAAAATACCAAAACATTTTCAAACAATGGATGACTAAAAGGTGTCTACTAACAAGAATCTATGATTGTTAGGTTAAGAAAATTATATCAAATGGAAAGTCTTGTTTGTGGTTTTTGTTTGCTACAATTGCACTGAAATGTGGAACTCCATAAAAAATGGTCCATATGTTCCCACCAAACCCAACAAACAACAATCAAGTTATTGAAAGACAAATGAAGAAAAGGGATGAAAAGGCCATATCCATGTTGAAACTGAGTTTGTCAGGGAAAATATTGACAAGTGAAAATCATCACACAATTGCAAAAGTCATGTACGATGTTGTGGTAGAAATGTTTGAAGGAAACACTGAGTTAAAAAAAATCAAGAAAGACAGGCTAAAGCAACAATTAGATAGATTCAAGTTTAAAGAAGAAGAAAGATTGAAATCAGTTTTGCAAAGATTTGTGGCAATTGTCAATTATCAGAACAACTGATCTTGCTAATACTGATTTTGATCTAAACAAGAAGCTGCTTTATTCCTTATTTCTTGAATGGTACACAGCTAGCAAGTTTATTAAAGAGAATGCAAACTTTCCCAATTTCAAGCTAAGCATGAATGATTGAAAATCATATGATCAAAGAAGAGAAGCCAAGTTTTCAGGTTGCAAATGTTGAATCAACAAGAATCAACAACAAATTCCCATTATTGAAGAGTCTAGTGTTCAATTCTGAGATTCCAAGAGTTTATGTGGCAAGCCAATTTAGAAGCCAATCTTGACAGAAAAGATTTAATGTCCAAATGAAAGATGATGGCGATACATCATCAATGGAAAGTGGACATGCTCCATATGTTCCTGGAAATACAAGTCAAGGAAATGAATATCAGGTCTTGTTATTAACTTTTACTAGTCTTACAATGCCTTTGTGGCCAAAAACCTGATTCATACAAGTGTGATACAAGAGGATCTAGAGCAGCTTATTGCAAATGATCTTAAAGATATGGATTTAAAATGGCAAGTTGCAATTTTAGCTGTTAGAAGCAAAAGATTGTACAACAGGACTGGAAGGTCTACATTCTCTTGTTCAAATGACAGGATTGGATTTGATAAATCCAAGGCAATCTGCTACAAATGTCAACAACCGGATCAATTTTCTAGAGAATGCAACCAACCAAGACAATTCCAAAATAGCAACAACTTTCAAAGAAATCAGCTTCTTTATCAAAATCAGGGTCAAAGTCAACAACAGAGACATCTCTATAACAACAACTTTCAACAACAGAGCCAACAGCAATTGAACCACTAGCAATTGAACCAGTAAAAAATAATTCCTCAACAATAACCTCTTTAGAGAAATCAACAGATCCCTCCTCAAGGTCCTACAAATCAGAAAAGAAATAATGCAACTCAGCCAATAAATCAAGGAAATGTTGTTGTAGCCCAACAACCTCAAGATGGTTTGTTTGACTTAAGTAATAATGCAGAAGATATTGAAAAGAAAAATGTTGCATTCATGGCTCAAATCAGTGATCAAGCAGAATCTTCTACATCTCAGGTACATTCAAATCTCTCAACCTCATAATTACTTGATATGAATGATTTATTGAGAAAAGAGGTTGGTCATTTAAAATATGAGAGTTTCAAGAAGGAGAGCATAATCAATGTGTATGAAATGAGTGAAATCACTTATGAAAATCAAATCAAAGGTCTAGAGCAAGACTGTATGGACATTTATGAAACACAATCAAGATACACCACAGAGATAGAAAGTTCTAAAAAGATGTATTTGGAAGAAAAGATCAAGAATACCCAACTTCAAGTTGAGAATGATTTTCTGAAAAATCTTGTTTTAATTGGTAACATCTGTGGGAAACTGAAAACGATTAAAGAAGAAGATAATTATAAAGTTGTTCCATCACCATTTAATGACAATTGTGCAATAAAGTGGACAAGGAGAAAAGAGAGGCATAGCTTGAACATTTCAAGAAAGTTTTTGAAGAAAAAGAAGAATTTGCGAAAAATATAAGAGGGTTGGTGTTGATGAAGAAGGTGAGTTTGTGTTAAAAAATGATGAAAAAAGTAAAGGAAATTCGAGAATCTATTGAAGTTAAATTTCTATGAAAGCTCAAGAGTCAAATGAGTCATGTGAAGAACTCAAGTATGTCAAGTGATCAATGCTCAAGTAGTGTAAAGGGTAAAGAAGAGAAGAGAATGAATTCAGAGAAAGATTCCAAGACAACCCAAAATTACACCAAAAACGAAAAAGGTCTATGAACAAATGAGAAGACACCACAAGCCTTCTGGTATTTGTGGAAGGACTCAAGGTAAGAAAAAAAAATGACAGTCAGACAAGCAAAGGGTCTTCTAAGAAATCTAGTATCAAATTAAGAAAGAAGAATGATGAAACCTTCAAAAGTGATGATCATTTTCTACCAATCTATCCAGTATTCTCTAATCATGAATTGTTTGACACTGGAGATGTTATAGACATGGAAGATTATACTAGGAGATGGTTGAGACCTAGAAAAGAAAAAATTTTGAATGAAAGTTCAATAATATTGGAAAAGGTCAACTTTGTGAAGAATTCAATGGAAAGAAGAGAAGAAAAGATTGAACAGTTCTTACCATTCTCAATCAACTATGATGGTCAAATTACTCATTAAAAGACCATTGAAATTGATCCCCAAGACCAAGTGAAGGATTTAAAAGGGGAAACTCAAGTGCAAGTTATAAAGGTCAGGTATGGTGCAAAATCTGTGATGTCTATGGTCATCACACTGATTCAAGTTAAGAAAGGTTCTCACCTGAACCAGTTAATGTTCCATACTGTACCATGTTTGGACAAGATTTTGCACTTTACAAGAAGAAAGACACTGAGTACCTAAATAAAGGAAAGAAGAAGCATAATGATGAATTACAAAATTTTGAAGCAATTAAGAAGAATGGGAGTGTGATTACCAATAAACTCAGTAAATGTCCATCTGTTAAGTCTCAAAAGGTAGAGAAGTCAATTGATTATGAAGAATCACTAACCAATGACAAGAAACATAAGTTGAAGAAGATCTTCAAAAGAAAAGAGCTTACTGGTGATGAAAAAACCCTTATGAAACATGGTTATGAACCACAATGATTCTTGTGGAAGCAAAAAGATGAAGCTCCAATGATAATCATCAAAAGGGAGACTGTAATTGAAGAATGCTAAAGCATAATTCCCTACTTTTGAAACTGGTTATGAGACTGATGAGTCTTGTAAATTGGTATATGAAAATCCAAAACCAAATGCAACTACTGATGTTGTTACTGATGACTTGCAATTTGGGATAGCTTGTGATTCATCACTTAACTATTTACTTTCATTTCAATTGGGCAGGAACAATCCACAGAAGTCAATGTTGTATGGTATATGGATATTGGATGTTCCAGACACATGATCTGTTATAAGAGATCACTGGTCAACTACGAATAAATGTTTGAAGGCCTAGTTGCCTTTGGTAGTGACGAGAATGGAGAGAAAATTGTGGGTAAAGGCATTCTCACAAATGGGAAAGGCTCTTTTAATTATGTTTGTAATGCTGAAGGTATTCAATAAAACCTTTTGAGCATCTCACAAGTGTGTGATAAAGGTTATAAAGTTCGGTTTAATTAGTCTCACTGTTTTATTTTGAAAACCTGAGTTTGTGATTCCACCTTAAATGATAATGATGATGACACCTAGAAATGGAAATTTATATGAACTAAGAATGAAAGATGTCATTTCTAGAAGTGGAACATGCTTTGTCAATAAAGCATCTGAAAACGAATCCAAATAGTGGCATAGAAAGTTTTGTCATGTGAATCTAAATAACATGAACAAACTTGTTAGAGGTGAACATGTTATTGGTTTACCAACAAGAGAATTCATGTTGGATGGCAAATGTGTTTCACGCCAAAAGAGAAGGAAACATAAATCACCTTACAAAACAAAACTCATAAACTCCATTGAACAAGTGCTTGAAATACTTCGTATGGATCTCTTTGGTCCTGTGAGTGTTCCAGGAATAGGCAAAAAGACGTATTGTTTGGTGATATTAAATGATACTCAAGATTCACATTGGTGTATTTTTCTAATTTCAAAAGATTAAAGTAATGTAACCAAAATTAAGAATCAATTAAATGCAAGGGTTAAAGTAATGAGAAGTGACAATGGTTCCGAGTTCAATAATGGGATTATGTCTGAATTTTTTCAAGCCAAAGGAATATATCAACAATTTATTTCCCCTAGAACTCTTGAACATAATGGTGTTGCAGAAAGAAGAAATAGAACATTAATAGAGGCCACAAGGACCATGCTTGAAGATGCCTATCTTCCTGTAACATTTTGGGCAGAAGAAATCAATACTGCTTGTTATGTTCAAAACAGGGTCCCTCTCAACAAAAGAAAAAACAAAACTCCTTATGAGATTTTTGTATAAAAGAAAGCCATACATCAAGTTTCTCAAGCCCTTTGGATGCAAATATTCTCTATTAAACACCAAAGATTACTTGAACAAGTTTCAATCAAAGTCATTGGACTGTTTCTTTGTTGGATATTCTTCACACTCAAAGTCAACTTTTAAAGAGAAAATTGACTTAGACAAATTATGGTCTAAAATTGTTGCTGAAAACCATGAATTCTCTTTTGAAAGGTAGATTATTGAAGGAAATGAAGATGAGCAAAATGAATAAAATGGTCACCCACAAGAGCAAGAGAAAATTGAAATAACTGGTAATCAAACCAATATCCAACAAGACATGAATCAATATGATAGACAATCAAGGTTTGAAACTTTGTTTCAAAATTTGAATATGTCAAATGATGTTGCATCAACATTTAATCAAGATGTTGAAGAAGCATAAATGAACAATGAATCACAAGATTTGATCATTGAGGAACCTGATCAAAATGAATCAAATATAGATTCAAATTTAACTTTTACTCAAATCATGCAAGCATCTTCTGTTCAAAGAAATCATCCTATTGAGAACATCATTGGTGACATGCATGAAAGAGTGACCAGAATTGCCTCTGACACTACAAACATTTGTTTGTAATCCTTCTTTCTATCTCAAATAGAACCGAAGAACATTGTTCAAGCACCAAAGGACAATAGTTGGGTAGAAGCCATGCAGGAAGCGTTAGCTCATTTCAAAAACCAACAAGTATGGGAACTAGTTGAAAAGCCAAGAGGAAAATATGCTCTAGACACCAAGTCGGTTTTCATAAATAAGAGGGATTGTTATGAAAAAAGCAAGATTAGTTGCACTTGGTTGCTTATAAGAAGAAAGAAGTGACTTTGAGGAAGTATTTGCTCCTGTAGCAAGATTAGAAGCAATTAGAATATTTTGGCAAATGCTACATCAATGAATATAACAGTATTTCAGTTGGATGTTAAATATACTTTCATAAATGGAAATATAGAAGAGGAGGTGTATATCACTCAATCTCCAGGTTTTGATGATCCTGATTATCCAAATAGAGTATACAAAATAAACAAGGCTCTTTATGGATTACATCTAGCTCCAAGAGCATTGTATAGAGAGTTATCAAATCATCTGCTTGCTAATGGTTTTCAAAGGGGAGCCATTGACAAAACCATGTTCTACAAAAAAAGAGGAAGAGATTTACTCCTACTTCAAGTTTATGTTGATGATATCATCTTTGAATCTACAAATGAACAAATGTGTTTAGAGTTTGAAGAAGTCATGAAGTCCAAATACTGTATGAGTTCTATGGGAGAGATGAATTTCTTCCTTGGATTGCAAGTACAACAGAAGATGGATGGAATATTCAATTTTCAATCAAAGTATTTACAAGACATCATAACCAAGTTCATGTTTGTTGTATGTGTATGTGCAATATTCAAAGCTAATCCTAAAGTTTCACATATGATGGTTGTCAAGAGAATCCACATATACTTGAAAGGAAAGCCATAGCTTGGAATTTGGTATCCAATGAACAATGCTTTTGATCTTTTATCCTACACTTATAGTTATTGTGACGAATGCAACATGAGCAGGAAGTCAGCATCTGGTGGTTGTCATTTCTTAGGAGACAGGATAGTCTCATGGAAATGCAAGAAGCGAAAGACTATGTCAGTTTCAACTGCTAAAGCTATTGCTACATCTACTTGATGTCCTCTGGATTCGATATCACCTCCTCTACATCTACTTGATGTGCTCAAGTTCTCTAGATTCGGTAACTGCTTGATTATGGTCTGAATTACTTAAACACTCTTATTTTCATTGACAATACTGCTGCTTTATTTATAGTGAAAAATCATGTTCAACATGCAAAGACCAAGCATGTTGAAATCTGACACCATTTCATCTGAGTTTACAATGAGAAAGGACTAATAGAAATGAAAAGAGTTGAAACTAGTGACGACTTGGCTGATTTGTTCACCAAGCCACTAGATAAGACTAGATTTAACTTTCCATTAAAAGCATTAGGCATGATCAACTCTGATGAAGTCTGATTGATGATATATGTTTACATGTGCTAACTCTTTATCTTTTTAAAGGTCTTGAGTGGTTTATTTGTGTGCATATGTGATATCTGATATGATAAAATGTGCTTGAATGATTATATGTGTCATAGGTATCAATGATGCTTAAGTATGACTTTATGTTAACGATTCATGACAGTTTGATGAGTATGATTAAATCTGAATTGAAGTGTTTTATCTTCATACTTGCCTGATACATTGCTCATGATTGATGGCTTTAAAGGATTAAGTGCTAAGGAGAATTTAGAATATGCATGTTTGTCTTAATTAGAACACCATGTTAGCGTACTTGTTTTTATGCATAGATTTTCCTTTCTGGTTATGTTTGAGTATGTGATAGTTTGCTTTAGATGAAATTTGCTTTTGTGATAAAAAAACTACAACTAAAACAAATCGTATTGCCATCATCAAAACACTAAACCTACCTTAAAACCTATCTTACCAAATGACCCTTTTTACCGGTAGAATTCAGCATTGGTCTCTTACCGGCAGACCCTAAAGACTGGAATGCATTCTTTTGATTTCATTTTACTTTGCAATCAAAAATTTGCGAAACCTAGATTTCCTTCCTAACTTAGGGAGTGAATCTTTCTCTTTAGCAATGAGGTGAGGAAAAAGTGGCGCCAAAAGACTGGAATGAATGATTTTGATTTCATTTTACTTTGTTGTGAACAATTCGCGAAACCTAGGTTGCCTTCATAACTTAGGGAGTGAATCTTTCTCTTTATCAATGAGGTGAGGAAAAAGTGGCACCAAGAGGAATAAAGGCCACCATTTTTTCGGATTTCCAAAAGCGCAATGAAAAGGCGAGCAAAAAGATACGAACGATGTTAGGCTGTGGAAATTGGTCCCACGAAGGAAGAGGTAGAGTAAGTCAAACCCAATCCTAATAAGAATATACCGAACTAATAAGGGTGGGGGCTATTACGCTCAAAGCCAAACGATCCATTAGAGTTGAAAATTATGTTCAGAGAAGGGTTAAAGAAGAACTTATCCACATCTTGGATAAACGGGTATTGACATTATGACCTTAAAAGTGTCATTAGGCTTATAAAAAAAATTGTTGATTCACTGCACTCCTGGACGACGAATAGAACAAAAGCAAGAAAAAGAAGAATATATTAAAGAAGACGTTCTATTAGTCTTACTCCTCCGAAAAAATTCCATTGCCAAAATACCCGACAAAACCTATCACCCACAAACTGTAACCTTTGGAAATATGATATCTTTTAACATATGCAGCACTTTACAATGTGGGTGGAGAATTGATCTCTCGACAAGCATAATTTCTATAAGTCATATCATGGCTAAGAATGTTTATACATACAACATTACAAGTATGTCCAGATATATAGGCGAGTATGTGTTTACATTGCACATATTAACACGTTTGGCTCTTATGAATTACCGGGACTTTCTGAAATTTCTCGAGATGTTTAGCTTCGGTTTACGTGTTGTTCGAAGAATTTGTTCAAAGCTTGCATGAGGACAAGCAAGGTTCAAGTGTGGGTAGATTTGATGTATAAGAATATATACATCTTTTCGGCACTAAAATATCTCTAAATAAGCGAAATTTCGGCAAATATATTAGAATAAATAACCACTAATGTTTATAATTTTTATCTACAGGTAAATATAGCCCTAAGGAATAAAATGAGCTGAATTACGAAGAAAAACATAGGTAAACAGTGAATATAAACCCAACACACCCCCATGGTGAATCAAGGCATGGCCATGTCTAGAGTTTACGAAGTGTAACGATTCCGACGAAACCAGGTATACCCTAACCGGTAGACGTTAGTTACGTCATATGAAATGTCGGGTACATGAGTTACCATGGTAATTATACGAGAATACATGGTTCGTTGTATTGATTGTATGTGAATATATAACTCACCGTATTGAATATGCGATCAAACGATCGATAGTTATTGAAACCCGATTGAATCGAGGGTTCAATTATAGACGAGATATATGATATTTAGTGATGTTACGAAGTAATAAAGCTTCGGGATAAGTGGATTAAAGCACAGAAAAAGGATTTCGTTTTAATAGTACGTCGGTACGATAAACGAAACCTTTAATACCAAACCGAGCAAGAGACGATCGATCAAGCCGAAAAAGATGCGTAATAACTAATAATATGACGTTTCGAGTTAATAAATGCCATGGTTTAAGTTTTTAAAGTTTTTAAATCGGTTTTATATAAATTTTTTTTAAAGCCGAAAAACGACCGTTTTAAGCCGAATTAGACGTTTAACTGAAAAACGAACTAAACCAGATTATCCAAAACATTATCCAGATTGCGTAATCCGAATGTGTGGCCATGAATGAACTTGTGGGTCCCACCCCACCCTCCATCCATGTCCGATCGGACCACATACCACCAAAACACAATTCATTTTCTTTTTTCTCATTCAACCAAGTCCAAATCCTCTCAACCTTTCAAACCATCATACAAAAACCCAAGTCTTTAATCAAGAAACCAAGGTAAAGATCGAGATATAATCATTTTCATAGTTCTTTCTTGAGTTTTCTTTCAAGAAAATGAGGTTTCAAATGAAAAATGGGTGGAAACCCGAGATGAAACCGATTCTTGCATGATCAATTGATGTATACAAGTTATACAAGGGATCTTGGTCCAAGAAATGAGTTAAACGAGTCAAAAACGAATTTTTACGGTTAAATCTTTGTTTTTAGTATCATAACCGTAACCATGAAAGAAATGGCTTGATCGTGAGTGTAACTTGCTTGGTATTGTGGTATGTTGTTTGTAGATTCTGTATTTAGTGGTAGACAAGGCGGAAAGATGAGTTTGTAGCTTGTAGTGGCGGAAAACGAAAGGTATATTCGGTTTTTGTCGGTGTATGTGTTTTTGGACAGATTGTTGGTCGTTTAGGGTTAGGTCATGAAATTTTACAGAGGTGTTAAACACATGAAAATATGAGTTCTGTGAATTTTTGGTAATTTTTGGATAAAGGATGAATATTTGGTGAATTTAATGCTCGGTTTTGGCCAAAAATGGTGAAAAATAGTTAAATATCATGAAAAATTCTGGAAACTTGTGGATAAGCTTTTCATATCATGTATAAGTCACACACAAAATTTGAGGTCTGTTGGAGAAGTCTAAGTAGGCTTTTCGGTTAAACGAGTTCTAGGGATTTCTAGCTCGGTTTTAGTAAAAATGGCATTTAAAAGAAGATTTTGGTTTTGGAAAAATTACAGGGGACTATGTGGATGGCATGGGAGATCCAGGAGAAATTTGGGATTTTTCTAAGATCGTTTGGTATTTACGACATATTTAGTGTTTAAATGGTGGTTAAAAATAGATAAGTAAATTTTAAATATAAGAATTAATTCTGGAAATATTTTTATAAAATAGCCCACTGTTAAAAAGTGATTTGTGCAAAATTTCAAGATCCGAGAGTAAACGGATAATTATTTGTGCTAATTATCAAACTTTTAAAGTAAAACGCGTAAACCGGTGAAGTTCGCTTAAGCGAGCTGACTGGTGCACAAAAACCCTAAAAATGAACTATTTTCATATAAATGAGCTAAACAAGTAAAAATAAATCATCCGAAAATAATTCGGATGATTTGAGTAATTTTAATCTATTTTAATAGTTTCCGGTACGCCAAAGACGGAAACGGGTCCCGCGGCCAATCGGGACGTCTAAACCGAGCTATAATTTCACATCTTTAATTAAATTATCCGTCAACCACTAGTTTCGGGTCGTGTGTGACCAAACTCATTTTTGAAACATAAAACGGATATTCGTGCTAGGCACGCAAAACGAGAAAACGACTAATAGAAATTGTGACCTTGGAACTCTAAACGACATCACAATCTGAGTCCGGAGAAGTGTTTCTGGGTTAACCTTGCCCCTAGAACGGGTACAGTGCTGGGTTGACAGTGTCCCCAGGTGTACCGATTGATAAGGTTAAAGATTATATAAACAATAATTGTATAATAATGATCGTAGGGATCATATTACAGATTGGACGAGTTAACTGATATTGATTGTTGTTACCTACTTGCATGTGCTAAGGTGAGTTTTCACGAGCCCTTTTTACTGAACTGTTTTAAATATTTTCCCGGGGCGGAAAGCATGTTTTTATCAAAGTGTTTAAGTACATGCTGATCGCATGGAAATGAACGTATTTATATAATGTTTATTGTACGGGAATCGTACGGTAATGAATTAAGATGGTAATTGTCTGAGTTGCTAACAGTGTAAGGCCCGAAACAGTGTTCTGGGGTAACCGAGTTCCCAGAGGTTATTAAATGTGTTCTGGGGTAACCGAGTTCCCAGAGGTTATTAAATGTGTTTCTGGGGTAACAGAGTTCCCAGAGGTTATTAAATGTGTTTCTGGGGTAACAGAGTTCCCAGAGGTTATTGGAAGTATTCTGGGGTAACAGAGTTCCCGGAGGTTAATCGATATGTTTTGGGATTAACAGAGTTTTCACTTGTGAACTCAGCATAATTACATCACTTATTTATGATTATTATAAAGATTTATCATGGCTCACTAAAATTGTGAAACTCACCAACTATTCGTAGTTGACCCGTTTTCTCACATGCTTTTCAGGTACAACTAAGATAAAGTGATTGATTACGTGCTAAGTGCTTGATGTGTGTAAGGTTTGCGTGCTGGACGTTAGGATACATTATAACAGATAGAATTATGAACCGTATTGTATGATGTGTGTATCACCTAGACGGTAAAGAAAGATGAGATAATGTAATTTTGAAGTATATTAATGCATTCGGTTTTCTTTATAAACAATGTGGTTGATATCAGAGGTGTCTGTTGCATCCCGTTTACGTTTCCGCTGCGGTCACGGGGTGTTACAGAACTTGGTATCAGAGCCATTGGTTATAAAGAATTAGGATGTCTTTAAAAGATACCTAAAATATAACCAGTAGCTCAAGTGTTATAGGATCTGAATATCAACTAATAATTTATAGTGACGAGGTCTGGATGAACTTGGATGGACAAGTGAGTTATTATGGTCCGGAACATAATAGCAGACTTGTCCGCACGAGGGAATTCAGGGGAAGTCACGGGGTACATTAATAGGTAAAATGGCAACATATGTGTACAGTATATAATATTATTTATATGTGCTAATGTGTATATATATATATACGTGTGCATATCTTGTGGGTTCAAGTATTGGGAAATAAGACCCGGATAAGGAACCGGGGGATGTGATAATAAAAAGTACCGAGGATGCTGAAATTTCTAGAGCATCGGTTGGTGATAAGTCGGACTTATCGGGTTATAGTTATGATGGTACCAAATCAAATCTCCCGTTTGACATTAACCAGAAATGTCTAGTAACCGTCACTCCTAACCAAAAATTGAAAAATCCCATGCCCTACCAACACCGGTACCGCCTATTCTAATAACTTCCTATGTTATCCTTACATCCGTTAGATGTTTACACCCATGTATGCTCGAATAGAATGATTACCTATACACAAAGAAGTGTTGGAGTCATTATAGCATAGTTGGTTGTTTGTTCGTAGGAGGTATACTGTGTATGCCGAATATACGAATAAACACGGATATTATAACTCCGTGGTATGTAATCGTTTGGTGCTCACAGTGAGCATGTATCGGTTATGCTGACATGCAGACGGATATTGAAATCAAGCATATTAAACATTGATCTTTGTTGAGAAGATCTCTATGTCAGTTGGTGACAAGGGTTATAAAACGTATTTAAAAGTTAACCGACGTCAGGTTAAATCCGTATGTTGTTATATTATGGGACATATATGTATACTAGATACGGGTATGTGTAATTTGTATGATAATATTTGGGGTGTATGTGTACCTGTTGTTATGATTGAGCTGGTAACGAGTTATACGGTGAGATTAGTATTGATTACTGCGTACGGGATGAGTACGGCAGAATGACATAAAGAGAGTAACTCCAATGATGGAGATTGATATGATTCAGTTGATTGCTCAAGGATAGCAGATGATGATACCGAATGTAGTATCACAGATCACTGCTAGTGTTGATGCAAGTGTGAACGCAGAATTATAGATCGAGCAATCACATGATTATGAATATTTCAATTCTTAGTGGTATTACTAAGAGTGATAATGTCCCACCGAATGCTATTATGACTACAAGTATTAGTTATATACTAAACTTGAATAGTAGTCGTAATGAATTAGATCCGGTGTGAAGAATATGTTTATCGGCTGTGTTAAAGGAATTATTAATGGTTTACTGTTGGTAAAAGGAGGAATAGATTAGCAAGTGGATAGGAAAGATCGAAATGGTTAAGGATATTGGTAAGAGTCTAGAATATTGTGTAGTGAAATATGCTACAGATATGTTGGTAGATTATGTTGTATCGTGATGGAACACGATGGTACAAAAATTATAGTTGGAAAATTATTACTCAGATGATATGGTCAGGATTTAAAATTCTTGTGCAAGAGCATTATTATTCGAGTAATTAAACTCAGAGATTGGAAATTGAGCTATGAAAGATAGAAATGTTGTGTGCTGATCACTTAGAACACGCAAATCGTTTGAAGGAATTGTCATGTCTGGTAGCATGGCTAATTACTCCTGAAACAAAGCAAAGTGAGTGCTAGATTGGGGACTAACTCCATCGATAAGGAGTATAGTCAACCCTGCAAAACATATACAACCTTTGGAAGGGTTGTGGCACAAGCCAGCATTGATATATTTGACTTTATGGGAAGCGGAATGGAAGGACGTTAGGTGAGACGTCGAGTGTTAAAGAAGGGAAATGATAAAGGTATAGTGCAAGATAGACTTGTGAATAAGTAGGTATGTCCTACAACCCAGAATTATACTAAGAGTAGTTCTGGTGCGAAACCATGAACCGCATAAAGGGTCCTTCCCTGCATGTGGAAAATATATGGTTATCGGCAGGAAGAAGAATGTCGAGTGATAGTGGGCCACAGGTGTAGTAAAGATGGACGTAATGCCCCAATTGTAGAACCAATTGAAGCCTTGTGAACCGGCAACCCCCAACCCATTCCTGTACGACCACTCCGAACCCAACAACTTCAATAACAATCCACCCAAAGAAATCAAACAGTTGTACTTGCTATGAATGTGGCAGTACCGAACGTTTCAAAAGAAATTGCCCAAAGTTGAACCAAGGTGTCGTTGGAAGATGAACCTCATGACAAGCATCAACCTCTGATCAAGCAAGGAGCCATGCTTTTGTGAGTAAATTGAATAAAGCACGTCATGATCCAAAGGTGGTGTTAAGTATGTGGTAGTTTTAAATCAATAGACTTCAGTGATAATTTTTACGGTCGTCGATAGAAGTTAGTTCCCGTTAACCTCCTATTATTGGGAAAGATACCGATTAAGTGAAATTATAGAACCCTATACTGTAGAATCGCTAACGGTAAATCCCTAATGGTTAACTAAATTGTACGGAATTGTCCTATTATTCTGAACGATTAACCTTTCCTTATTGACCTACGACCAGTAAAGCAAAGAAGTTTTGACGTAATGGTTAGCATGGATTGGCTAACTCAACATGAAGTAGAAATCAAATATGAAAAGAAGATGATTAGAAGGAGAAACACATATATATAGAAATATATATGTGTTGGGTACAGAAAAATATATAACATACAGAGAAAAGTGTACGGTATTATGTTGCCACTCAAATCTCATCTTGAGATGTTATAATATTTACGACAAGAAGACGTGGTGTATTTGACAAACGTGATTGCCAAAGTATTTAAAAGAAAACATATAGAAGGTATCCCGGTGGTGCGCAAATTTCCACATGTTTTCCCAAAAGAACTCCCTGGATTACCGCCAACCCGACAGGTCGAATTCAGAATCGATGTAATGTCTCAAGCTGGCCCTGTTGCTAAAGCATCCTGCCGACTTGCACCGTCTGAGATGCAAGAATTATCCAATCAGTTACAAGAATTGCTGGATAAGATTTTATACGACCTAGTTAGTCACCATGGGGTGCACCAGTTTTAATTGGGAAATGAAGGACGGAAGTGTTAGGATATGTGTTAATTAGGGAGAATTGAATAAAGTGACGATCAAGAGTAGGTGCTCACTTCTTCGAAGTGAATGATCTGTTTAACCAACAGCAAGGGACGATTTATTTTTAGAAAAATTGATCGTGGATATAGTTATCACCAAATGAGATATCCAAGAGGAAGACGTTGCAACAACAGTGTTTCGGACTCGCTACGGCCATTATGAATTCTTAGTTATGCCTTTCGGGCTAACAAATGCGCCGACAGCATTCATGGAACTCATGAACCGAGTCTGTAACTTTATTTTGACAAATTTGTCATAACATTCATTGATGATATTTTAATATATTCGCAACGTAAAGAAGAGCACGAGCGACGGATAAGGAAAATTGTGGAAATGTTAAAGCAAGAGGAGTTGTACGCGAAATTTTTGAAATGTGATTTTGAATAAAGAATGCATAATCCCTTGGTCATGTTGTAAAGCAACAAGGATTTCACATAGAACCAAATAAGATAGAAACCATTAAAATTGTGCCAAGCGCCGATTTTAAGTCTCCCCGATAGAGACGATGGTTTTGTCGCGTATTGTGACGCATCGCGTAAAGGGTTAGGATGCGTGTTGACGCAGTATATTAAGGTTATAGCCAATGCTTCCCGACAGTTAAAAGTACACGAGTAAAATTACACTACTCACGACTTAGAACTGGGAGCGGTTATCTATGCACTTGAAATGTGGAGACATTGTCTCTACGATACGAAGTACACCATCTTCACTGATCATAAAAGTGTGCATCACATATTCGATCAGAAAGAACTAAATATGAGGCAACGAAGATGGGTTGAGTTGTTAAACAATTAAGACTGTGACATCCGTTACCACCCGGCAAGGCTAACGGCGTAACCGATGCCTTGAGTAGGAAAGATCGGGTTAAGCCATTGCGAATGAGGGCGTTGGGGATGATAGTCCAGTTGAACCTTCGAACCTGATTCGAGTCGCTCAACGTGAGGCGTTGAAAGAGGAACAATTGGAAAAGAAGGAACCTTACGGCATTGAGAAGAATTTCGAACAGCGCGTGGACGAAATTCTCTACTTCAAAAATCGGGTTTAGATCCCGACCCTCCATGACCTTAGTGAATTAATCATGGACGAAGCGCATAGATCGAAATATTTCATACATCCGGGATCGGATTGGACTATTGATGATACGAATATCTGAAAAGATTTTGTTAATGACCGAGAGTGGAGAAAGATATGGTTACGTATGTTGGTGAAAGTTTAAGTTATACAAGAGATAAGGCTGCATACCGAAAACCCTTGGGAACGCCACAATGACAGAAAATTCGCCAATGATAGTGGGAATAAATTACATTGGATTTCGGGATGCAAATTCCCAAGATATATCAAAGGCATGAGGAAAATTGGGTAATCGCGGATCGATTAACCAATCCTCGCATTTCATTCCAATCTATGACGATTACCACAATGAATTCTCGCCCAAATTCATGATGTTGAAATGGTAACTCATCGTGGAGTACCATTTTCAATGATCTCAGATCGAAATAGGCATCCTACTTCCATTATTGGAAGGAGGGGAAGGAAGCATCGAGAGCTTGAAGCTTTCTATGGGTGAAGCAGTTATCTCCAATTTGTTAAATTGAAAATGGGCGTCGATCGAGCCATAAGATTTGAATTGACCCGAGAAACAATCAATCGGTTTTATAATATTTAAGGTAAGTTGAAAGCAGCGCGAGATTGGCAAAGGATTTATGCCGGTATTCAAAGGAAACCATTGGCACTGGGAAGAGGTGACAAGGTATTTTTTAAGGCATCACCTTAGAGAGGTGATATGAGGTTTGGCAAAACCGAAAATAACTCCGTAATATATTGGACCTCATGAAAGTATTTCCATGATTGGTCATTTAGTTTATCGATTAAAGTACTCCAGGGGATAAGTACTATACATGATGTTTTGCCATGTATACGGATTGAAAAGTGCCTAAGCAATGAGGCAACGAAAGTACTAGTAATAGAAGAACTCATCAAAGACATACTTGATATCATAACTAATTCCGTAGAGATAGTAGACGGGAATAACTAAACAGTTTGGACATACCAAGCTTTATTAATTAAGTTTAAGTGGAATTCACAGCGAGGACCAGATTATACTTGGTAACGCAAGGGTGAATTCTGAAAGAAACCCCCCCCCCCACCTTTCTCTCGAAAGGAGATAGTGGGCGTGTAAAATTTCGAGGACGAAATTTCTTAACGGGGGGAGAATGTAACGATTCCGACGAAACCAGGTATACCCTAACCGGTAGACGTTAGTTACGTCATATGAAATGTCGGGTACATGAGTTACCATGGTAATTATACGAGAATACATGGTTCGTTGTATTGATTGTATGTGAATATATAACTCACCGTATTGAATATGCGATCAAACGATCGATAGTTATTGAAACCCGATTGAATCGAGGGTTCAATTATAGACGAGATATATGATATTTAGTGATGTTACGAAGTAATAAAGCTTCGGGATAAGTGGATTAAAGCACAGAAAAAGGATTTCGTTTTAATAGTACGTCGGTACGATAAACGAAACCTTTAATACCAAACCGAGCAAGAGACGATCGATCAAGCCGAAAAAGATGCGTAATAACTAATAATATGACGTTTCGAGTTAATAAATGTCATGGTTTAAGTTTTTAAAGTTTTTAAATCGGTTTTATATAAATTTTTTTTAAAGCCGAAAAACGACCGTTTTAAGCCGAATTAGACGTTTAACTGAAAAACGAACTAAACCAGATTATCCAAAACATTATCCAGATTGCGTAATCCGAATGTGTGGCCATGAATGAACTTGTGGGTCCCACCCCACCCTCCATCCATGTCCGATCGGACCACATACCACCAAAACACAATTCATTTTCTTTTTTCTCATTCAACCAAGTCCAAATCCTCTCAACCTTTCAAACCATCATACAAAAACCCAAGTCTTTAATCAAGAAACCAAGGTAAAGATCGAGATATAATCATTTTCATAGTTCTTTCTTGAGTTTTCTTTCAAGAAAATGAGGTTTCAAATGAAAAATGGGTGGAAACCCGAGATGAAACCGATTCTTGCATGATCAATTGATGTATACAAGTTATACAAGGGATCTTGGTCCAAGAAATGAGTTAAACGAGTCAAAAACGAATTTTTACGGTTAAATCTTTGTTTTTAGTATCATAACCGTAACCATGAAAGAAATGGCTTGATCGTGAGTGTAACTTGCTTGGTATTGTGGTATGTTGTTTGTAGATTCTGTATTTAGTGGTAGACAAGGCGGAAAGATGAGTTTGTAGCTTGTAGTGGCGGAAAACGAAAGGTATATTCGGTTTTTGTCGGTGTATGTGTTTTTGGACAGATTGTTGGTCGTTTAGGGTTAGGTCATGAAATTTTACAGAGGTGTTAAACACATGAAAATATGAGTTCTGTGAATTTTTGGTAATTTTTGGATAAAGGATGAATATTTGGTGAATTTAATGCTCGGTTTTGGCCAAAAATGGTGAAAAATAGTTAAATATCATGAAAAATTATGGAAACTTGTGGATAAGCTTTTCATATCATGTATAAGTCACACACAAAATTTGAGGTCTGTTGGAGAAGTCTAAGTAGGCTTTTCGGTTAAACGAGTTCTAGGGATTTCTAGCTCGGTTTTAGTAAAAATGGCATTTAAAAGAAGATTTTGGTTTTGGAAAAATTACAGGGGACTATGTGGATGGGCATGGGAGATCCAGGAGAAATTTGGGATTTTTCTAAGATCGTTTGGTATTTACGACATATTTAGTGTTTTAAATGGTGGTTAAAAATAGATAAGTAAATTTTAAATATAAGAATTAATTCTGGAAATATTTTTATTAAAATAGCCCACTGTTAAAAAGTGATTTGTGCAAAATTTCAAGATCCGAGAGTAAACGGATAATTATTTGTGCTAATTATCAAACTTTTAAAGTAAAACGCGTAAACCGGTGAAGTTCGCTTAAGCGAGCTGACTGGTGCACAAAAACCCTAAAAATGAACTATTTTCATATAAATGAGCTAAACAAGTAAAAATAAATCATCCGAAAATAATTCGGATGATTTGAGTAATTTTAATCTATTTTAATAGTTTCCGGTACGCCAAAGACGGAAACGGGTCCCGCGGCCAATCGGGACGTCTAAACCGAGCTATAATTTCACATCTTTAATTAAATTATCCGTCAACCACTAGTTTCGGGTCGTGTGTGACCAAACTCATTTTTTGAAACATAAAACGGATATTCGTGCTAGGCACGCAAAACGAGAAAACCGACTAATAGAAATTGTGACCTTGGAACTCTAAACGACATCACAATCTGAGTCCGGAGAAGTGTTTCTGGGTTAACCTTGCCCCTAGAACGGGTACAGTGCTGGGTTGACAGTGTCCCCAGGTGTACCGATTGATAAGGTTAAAGATTATATAAACAATAATTGTATAATAATGATCGTAGGGATCATATTACAGATTGGACGAGTTAACTGATATTGATTGTTGTTACCTACTTGCATGTGCTAAGGTGAGTTTTCACGAGCCCTTTTTAACTGAACTGTTTTAAATATTTTCCCGGGGCGGAAGCATGTTTTTATCAAAGTGTTTAAGTACATGCTGATCGCTTGGAAATGAACGTATTTTATATAATGTTTATTGTACGGGAAATCGTACGGTAATGAATTAAGATGGTAATTGTCTGAGTTGCTAACAGTGTAAGGCCCGAAACAGTGTTTCTGGGGTAACCGAGTTCCCAGAGGTTATTAAATGTGTTCTGGGGTAACCGAGTTCCCAGAGTTATTAAATGTGTTTCTGGGGTAACAGAGTTCCCAGAGGTTATTAAATGTGTTTCTGGGGTAACAGAGTTCCCAGAGGTTATTGGAAGTATTCTGGGGTAACAGAGTTCCCGGAGGTTAATCGATATGTTTTGGGATTAACAGAGTTTTCACTTGTGAACTTAGCATAATTACATCACTTATTTATGATTATTATAAAGATTTATCATGGCTCACTAAAATTGTGAAACTCACCAACTATTCGTAGTTGACCCTGTTTTCTCACATGCTTTTCAGGTACAACTAAGATAAAGTGATTGATTACGTGCTAAGTGCTTGATGTGTGTAAGGTTTGCGTGCTGGACGTTAGGATACATTATAACAGATAGAATTATGAACCGTATTGTATGATGTGTGTATCACCTAGACGGTAAAGAAAGATGAGATAATGTAATTTTGAAGTATATTAATGCATTCGGTTTTCTTTATAAACAATGTGGTTGATATCAGAGGTGTCTGTTGCATCCCGTTTACGTTTCCGCTGCGGTCACGGGGTGTTACACGAAGTAAAGACAAAAATCAGGAAGAAAAAAAATACTAGGAAAACAAAACATAGCCATGTAAACCCAAACACACCCATGTAATCAAGAACAAGAGGAAAAGCTAAACACGGTCGTGTCTCCCCAAAACACAGTAATGTCTTCAGCAAAAGAGAAAAGGACAAAATTTGGCACCATGGTCATGCTTTGCCTAGCAGGGCCGTGTTTTGGGCACCTGATCAGGCTATAAATTGAATGCTTATCTCCTTCACTCAATACACCGTCCAACCTCATTTACTCAACGTCAACCACCTCTTTTCACCACCATTAATAAGGGATTATCCCATCCATCCAACCCTTGAAGATTAAGGAGATTAAGCTCTTGAAATAGGTCATTAGCATCAAAGATTCGTCATCCAAATTGGTTAGATTATTTCAATTTGATCATGTTTGTATCTATTACTTTGATGGATAACATTATGTTAACTATTGGCTAAACTTTCATAGTATCATCTTGATTTATAATGAATTTTAATTAAAGTCTAATAATGTTAGTGAAAAATGTGATCGGTTTTTAATAGGTAATGGTTATGTTGCAATTATCACTTGATGAGGAATTGCTAGTCTTGTTAGGTTTGGCGAACCTTAAAAATGTAAACCAATTTCCGAGCTTGACGATAAGTCGGGGAACTACCACTCTCGTTAAGGCTTCGTTATTAAATTAAGAATCTTTAAATGAGCCACCAAGTTCCAAGCTTGATGATAACCCGAGGAATTGTCATTCTAGTAAGGGCTTGGTCGGGGAAATTAACGCGAATCCTAATATTGACATGTACCAAGCGAAATATTAGTAGTGATTAATCATTTTCGGTGGGAACTATCAACAATGTTTGTGAAAACGGATTGTTTATATTCATCCCCTAAAATCGGTTAATTACTTGCTAAGTGAGTGTGCAACATAATCTATTTTAACAACTCTTGGGTGGTTATTACATGGGTTCTATAATTGCTGAAGAATTGCGTGGATTAATATTTGGAAATTCAAGGTTAATCCTTTACAACTCAACTAATCTTAATTGATCCTTTATGTATAATACAAAGGTTATTTTTACTAAAGTATCAACTACACTTCTTACGAAGGGATTCTCTCATCTTCAAAGCGAGGTATTTATATAAATATTTATCATAAACCATTTTCTTACATAAAATGATGTTTTAGTGGAGATCATGAATATATGCATATCTCTTTCTTTAATTATCATCGAATAACATGACTTAAGAATAAGGTGTTATTCCCACATTTAATCACAATAGCAAAATCATATCACATGTTCACTAATTCATTGTTAAACCAAAGTTAAGAGGAGTTTAAACCAATATGATACACTTTTATCTTTGATCTTCCATAAAAAATATAAAAACCCAAAAACAATGTCTTTTAATTAATTCTTTAATTTCATTTTTGAATAGAAAACATACTTGTCAAACCAAAACCAATATGATATTCACTTCATGTTAAACTAAATAAAACTATTTAGTAGTAAAAATCAAACAAGTGTGTGCGTGGGTCGATACTTGATTCTTACTCATACATTACTACATATACGGTAGGTAGACTTGCCTATTTGTGTGTGGTTTAGTTAAGATAATAATCATTTTATGAATTTAAAACTAGACATTGTGTAAACAAAACTTTCAAAAAACTTAATTCTTTTTCACTACCATCTCATGCACATTAATATGGGCTAAATTATATATAAATATTATAACCTTTTCCTACATTTTTGAGTAGATCTGGGGTAGATTTTATTAAATTATATTCGGTCTCGGTTCACATTGAATATTTAATAATTTCGTGAGACAACGAGCTAAATTGGAGTAGTTATACTAAACTTGAGAGCAGCGAATAATAATAATGAATTGTTTTCTTTTGTTAGTTAAATGATGCATGCACGACGAGTAGAATTGAAAGTAATGCAAATTTATAGATTATATATATAAGTAAAATATGGCATCTCCATATGTTTCTCGTCTAAAAACATGTAAACAAAATAAAGAATAGAAAGCTTATTATTATCAATTATATTAAAGGGCTTATTATGATTTTTGTAGATGGGCTCGTTGGATGGATCATGGAGTATTTGTTTGGCACATGGGCTGGTAATGTACAGAAGTGGGCCTCCATGTTTAAACACTGTAAAGTATGGGTAATTAGGTAAAAGGTGTGTCTTAAAAAAAATACATAGCCGCTGAAAGAAACAAATTGGTGGTCGGCTGATTGGGAGTCCCTAGAGAACAAATTATTATTTAGAGCTGAGGAGAAAATAACCCTACGAGAGGAGTTCGAACATAAGAGATAGAAAAGAAAAAAGGCTATTTGGTTTTTATTAATCAAAGTCAAGGAGGGTCTAAGGTAGCTGCAAGAAAGAAAACCTTTTTGTTCGAGTATAGAGCGTTCGGGTTTAACACCTACTCCACCAAGCATAATCATAGTTTGGTTTGAATTTATTATTTTAATTATGAGCTTGGTTGTTGAACTTATTTATTTTGTTTTATTTGAATTTAAGATGTTAGGCTAAACTTTTTATACTACCTAGGTTGTGATGAACCTTTGTTTGGTTTGATTTTAATTGAGATTTCTTTTCGTTATGGATTTTATGTTTTAAGTTAATTGTTGAGTTTGATAAAATTGATTCGTATGATTACTTGGTTTTATTTACTTAGATTTATTGTTTCACATTGCCCTTGTTGATTGTTTCATAGGATAGGGTTTTGTAAGGTCATTTACTGTGTGTTCTTGACTAGTTTGTGATTGAATTCGAATAAGATCATAGAAACAATAAAACTACTTAAATAAATAAAAGTGAGCTGCTAGCCTAGAAAGCTGTAAGGTAATAGGCTATTATTAGATCTTTGTTGGTCAGGATTTCTAGATTTAGTTCTTCGTAAGGAATCCGTCTAGGTTTGATTGTCAACTTAGTCTATTAAGTTAATTAAGTCTACTTAGCTATCTTTGATGTCCGTGCAGTAAGGTAGGATTTCGTCATAAAGATACTTAGACATAAATTATTAAATAACCATAAGGAAGTTTAATTCATAAAACTGGTGAGTCTTAAAACTTGTTAGAAATCCATAGGTGTCTTCTAGAAGGGTCAGGGGTCCTGTTCGGGTTTTCTTTTAAGCGACTATTTTATGATCCCGGTTCCATACCAAGAATTTTACGATTAATTGATAACTTAAACTTTGGGGATTCTAGCCTAGGTGGTTTTCATCGTCATCTGATTTAAATCAATTAAAATTTTTCTTTGTTTATTTTACTTGTTTTTTATTAATTAGTTTAAATTTAGTTTTTACGTAAAACCCCCCATTTTAATAATAATAATTAAATAGTCGTGTCAGTCAGTTGAGTTTAATTAGTATTTACGTATTTTAAGAGTCTCGTGGGTTCGAAATCCGGACTTACTTAGCTTTACTAGAGTTGGTCGGTTCACTTGCCGGTTAGTAGTTTAGTCGAGTTTAAAGAGTCTAGAGTATTACTTAGTGTTTATTTTAAGTTAAATTAGTTAATAATTATTAAACTACTTTTAGCACATCAAGTTTTTGGCGCCATTGTCGGGGACTCTTGGCGATTGCGTTATTAACACTGATTGGACTTACTTGCTATATACGTGCTATTGTGTTTTTGCTTTTGAGTTTTTAGGGTTTTAGTTAATTAGATAATTACGTGTTTATTTATTTATTTATTTTTTTGCTTTGAGCCGTAGGTGTCTAATTGTCCATGTCTTTTGCTTGTTTAGATTCTTGTAATTATGTGTGAAATTTGTAATGGATCTCACTTTACCATTAAATGTCCATACTATAGTAACCTTAAGTGTGATACGTGTGGTGATCCTCATTTACACTATGATTGTCCATATAAGGGTTCTAGCTTTATTTGTTATAGATGTCGTGGTCGTCATATGACTCATGCATGTCCATATAATCGTACTAACCCTTGTGTGCAGCAACAGTCTTATCTTTCACAAGGGTCCGCGTCATATTTTTATAACGAACCGGATCGGGGATATCAATAAAAACATGGGCAAGATTATGGTTAACATTCCAAGAGCAACCCCTACAGGGGTGACGAGGCGTATTTGACTAAGATCGAGGAATTGTTGACCCGACCATTGGAGAAAGATGTCCAATACCAACAAACATCAGCTAAAAATGATGTTATACTAAGAAATCAAAAATCTATTTTTGCAGGTCTCTAAGATGCAGTTAAAGAATTATCCAGAAAACTGAAAAAGGTGGAAGAAGGGCCAAAGCAGATCTCCCAATGTGTGTACGAGTCAGATAGCGAATTTATTCGAGAAACCGAAGAGGAAAGCGTGCAACTGGAGGAACAACCGACACCTGGTTATAAGTATGATGCGGAAGGCAACTATTTGGGATACATGAATCGGTTGGGCAAGTTGTTCCCGATGTTTCCAGAAGAAGGGAAAGAGCCGATCATGGAATATGTAGATGAAGAAGAGGAGCTCATCCCGGATACGGATACACGGATGGCTGATGAAGTCCCACCTCAGGTTTCACAGATATGTGTTGCTAATTGTACTGAGTTTTGTAGTGATGTGCGAAAAGCTATATATAAATATTAATAACTAATTCTCGTAATTCAACACTAAGTCTTAAATTTATAAAACCAAAAATCCTAACTAATCTTCACACAAATGGCAAGTGTACCGGTCACGTAGCAGCACAGTCTAATGGAAGTCCGGATGTCGAACACAAAGACACGTGAGAACGGCTCAAATAATAACCCTAATCTAAGTCCTGCCTAAATAATATATTTATTTATCTTAATTATTTAAACTAACTAAACTTAACTAATTAATATAACTAATGGTGAAACTTAACGACACTAACAGAACTCTTAACGAATGTGGGAGAAACGACTACCAAGGAAAGAATCCTATTGACAGTTCAACGGCTAACGGAATTAACTAATCACTCGACACCGAGATCTTAAAATAATCAACTAGGGCTCATTAAAGTTCGCTAGATCACCTCTCCGTCTCACCAACTAAACCTCACAAATCGAAGAAGATTGAATAAATGCACCGGAAAAAATATTACTAAGGTACCCTAATGATGCATCTCCTCTCGGACTCAACGACACGAAACCCGCTTAAAATTGGTACTAGCAATTCTATGGATAAAGGGGTAACAAAATCTTATATGATCTAAGACATTTATTTGCACGCAAAACTAAACCGGACAAGACCAAAACTAGCTCTCGTGCAATTCTAACCTAACCGACTAAAGACGCGAGACAAACCGACTCCCTATTACCTCTCGGTCGCAAGAAGGTGAACCTATTGAATTTTAATAATTAATCACACTCAAGATTCCTATGGTCGCCCTATCCACATACAGATCAAAAACACCAAGTCTATGACCTAACCGAATAACCCTAACTAGACGATACAAAATCATTCAATCAAGGCAATAAGGAGAATCACATGCAATAATTATATAAAAACAATATTTTAACACATCAAAAATCAAACTAAATAAAGCTTTTCAATAATAATACGTCATATGACCAATCGAAACCATATAAACCATCAAACAAAATCAATATTCATCTCAACCTAGGTAGTTTAAGGGTTTAGCCAGCAACCATACTCAAGAACAAACCAAATAAATAAGGTTCAAATAATGAATTCATAAATAAAACAATAAATTCAAACCAACTAGTAATGATGTTTGGATAAGTAGGTGTTGAACCCAGACGCTCTCCAATTGAATCAAAAACTTTCTTTCTTTCTCTACTTGCGGATCTCTGGTCTCCTGCTGTTTTTTTTTTCTTCTTCTACACAGGGGTTGTTTCCTAGAAAATTATATGTTACCCTTGTCCACCGACTCCTCTTTACCATTCGTGGATCCTAGTTATTATTAAAATCCATGTTTTAATTGATGAGGCCCTTTAAACTTTGCATTCTAAATTTGCAGGGCCCTTTGACCATATAAGACGTAGCCCACTTTTTTCATGAGTTAAGTCCACTAAATCCCACTCATGCACTTAAGATTTATATGTACTTTCATTTATTAATGATCATCATTTGTGAGCCTGTATCCGATAACAACAAAAGAATTAATTCAATTTAAAGCATTAGCAATTGGATTAATAAATTACAACGTGGACAAATTTATATTTTCATGACTTGTTCTTTTTTTAAATATAGACATATTTAAATCTGATTAGTTGTGCTCGTTGTCTCTGAAAACCTTTAAACTTTACATATGAACTAAATAGACATATATTTAATAAAATCATATAAAAATAATAAGTAAAAGTGTAGGAAATATTAATATAATAATATGTATAGTTTAGACCACATTAAATATCTCCACAATTAAACCTTTTTCGTCCCTGAAAAAGTATTTTGCAATGGAATCAGAATTCGAAACTGATCTTTAAAACATATAGGCTATCTTTTAAGCACAGATAAACGCAAAAACTGCGATTGCGGATATTGTTGTCCACTTAAACCCAGCCGTCAACCTATCAAGCCCCCAATTGCATTAAGCGTTTTAAGTCCAAAAATCAAGGCTACACCTACCCCATCTCAGACAAAGAGAGCTAGAAGAACTAGAGTAAAAAAAACTGGTTCGACAAATTACCATAAGCCAAGGACTCGTTGATGGTACAAATTGGATGCACTCGGTGAAATTTGATGGATGAATGGTCCTGTGGAGGTCGTACGAGCTTTTCCTAAATATTATTGGTCTTTGTCCTATAAATTCCTAATTTGATATTTATTGGCCAAGAAACTTCGAGCCCCAACAGTGTATCCTCAGAGTCACTATCCCCTTGGTAACACATAAACTCTAAGTCCCGTCAAGAATGTGCATCTTTGGCCTCTTTTACTAACTTTGCGAATGCTTCTTTGGCATTTTACAATACATAACTTTCTCACAATCATTTGCTTTTTGGAACAACTTTTAGAGTACACATAACTTTCATAACATACTTTTTTTTTCTTTTTTTTATATCACCCTAAAGTATATAACTATTTCCAAGCTCGTAAAAAATGGACATGTGGTGGTGTGCTGGTTTGAGTGCATCTAAGTCTTACCATCTTAAAGTTTTTAGTTTATGGTAATCCTCCCTAAGCATCGAAATTTGGTTTCACCGTTTTAAAAATTATTAGATATATAAAATTTGTTAAAGAGGATTATCAAAGCTAGTTGGGCCTACCGACACATCCCAAATTTAGTGCGTTTGCTTTATTTAATCTCATATATAATAGTAGCTTTAAAAACCAATATCAAATTTTTCTATCATTTTCCATAATTCGAAAAAATTTCAACAAATTTTTGGGACATTTTTCAATTTTTTTAATTATTTTTTTTAACCTTTGAATTTTTTTTTATTTTTGCCGAAAACGTCAATTTCTCATCCCCACACTTAAATTTCACATTGTACTCAATGTGAGAAAAAAGGAAATTACAAATAAAATTATGCAAAAAATAAAAATAAACTAATAAATTGGAACAGACACCCCTGGTAATTACACGATATGCCTCGCGAGTCGTGTTCTACGCTCATCAATTTAAACGGGAGCAGCAAACTATCTTAAAATAACGTCATCTTTCACGAATAAAAGCGGCAATACCGAAACAAGTGGCATCCCCATACTTGTTTAAAACCATATCCCATCAACCATCTCATTAGCAACCTTGGAACAACCTGCAAGTAAGAGAAGCAACAACCGGCAGAGCAAAGAAGTAAATACAAAATAGAAATTAAAATAGAAGAAAAAGATAGTACCGGGTTGCCTCCCGAAAAGCGCTAAGTTTACACAAAAAGTCTTCAGCCAGACTTGCTCCCAAAACCTCAATCAGGAGGCTTCTCTTTTATCCTCTTCCCATCAATACTCCTTAACACTTTCCTCTTACAACTGTTCGGGAAGAAACCAACTACACCGCTCTCATGGGCCCAAACATACAACGTGAACTTGGCCCACCAACTCATAGACTCCCCCCAAAAATGATTCCCTAAATTGAAACGGGAGTGACGAACTCTTCTTCACACCATGATCTCTGAGCCTAGATATCCTCCTAATTCTTTTAACCAACTTTTTAAACCTCGACACGTCCCCAATGGAGATTGAGTACGGTTCATGATTTGGTTTTTCACAATCAAAGTGCAATGGTGGAAATACTGAATCACCAACCACCTCATGGCTCTCCTCACAAGGTTCCTTCTTGACCCCCACACTTGGCTCGTTATATAGTAAATCTTCGAGCAACTCCAAATCACCAAGTGGGTCAAACTCTCCATCATCCATCACTGTAAAATCCACCAATTTCATAATATCTATCATTATGATAAGATACATTTTAGATATGTTTGTGTCATTTAGCCGCGTACGTTCGTGTGAGAGAGAAGGAGATATCGTTTGCTAATCACATTCGTAGTTGGAGGACATTCATGGAAGAAGACTCTAGCATCATGTTTCATGCGCATATTACCAGCTAAGTCAGTTCCATTATCTAGCTTATTAAATTTTTATTTTGCCTTTGTTTTTATTTTTTTAAAAGTTTTTAGTTTTTTGTAGTCCGACTGTATTTTTAATTTTATTTTTATTTTAAGTCGTCCTTATCGTTGAATTGAGGACAATCCAAAATTTAAGTGTGGGGAGAGGATATTTGAGTCACAATTTAATTCTAACTAATAAAAATAAAAAAATTTATAAAAAAATTGAAAAATGTTTTAAAAAATGTCCATTGAATCTAGTTTTTTGCGTCAAAGTGGGAGATGATGATGCTTATCGGAAATTGGTTTTTCAAACTACTAATAATATGAGATAAATAAAAGAAAACGCACTTAACTTGGGATGTGTCGGTAGGCTCAACCTTGAAAATGAAAGGGCAATTTGATAAAATGGTTAAAACGGAAATCTTTTGTGGGTAAAGCGTTTTGTCTATGAAAGATGAGTAATGAAAGGTCGGGCCATACTCAAGCTTCAATTATTGGTATGAAAAGTGGAAATCTTATAAAGTCTAAAAATTTGAATACGTTATCATATGATGCTTGGGTAGGTTTAACGTTAGAGTATGCTGTGTAGCCTGTGATATAAATCTTAAATTGATTAGTTTTAGTGTTTTACATCTCATTGGCGTATGGTTTTATAACCTTAATTCTTGTATTGATGGGATGTTTCGGTTCCGGAGACCATGGGTCCGTATGCATTTTATTCATCTGGGTATTCACAATTCCTAAGTGGGGTTGTGAATATTTAAATAAAGCTAAAAAAGAGCAAACCCGCAGTTATCTGCCACATAAGTCAATAAACATTATCACCGAGTACAAAAAGTACAAATACACTACTGACTTGATCATCCACGTTGTTAGTCATGTGGGGTCCCCTTGCTCGCGTCTCATTACCATTAAGAAACGGACCACAAGGGACACGCTACATGTAAGCCCTACAGATGAAATTTTGCATACTCACCTATGGTAATGGTTCGGTGTATTGCTTGATAACGGGGTTATGTCATGTTGTGGGGGAACACTAGCTATTAATTAATTATACATTAATCGTATCTAATGGCTGTTTGGTAGACTTTGATGCTTAAGCTTAGGTGGATAAACAATACCCTTGATCATCTTAACTATTCATGAAAAAAGAGAGCAACAAAAAAGTTTTAATTCTGCTAATTTTGAGGTTTAAGTCAATTTGGGGTGGTCTGGTCCAGTAAAAGCTGAAAATACGCGGGTCTTAATTTTGTAAACCACTAAGTAATATTATTGTCAGATCTTATCTGTCCCGGTAAAGATTAAGGCATGGGTTTAAGTGGACAACAATATCGGTGATCGCGTTTTTTGCGTTTTTCTGAGTTTTAAAAATTAAGCTATATGTTTGTAAGACTGTATTTTCCGATTCTGATTCTACTGCATTAGAGTTTTTCAGGGACGAAAAAAGAGTAAGTGTGGGGATATTTTATATGTGCTAAATTATATATAAATATTATAACCTTTTCCTACACTTTTGAGTAGCTCTGGGTAGTTTTTATTAAATTATATTCGGTCTCGGTTCACACTAAATATTTAAAAGTTTCGTGAGACAACGTGCTAAATTGGAGTAGTTATACTAAACTTGAGAGCAACGAATAATAATAATGAATTGTTTTCTTTTGTTAGATAAATGATGCATGCACGACGAGTAGAATTGAAACTAATGCAAATTTATATATTATATTTATAAGTAATATATGCATCTCCATATGTTTGTCGTCTAAATACATGAAAACAAAACAAAGAATAGAAAGCTTATTATTATTTATTATATTAAAGGGCTTATTATGATTTTTGTAGACGGGCTCGTTGGATGGATCATGGAGTATTTGTTTGGAACTTGGGCTGGTAATGTATAGAAGTGGGCCTCCATGTTTTAAACACTGTAAAGTATGGGTAAAAGATGTGTCTTAAAAAAATACATAGCCGTAGAAAGAAACAAATTGGTGGTCGGCTGATTGGGAGACCCTAGAGAACAAATTATTATTATTGACATTACTTGGAGTTTGTTGGGTCAAGAGTTTGACCCAAATGAGGAGATTTGACCTAAACGAAGAATATGGAAGATTGGAATCTTCTCAACCTCCTCAGAAACTGCTAAGTATTGAATTCGAGCACACATTGGGTTCCGAGCAAGCTTTTACTTAGCCGAGTACGAGATTTTGCCTCCCGGGCAAGGTTTACTTCAAATAGTCTTCTTAAGTGGATATCCGGGCAAGGTATGCTATTTAGTGCATTCCCGCGTAAGGATCACTGATTTGGTATCTCCGAGCAAGGTTCGCTTTGGCAAGCAGGTTTGTTCTTCAAAACAAAGTCTTTTACTCTTCCGAGTAAGGTTTGGTTAACCAAGTCCAAGAAGCCAAGTAATTGGAAAACCGGGCAAGGTATTTATCAATAAGTATGGTCCGAGTATACTTGATGAGTTAAGGGAATATTTCTAAGTTATATCGAGTAAGGTTCAGCTCAAGCAAGGTACAGTGATTCCCGAGTACACTTTGCTAATAAGTTATTCAATGACAAAGAGCCGAACAGGATCATAGAAGAACAGGGTTGCTCGTAAGGAGTTGTCGGGCAAAGTCTGATAAATTCAAGAAGATTGAAGTCTACTCGGTGAGTATTTTACTTGGTAAAATATTCTTTAAGTAAAGTCTACCCGGAAATTGTTCCCGAGTACACTTCTATGTTTACCAAGTCTGAAGGAAGGCCGAGTACACTGCGTACTCGGAGACTGAAGATTAATGAAAAGCCTACCCGGAAGACTTGTTTTACACTTAGTTTATTTTTGAATATGTAATTTGAATATGTATTATCGGATAGGGTTTCTAGAAGGAATGACAGCTGTCCTAGGTTGGCAGGCCTATAAATAGAATATTTAGGGCACGCCGCCATAGACACGAAAGATAGAGACAGAACACAATACGGATAAGACTGACTCATTTATTGAGAGAATATTGTGTGACGGCTGTCTTAGGATTCCTAGAATACCCTAGACCGATTATCCGTTTGTATGATTTTAATATGATATAAATGGAAATCTTTTGAGTGAATCCTGAGTGTGCCTCTCTATCTTTGATTATTCATTGCAACCGTATGTTTGTTATTGATTCCGCCTTTAACAAACGGATATCTTTCTAAATATAGCAACCCGTCATTAACTCTCTTGTCAACACGATTAATCTATGTGAGTTATGACTTGATTGACTAAGATCCAGCTGAAATCAAAGGGACCGACAAAGTATGTTACTGAATATGTTACTGAGTATGTTACTGAGTATGTTAAATGTGTGTGCCTTAACTGTTTATATGTGTGTCTCTCTGAGATAACTGTTTATTTCATTAGAGATTACACATTTTGAATATGTTTCAACTGAATGTTGATTGAATATGTCTTGAATATGTCACTGTTTTGAAGTTAACTGATAGGTGCTTATGTAAATATCTGTGCAATTTGTTTGAAATTGATGATAATTCTTGACTATCATGTTAACTGATCTGATGTTATGATAAGTAGTTTGATCTTTTTGGGTGAAATTAAATACTTGTCTGATGTCATAAGTAATCACATGTTTATGGTTACTTGAATATGTGCTTTATCTGATCTTCTGATGTTGTTAATATAGGATAGACATTGAATGTTAGTACAGTCTGTTTTCTTGATGATGTTAAGAATGATTAGATTTGATTATGTGATTCAACTGTTTATGTCAAAATGTGTTTTATGTCAAAATTAAGTGATTTAATGAATTTTATAATGAATTTTGCATAAATACTTTATTTTGATCAAAACATAAGCAAGTTGATTAATGGTGTAGAGATATGATAAGATTATTCAGTTCAAGCTTTCAAGAAACTTAAAAGAAGGATTTTTTTTGAAAAGTCTCAAATAGTTGTTCTTGCTGAAAACTATGTCATTTGCCTAGTTGGAAGGACATGCACTTGTGTATGTTTGGTCCTTAAATCTCTATAGATTCAAAGGATAGCCGTTGACCTGAAAACATAATGCATTTGGGGCAATTATAACTTGTTTCTTATTCCTTCACTTAAAACTATGTCAATAGCTCTGACTTTGAAAGGACATATATTCACATGTATGTTTGGTCCTGTTGCCCACCTTTGGTCAAACAGGATAGCCATTAACCTGACAATGAAGAAATATTGGGGTGATTGAATATTAAACTGTGTTTAATGGGAAATGATAGTACATTGACTACTTAGCTGATCATATGGAATTAATAGGCTAAAAAGACCTTAGTAAAGTACTTGATGTAAAATCTAAGGTGATATAAACATAATGAATATGCTAATCTTTATGTGGAGATACATAGTTGTCTTAGCATGTCTCAAGATAAATCTCTCTGAATGATAGGCAGAAAAGTGATTACCCAGTCATACACGAGCCTGTTGTTATTTGGTCAACCAAAAATGAAACATCTTTAAATATGAAAAGGAACATACTTTAAGAAAATTTGAGAAAATATCAAAAACAAGGGGAAGAATGAATAAATCAACCAAAAGTTGATAAGTGTTTTAAATATTTTATCAAACGAAAGGGTTACAACAAGAACTACAAAGATGGTGGCAAATTCTGTCTCATCTTGAATGAAAGGCATGTTGCTAACTGTAAGTCCAACGTTCAACCTCTATATATGTTTGAATCTAAAAAATACAAAAATCCAATAAGTTCTGTCATACAAAAACTATTTTTGACCAAATACAGGAGGTTGGAGTCAAATTGGAGTGATCTGGGGAAAGCCAAATAAGCTTTGAGAAGAGATATGAGGCATCATAGCACAGTGTTGACCATTAATGCATTATGCTTTAAATGAACCTAAATCATATCACCAAAGAGATGAAATTCATGCTAAGTTTATACCTGCTGTTAACCTATCTATGTTGTCATAATAATGCTGAGAGTGAAGTATTGAGATAGCTACTTAGTCAATATGATTCCACTCTTGAGATCTTTTCAGTAAAAGGAAGAAATTGTTTTGAAGAGAATTATAACTGAAATTTGATCTCTAAATGCACCATTTGCTCTTAAACTATGATCTTTAATGAAAAATATTTTTTACAAGTTGTTTAAGTCAAAAAGTGTTGCATTTTGCCTAAAAAGGTTGAATATGTAAGTTCGGGTAAGGTTTAATGCTTTATAACCTTCCCGAGCACAAACTGTTTGAATATGTATTTTCGGGTAAGGTTTAATGATTACAACCTTTCCGAGTACAAAACAGTTGATTGTGTGTGAATATGTATTTTCGAGTAAGGTTTGATAGTTTTCAACCTTTACGAGTAAGCTTAGTCATTTTTGACTTGATTATGTGTGAATATGTTGTTTCGGGTAAGGTTTGATAATTTTCAACCTTTCCGAGTAAGCTTAGTCATTTTTGACTTGTTTATGTGCGAATACATTATTTCGGGTAAGGTTTGATAGTTTTCAACCTTTCGGAATAAGCTTAGTCATTTTTGACTTGTTTATGTGTGAATATGTTGTTTCGGGTAAGGTTCGATAGTTTTCAACCTTTCCGAATAAGCTTAGTCATTTTTGACTTGTTTATGTGTGAATATGTTGTTTCGGGTAAGGTTTGATAATTTTCAACCTTTCCGAGTAAGCTTAGTCATTTTTGACTAACTTTATGATTTTCGGGCATGCTTTGAAGTGTTTACACTTTCCGGGTAGAGTACACTGTTGTACTAATCTCCCGAGCAGGCTTGAAGTCTTGAGATGATTATGTGTTGTTATAATTAGCTTTTAACAAGTAATTCTTGTTTCGGGCAAGCTATGCATGTTATTTGCTGATTGTGATTCCAAGCAAACTTTGTTAACTTAAGTTAGTACACCGAGTAAGCTTTGTAATTTATGTGAATATGTTGTTAGGAAAGGTTTGTTAATCTTTCCGGGCACGCTTAGATGTTACTGTTTAAGTCTGTCATTATTCGGGTATACTTTGAATAAAATTGTTGTTCGGCATACCTGATGATTGAATGTGTTTATCCTTGCATGCTTAGTGCTAACATAGGATTTTCAGGCAAGCTCTATGAAATTTTAGACTATAGCACACTTAAATGTTTATGTGTTTAAATTTCATTCCGAGCATGCTCTGTGCTATGTATGTGTATGATTTCTTTGAAATTACAAGTGTTTTCGGGCAAACCTTGTTTTCCGAGCACACTTTATATTTCGGGTACACTTGTGTTCCTTCAATATACTTGGTAATTTCAAAAATCTAACTTTCCGAGTACACTGTCTGCTATAATTTCTTTCCGAGCACACTTTGTATTATATGAAGGTATTCGGGTATACTTTGCATATGATTGTTGTTCGGGCACACTATTCTCCAGAAAGGTTGCTCGGGCACACTATTTTTTTCAAGGATACTTGAATGAATGTGTTACCTGAATATGTTAGTTAGTATGATAAAACTGATTATGATTCTTTTTAGGGTTTGTGCTTGATAAGTTTTAATCTGAAATTGAGAAATCTATGTGGGGATCTTAATTGATTCCTAGTAAGGATGTTTATTTGATGATTATACTTGATTATTTGCCTTTTGATTAATATCTCAAGAAATCGAGTATTTCGGGTAAACTTTCTTCATTATTGTCTTAACTTTAAATTAATTTACTTGATCGAGCAAGGTTGATATATAGACGAATTCGGGAAAACTTTGTATATTCAAAAATGAAAATCCTCCAAGCAAAGTTTGACCGAGTAAGGTTTGTATGTGGAAGTATACCAAGTAGAATTTGGATATACTAATCTTTCGAGTAAAGTCGTATAAACTTAAATGAAATTAAATGTTTTTAATATATCAAGTGGATAATGTTACTGGTTGACAGCTAATAATTCACAAAATGACAAAAAGCATTTAAAACCACTTTCAGAAGGTATATAAGAGGGAGTTAGGCAAATTGTTCAACATTATTTCCCTCTCTCTCTCTCCTTCCACTTCAAAATACTTACACTCAAAGAAACCTCTCCGACTTCCTAAATTCTAAGTCGATCCTAACCCTAATTTTTATCAGCTCCTAATTCCGACTCGGTAAGCATTAATAACATGTGTTCCGATCTCGATTAGACTAAAATGGCTGTGATTTTGTATTTGATTACTGACACTCTGTTTATGTGTATAAGTTATAAATTTGTCGAAGAACAGGTTCTTGAAGATTTCTCCCTATCTTCTTCATTCTTATAACTTGAAATTATCTAAATGAGGAAACTTTAAGACTAATTTCACTTTGAATATGTTTGTTTATGTATTTCAGATATGGCAGACAACGAGCCAAAGTATGTTTTTGAGCCAAAGCACAATATGTGCGCATTATTACAAGTGACACCAGAAAATGAACCAGTGGCTCGAATGATATCGTGGATGGCACGGTCAAACATCAACTTTGCACTTACTGAAAGCCCTATAATTTACAGAAATCACTCCTTGGATTTCTGGAGATCCGCAGAGCTTGTTGAAGATGTGAATGGAAAAAGAATAGAGGAAACTGTGGCTAGACAAGAGATTCAGATCACAGAGAGAATGATCAAAAGGTGTCTAAGACTAAATGATGATGATCACAATCACATAAACTTCAATACAGCACACTTATTGAAAATTTTTGAAGAAACAATGGGGTATCAAGGAAATGTCCATGAAGGACAATTTCAGAAGGGTATGTTTCCAATCCTGTATAGGTTTTTAATACATCATATTATTCATGGATTTGTACCAAGGAAGGGATCATGGACTCTGATGAGTCATGATCTAGCAAATGCCACAGTTGGGATAATCTTTGATCCGCCCTTTAACTTTTCCAAGATGATTTTTGAGGGATTAGTAGGGAATCTAAAGAAACCAGAAGGAAAGAGATTTTTGCAATATCCAAGATTCCTGCATATCATATTCAATAGAGAACTACAAGATTTACCAATAGTTGGAGACACACATCAGCTGCAAGACTCTGATGCTTACAAAAGAATCAAGAAATATGGTGTCTCCAACACCTTTAATTCAAATGTTCCTTTAGAAATTTTACCTTGGTTATTAAACCATGATTTGGCTATAATGTCTGTGCCTGAGCTGAGCTCAGAGGAGGAAGCAGGGGGTGATGATGAGAGTGATGAAGGTGAGTCCGATGATGATCATGTTGATGGAGATGAAGGTGGAGATGGTTTAGAAATGGAGATTATAGCACCTGAACAGGGGGAGCACAGAGAAGAACTTGAACAGTCAATTCCTACACTACCACACTCACCACCACCAGCCCCACCACATCAAACACCACCTCAAACCCTTACCCTAGACCAACCTGAAACTTCCACACATCAATCACCACTATCACAGACACCACCAACTCATAGCCCAAACCAATCAGAACCAATCATTTCTAGCCCACCTCAAACACTACCCTTGAGCCTACCTGATACAGTTACATATCAAACACAATCACCACTACCTACCACAAACCAACCTGAATTGGAAAATGCTAAGTTAAGAAGAAAGGTTAAGGAGGTTATGGATGAGAATGTTATGTTGAGAATAAGGAATGAAGAGATAGCTAATGAAAATGACATGTTATTGAGAAGGTTAACTGAGGCTGAAATGAAGATTCAATCCCTGGTGCAGGAGGTTGAGAAGACCTCAGCTGCCCCAAAACAGGGGGAGAATATAGATGATGATGATGTGGGTATGACTGATGTTGTAAGTGTTGAAAATGTTGATGGTTTGAAGATAATCATGAATGATTATGATGATAGTGATGAGAATGTAGGGGAAGTGATTGGAGAAGAAACCAATGATGATGAAAATGAAAAGTCAAAGGATGATGAGATTGTGCTTACAGAAGAATTAACTGAGATTGTAGATGAGGAAATGAGTGTTGAGAATGCAAATATGAATGCTGCTACTGAGGAACTGGTAAACACTGAGCCTGAAGATGATTAAGAAGTTAGTTTCAAGAGGGTAGAGCATGACTCAGAATTGGAAGCACTAAATGATGAAATTGATAATTTCCATCCATCAAGTCCTCCTGAAACTGAAGAAGAATTAAAGAAAAGGATGGATAAGGGAAAAGGTATTCTGACAGAAGAAGAGCCTCTTAAGGCATATCCTGAAAAGGATGTTCTATTCAGAGATGATGCTGCTGCTGCTGCCTTAGAAGAACAAGAAAGAATTATTAAAGAGTCAATGGAAAGGGAGAAAATTTCCCAATCCTTAACTCATGAAGAATTGGCAGAGCAGGAGATCTTGATCAATGAAGCCAATGTAGTAAAAGAAATACTGGAAGATGTGGGTGATCAAGAGGTTATAGAAGAATTAATTAAGTTGACCAGAGTTGAGGAAGTGGACAACTCTTTGGGCATGGTAGTCGGCATGTTTCAATCCCAAAGTCAAACATCTGAAACTGCTGAACCAGCTGATGTGAATACTGGTATGATTCCTGAAGAGGAAATTGGTGAGTCAATTGCCTCTATGGCTGCCAAGAAATGGGCTGAACAGGTGAGAGAGGATCTAAGAAAGAACCCTACTGACAACTGGTCAGAAAGGGTAAAAGTAACTGAAACTCAAAAATCAAGATTTGAAAAGATATATCAGAGAAGAAAAAGAGCAGATGAACAAACTGAAAAGACTGCAAAGAGGGGCAAGTGGAATGAGAAAAATGAGTATTATGTAGAGACCCCTGACGATGAAGCAAGTCCTATCAGGGCAATACCTTTACAAAATCTAAGACCTGATGAATATAGGCAGGGTGTCCCTGATGTGCCAACTAGGGATGAACCAGATCATCCTGCCTCTGATGAACCAAGAATAGATGCCATGAATGATCTATCTGAGGAGGGGGATGGATCTGAGGAGTCTGATGATGAAAATGATGATAATCCTGATAAGGATGAAGGGAGAGTTGGTACAAGCACTAATGTTATGTCCCCACAAGTTGAGATGACTGATACACACAGGGCAAACATTGAAATACGTTTGGAAGAAGCCAAAAGGCTGATTGAGAAGAAGAACAAAGATACCAAGAAGCACAAAGATTATCTGAGAAAACATGGTTACTCTGAGAAAGATTTGGAACATTTCTCTGTTGATCAACTGCAAGAGTTGTACATTAGTGAAAGAGAGAAAGTGGTACAGAGATGTGTTAAAGAAAATGAGGAACTTGAGCTGGAAGAATTGAAAAGAAAATTTAATGGAATGTGTGGATATTTGTTAGAAAAGGGCATGAAGCCTGAATTGTTAAGAATTTGGATAAAAAGACAGTTGTGGATCAGTATAACAGGAGAAAAAGAAAAGAAAAATCTAAAAGGGTCCAAACTGAGAGCTCAAGTCAAAATGAAGCACCTGATGAGCCACCAAAGAAGAAAAGAAGAATTCAGACAATAAGGGAAAAGGAAAAGGAACAAGTCAAACATGTTGAAATCCCTATTTGTCAAGAAAAAGTGAAACCTGAACCAGAAAATGAACCATTTATGCCTTGGGAAAATGAGGAAATGTTAAACATCCTAAGAAACATAATGATTAATAAGAGAGGGATGACTGAAAAAGACTTTAATGTGTTAGAGAAAGAGGATTTGAAAACTCTTTTCTACCTTCAAAAGAATGAGTGGGAAAAGGCTTTAAGAGATGGAGAAAATCCACGATATTATGCTGATGGTAGGTTTGTACCTGCTGGATTGGCAAGAACTCCAGGAATGATAAAGATGCTCATAGAACTTGAAGCAGCTGGACAAGATATAGTTGAATTAGCAAACCTTCCTACTGAGATGGTGGAAGCTATATATGTGAATACTTTCAACTTGGGACCTCAAAAGCCCAAGAAGTCAATTCCTTTCAGACCTCCGTTTCATCAAAGATTTCCTAGAGGAAGAGGTCAAGGTGGAAGAGGTGAATCAAACAGCTCAGTACAACACAGAACAAGACCACAATCTGATGTGGATCTACCCAGAGAGCTGTACTATGATTCGGTCACTGATTCCCTCAAAGTGATTATGGAGAGCAGACTGTTAAAAGAGATTGTGGTCAGAAGTGACTTCAGGGATTATAATGAAGAACAATTAAGAAGAATGGCTTCTCTACACCTGTATGACTTCAGAGATAGAAACCGATCTGCAGGAAGACAAATGAATGGCCTATCCAAGTATCTGCATGAACAAGCTGACAGAGGTTTCCCTGTATTGAAAGAGAAAAGGACCTGGAGATCAGTAAGGACTCAGAATGCAAGAAGAGTGAGCAAGCTGAGAAGAATGGATATAGCAGAAAGAGACTTTCAGATGTATGTCCGAGATGAAAACCCACTGTCCAACATGAATACGTGTATAAACTTGGGAAGAAGAATGACAAGGCCAAACTATACGGTACAGAAGAACGGTGTCATTGCTAAGGTGGAATACAAAGAAGACACTGGTCATTATGTGCTGATGAACTCTGATGGAAAAGTCTTGGCCATAATCAAAAAGGATGCAAATCTGACATGCATACACAATGATGATCTAATAGATATAAGAGACTTGGTGATACCAGAAGGACACACTCACTACCAAGTGCTCAATATCTTCAGAGAAAGAGCTGCATCAGTAATACAGCTAAGAAGACAAGCAGCCTACAATGAAAGGAAAAGACTGAATAGATAGAATAGGCTTTGTTTTGTAATGTCTTCGGACACTTTTGAATATGTAATTTTGTTTATGAAATTTGACTTTTAATTTGATGTGTATTTTTGCTAAGTGTAAGTAACCATAGAGTGTTTTGGGTCAGCTGAGGTGTTCCAATCTAGGGGGAGATTGTTGGGTCAAGAGTTTGACCCAAATGAGGAGATTTGACCTAAACGAAGAATGTGGAAGATTGGAATCTTCTGAACCTCCTCAGAAACTGCTAAGTATTGAATCCGAGCACACCTTGGGTTCCGAGCAAGCTTTTACTTAGCCGAGTACGAGATTTTGCCTCCCGGGCAAGGTTTACTTCAAATAGTCTTCTTAAGTGGATATCCGGGCAAGGTATGCTATTTAATGCATTCCCGAGTAAGGATCACTGATTTGGTATCTCCGAGCAAGGTTCACTTTGGCAAGCAGGTTTGTTCTTCAAAACCAAGTCTTTTACTCTTCCGAGTAAGGTTTGGTTAACCAAGTCCAAGAAGCCAAGTAATTGGAAGACCTGACAAGGTATTTATCAATAAGTATGGTCCGAGTATACTTGATGAGTTAAGGGAATATTTCTAAGTTATATCGAGTAAGGTTCAGCTCAAGCAAGGTACAGTGATTCCCGAGTACACTTTGCTAATAAGTTATTCAATGACAAAGAGCCGAACAGGATCATAGAAGAACAGGGTTGCTCGTAAGGAGTTGTCGGGCAAAGTCTGATAAATTCAAGAAGATTGAAGTCTACTCGGTGAGTATTTTACTTGGTAAAGTATTCTTTAAGTAAAGTCTACCCGGAAACTGTTCCCGAGTACACTTCTATGTTTACCAAGTCTGAAGGAAGGCTGAGTACACTGCGTACTCGGAGACTGAAGATTAATGAAAAGCCTACCCGGAAGACTTGTTTTACACTTAGTTTATTTTTGAATATGTAATTTGAATATGTATTATCGGATAGGGTTTCTAGAAGGAATGACAGCTGTCCTAGGTTGGCAGGCCTATAAATAGAATATTTAGGGCACGCCGCCATAGACACGAAAGATAGAGACAGAACACAATACGGATAAGACTGACTCATTTATTGAGAGAATATTGTGTGACGGCTGTCTTAGGATTCCTAGAATACCCTAGACCGATTATCCGTTTGTATGATTTTAATATGATATAAATGGAAATCTTTTGAGTGAATCCTGAGTGTGCCTCTCTATCTTTGATTATTCATTGCAACCGTATGTTTGTTATTGATTCCGCCTTTAACAAACGGATATCTTTCTAAATATAGCAACTCGTCATTAACTCTCTTGTCAACACGATTAATCTATGTGAGTTATGACTTGATTGACCAAGATCCAGCTGAAATCAAAGGGACCGACAGAGTTAAGGAGAAAATAACCCTACGAGAGGAGTTCGAACAGAAGAGATAGAAAAGAAAAAAGGCTATTTGGGTTTTATTAATCAAAGTCAAGGAGGGTCTAAGGTAGCTGCAATAAAGGAAACCTTTTGGTTCGAGTATAGAGCGCTTGGGTTTAACACCTACTCCACCAAGCATCATCATAGTTCGGTTTGAATTTATTATTTTAATTACGAGCATGGTTGTTGAACTTAATTATTTTGTTTAATTTGAATTTTAGATGTTAAGATAAACTTTTTATACTACCTAGGTTGTGATGATCCTTAGTTTGGTTTGATTTTAATTGGGATTTCTTTTCGTTATGGATTTTATGTTTTAAGTAAATTATTGAGTTTGATAAAATTGATGCATATGATTACTTGGTTTTATTTACTTAGATTTATTGTTTCACATTGCCCTTGTTGATTGTTTCATATGATAGGGTTTTGTTAGGTCATTTACTGTGTGTTCTTGACTAGTTTGTGATTGAATTCGAATAAGATCATAGAAACAATAAAACTAATTAAATAAATAAAAGTGAGCTACTAGCCTAGAAAGCTGTAAGGTGATAGGCTATTATTAGATCTTTGTTGGTCAGGATTTCTATATTTAGTTCTTCATAAGGACTCCGTCTAGGTTTGATTGTCAACTTAGTCTATTAAGTCCCTTAAGTCTACTTAGCTATCTTTGATGTCCAGGCTGTAAGGTAGGATTTCGTCATAAAGATACTTAGACATAAATTATTAAATAACCATAAGGAAGTTTAATTCATAAAACTGGTGAGTCTTAAAACTTTTTAGAAATCCATAGGTGTCTTCTAGAAGGGTCAGGGGTCCTGTTCGGGTTTTCTTTTAAGCGACTATTTTATGATCTCGGTTCCATACCAAGCATTTCCCGATTAATTGATAACTGAAACTTTGGGGAATCTAGCCCAGGTGGTTTTCATCGTCACCTGATTTAAATCAATTAAAATTGTTCTTTGTTTATTTTACTTGTTTTTTATTAATTAGTTTAAATTTAGTTTTTAAGTAAAACCCCCATTTTAATAATAATAATAATAATTAAATAGTCGTGTAAGTCTGTTGAGTCTATTTAATATTTACGTTATTTAAAGAGTCTCGTGGGTTCGATATCCGGACTTACTTAGCTTTACTAGAGTCGGTCGGTTCACTTGCCAGTTAGTAGTTTAGTCGAATTTAAAGAGTCTAGAGTGTTACTTAGCGTCTATTTTAAGTTAAATTAGTTAATAATTATTAACCTACTTTTAGCACATCACACATCAAGGTGTTAATTAACTATCTTTCTAACTAAGAAATATTATCCAAGTTAGTAAACCAGATCAGCTTAGATATGACAGTTAACTGGATTAATTGCATCCACAGCCAATGTGAATCGCAATAGCATCTCAAACGAATTGCTCGCATGCGTATGAGATCAGAATCGCAATTGCACGGGGTCCCCCAATGTTAATTATATGAGTCCCCAAATCATAATCGCATGAGTCCCCAATCGCAATCGCATGAGTCTTCAATCGCAATCGCATTTCTGCAATTCGCATTCATATGAATGCAATTCGAACTGGGCTCACTTCTTTGCTCCAGTCGTTTCCTTTAATACATCTTGCTATTTTTGGTTCTTTACCACTCAGTTTAATATCATTACAAGTTTCGTGTCACACCGAGATCGTTTACCCATCTATCTCGTGTCCAAACACTACCCGGTTAATGTTATTCGCAACCATTAAATCGTTTAAAACAAAGTCGGTGTTTTTATTTCTTGTTTTAATATGATTTAGTGTTGTTTCAACTTTCATGGCAATCTGACAATAAATACAAAACCTTTCAACTAGAGCATACCTCTTTTGACTCGATTTTTCTTTGGTCCATAACCAACACACGATCTTGACAGGTTTCTTGTTTGTTAGAGGTGAATGAACACGAAAACTAACTTTGCGTGAACTCGGATTTGGATCCGAAATGGAAGTGAGAGTGTGTGTGTGTGTGTGTGTTTGTGCGTGTGTGTGTGTGTGTTTTGAGTGTGTAGAGGCAAAGAGGAAAATGAGAGATTTAGGGTTTTAGGGAGGGTTTAAGGAGTTTAAATACTCCAAGTCAATGGACCTTAGACCCATAGCCATCTCCAAGTCTGTGTTTTATTTCTAAGCCTACCACACAACCTATAAGTATCTAACCTAATTAAATAATAGCACATAACTAATTAAATAAGACTTCTTTGTTTATTATTTCAAAAAGTCGGATGTTACAAGTCTACCCTCTTTAAAAGAGGTTTCATCCCCGAAACCTAACTATCACTAAACAAACTCAGGTTAAACTTGCGCACCTCCTCCTTGAATTCCCAAGTAGCATACGATCCATTGTTATTCTTCCATATTACATTAACCAAAGGAATGATCTTGCAATGAAGATGATTCTCTTTCCTATCCACTATCTCCACAGTCGCTCGATGTAATTCAACTTCTCATCAACTTCGATGTCTACTAATGGCACGAGATATGTGTCATCATCTAGACACTTTCTTAGATGAGTGACATGGAATGGGAAGTGAATTCCCTCCAATTCACTAGGTAAATCAAGCTTATAAGCCACTCCTCCCACCCGAACTCTGATCTTAAACAGTCCAATATACCTCGTGTTGGAATTACGTATGCCCGAGACACATACTTATACTAATGTGGCTAACTGTGTTTGATCCAAGTCGGGTCATACCCAATAACAAGCTAGACAACACCAAATGTATTCCTTTAGTGATTTGATCATTTAAAAGAATACCGAACACTACGTGTTTAGGAAATTGGTTTTCTAAACAAACACACTTGAGGATTTAAATAAATTATCTGGATAATTTATTTATATAAATTAATTATTTAATTGGTTAAATAATTATGTAAATGCATGTACATTTTATAAAATTAAGTTTTATAAAATGAATGGAGATGGTTTTAAATGGTTAAAACAAAATAATAAAAAAAAATAATAATAATAATAAAGGGGAGCCGTCCACCCCATGTGGGTGGAAGGTTTTGGTCCAATCAAATTCAAGGCTTTCTTTTGGTCCATGTGATGCCTCTTTATGAATCTCCACATCCAAGACATGCATGAACATCTTTCATTTTGAATTTTCAAGTGTGTTACAAGCTTCAAAAAAAAAACTCTCTCTCCCTCTCTAAAAACTTACGGCCCATTTGGGCAGAAAATTGGGAGCTTTGTGAGATTGTTTTGTGTTCATAAATCCTAGCAAAACAACTTGGTGTTGTCACAAATAGCTTGGGGTATCACACTCTTGAGGTCTTCTTCTTTGGAGGCTTGTCATTCATCCACCATCCTCTTCAACAATCCACTTGTTCTTCTAAAGGTAGAAGAAGGTACAATTTACATTTTGTGAGCATTTTGTTCTTGTAATTTTGATCCTTGTTCATTGGGTTTTGATTTTAACATAATGGTATGTTCATAACAAGTTTTAAAATCCTAGCTTCCGTTGCGTTTTCTAGTTAAATATGGTTAACTTGAACTTTGATTATCTTGTATAAAACCCAACAATGGCATCAAGAGCCGGTTACAAGGACTTATGCTCCTTACATGTTCATAGATTTCGGGTTTTTCATGGGTGAAAAAAGGGTCCGAAATTTTGGTGGATTTTACCCCTCATGGTTTTGTAAGATCTTGACATGCATGGAAAGATCTTAGGAAACCATTATTAACATTTGGATGTTGAAAATAAAAAAAAAATAATAAAAGAAATTTGGGCCGTAGCCTCTTGGGGGGGGGGGCCGATTTTATTTGGTGATTTTGGGCATTGGTTGCTTAGGTTGCATGCTTAGAACATTTGGTATGTTTGGATGTGTCATAACCGAAACCTAGACCTTGGATGTGTTGATTGTTGTTTGTGTATGTTGATTATGTTTATTATTCAATATGGTTGTAATAATTCATAATCTTAGGCTTGTGTAATTTATTTATTCATAAGTTGGTATGTAATAAATAGATTAGTTGCATTTTCCTTTTTTTAGAAAAATATGTATTAGGATACATTTTGTAAAAATTGAAGATGCAAGAATTGGTGGATTTGGGCCTTGGACCGAAATTTTGGGCTTGTTGGGCCTCACCGGCCCATCATGGGATTCAAGCCCATTAGGCCCATAAATTTCACTCTTGGGCCCAAGAAGACTTTTGGAAGTTTGGAGCCCATTAACAAGCCCAACAAGAACACAACAACTTGGAAAGGATACTTGAAGCATTTGGATGCAAGGTCAAGTGGGAGTCAACATTCCATCCTTGTGTCATGTTTTGTCCCTTAGGTGTGACTTATGACCTATACTTGTTTCGGCTAACAAGTATGGTCAAACTTAGCGGTTCTCGGTTATGACTATATTTTGCATATGTATGCTTGATTGTTTGTTTTACTTTATGTAATGTGTGGTTGATAGATATTAGGATATCCAAACCGTCACATAGGAACGACAACAAGCATAAAACGGGTTCTAATATATTTTTGGTAATATCGCGTCAATTAGTTTAATTAAATGGGTTTATTAAAACTAAGTGATCACTCACCTATAATAAAATTGGTTTTATTATAACTAGAACCTTGAAAATTGGTTTTCAAAATCGCCATATTTCTAAATGCATGTTAGGATATGGCATAATGTTTTTCAACTAGAATATTTGAAAATTTAAAATCCCTTTTTCATAATTACCAAAGAAACAAGTCTAACACCATCCTTTTGTATGACACTTAACGTATTAGGGAACTTTTAATGGGATAAAGGTCACCTAACCATTTTGAGCAAACTAATATACTTAGGGTAATATTAACATATTTGTGGGATAAAGGTCACCTAACCACTTGTATGTTAATCTTACATGTTTATACAAGTAGGACGACTTGAATTGGAAACCATGTGATAAAGGTCACCTAAGCATGGGATCCAATGGTGTTGATGGGATAAACATGCCAACACGAAATAAGGATTTCGAATGGTCCCATACCTCTAGAAGTTGCAAAGGGTTGCAATTGTCAAGGTTGACTACCTTGTTAAATCAAATAACGGGATAAAGGTCACCTAACCGAAATTTGATTTATCGTTGGATTCTAGAATTTAATTATTATTTTAAAATCTGGAATAAAAGGGTATTAATAATTAAATTGATTATAATACTAAATAGAACTTTGTTAAATTTTGTAGATGGCCGCTAACAATGCAAACACCTCTACCCATAACACCCGTAACCTATCCTTAAGAACCATCCTTGAAAAGGATCGTCTAAACCATAATAACTTTATGGATTGGTATCGCAACTTGAGAATAGTTCTCAAGCAAGAAGAGATATCATATGTCTTAGACGATCCCATTCCCGATGAGCCTAACGTGGAAGATGAGGAGGCGTATAACAATTGGGTCAAGTACACCAAAGATTCGGTGCAAGCCTCTTGCCTCATGTTGGGGACTATGATTCCCGAAATCCAAAAGGATTTCGAGCATCATGGGGCATACGACATGATAACTCAATTGAAGGAAATGTTCCTTCAACAAGCTAGAGCGGAACGTTTCGAAACGGTTCGAGCGTTTCATGCATGTCGTATGGAGGAAACCCAAAGCGTCTCATCTTATGTCCTAAAGATGAAAAGCTACATTGAAAAGCTTCGTAGGTTAAATTGTCCCGTCTCTAATGAGTTGGCTACGGATTTGATCCTCAACTCTTTGACCAAAAGGTTTGAAACTTTTGTCATGAACTATAACATGAATGGGTGGGACAAAAGCATTGGTGAGCTTCACGCAATGCTAAGAACGGCCGAAGCGGGAATGGGTAAAAAGGTTTTACCCGTTCTAACAATCAATGAAGGAAAAAGGGGACATAACTCCAAACCCAAAGCAAGTGTTGCTAAGGGCAAGGGCCACGTCCAAGGAAAGGGAAAGAGGAAAGCCATCACGCCCATCAAACCGAAGGAAAAGAAGCAAAAGGTTGCGGCGCAAGATCCATGCTTTGAGTGTGGAGAGATAGGTCATTGGAAAAGGAATTGTCCGACCTATCTCAATGCGTTAAAAGATAAGAGGGATGCGGGGCATACCTCAGGTATTATCTTTACTATACATATTGAACTAAATGTTATTTCTTCAAATACATGGGTACTTGATACCGGATGTGGAACTCACATTTGCAATTTGTTGCAGGGGTTCAAAAGAAGTAAACAACTCAACAAAGGGGACATTAGTCTCTTTATGGGCAATGGAGCAAGAGTTGAAGTCCAAGCCCAAGGAGACTACTTGTTAAAGCTTCCAAGTGGTTTGGAAGTAATTTTGAAGAATGTTTTGTATGCTCCTAAGTTAAGGAGAAACATTATTTCCGTGTCCCTTTTAAAACAATGTGGCTTTGATCTTAAGTTTATTGATTATGATATTCATGTTTTGATGAATGGCATATTTTATTTTAAAGCTATACCCATGAATGGTATATATGAAATAGATCAAAGTGGTATGTCACATAGTAGTTCAATGTACAATGTCAGCACCAAGAAACTCAAGAAGGACTTGGGTGATTCCTATCTTTGGCATTGTCGCCTTGGACATATAAGCAAGAATCGCATGCAAACTCTTCGCAAGAGTGGTATTCTAGAAACAAATGAGTATGATTCATTTGATGTATGTGAATCTTGTTTACAAGGCAAAATGACAAAGCAACCCTTTAATAAAACTTTTGAAAGGTCAAAAGAATTATTGGGTATCATACATTCGGATGTATGTGGTCCTTTTAGACCAATGACTAGGAATGGTGAAAGATACTTCATTACCTTTATTGACGATTATAGTCGATATGGTTATGTGTACTTAATGAAACACAAAGATGAAGCTTTTGAAATGTTCAAAGACTTCAAAACTGAAGTAGAAAGACAACTCAAGACCACAATCAAAGTACTTCGTAGTGATAGAGGAGGTGAATACCTAAGTGGTATTTTTCAAGATCATCTTAAGAGTTGTGGAATTATTTCACAACTTACTCCACCTGGAACACCACAACATAATGGTGTGTCTGAAAGGAGAAATCGTACCCTATTAGATATGGTTCGATCGATGATGGCTAGAAGCACTTTACCTCTATCATTTTGGGGCTATGCTTTACTTTCCGCTGTTCGCATATTGAATATGGCTCCAACCAAGAAAGTGGAGAAGACACCTTTTGAGATATGGCATGGAAAGGCTCCATCGCTATCATTCTTAAGAGTTTGGGGTTGTGAAGCTTATGTAAAGCAATACACCCCAAACAAATTAGAAGTCCGATCCACTAAATGTATCTTTATAGGTTATCCTAAAGATGATATAGGATATTACTTTTACGACCCTAGTGAGCAAAATGTTATTATTGCTCGAAAGGGTAAGTTCTTGGAAACTAAGTTCCTTGAGGAAGGAACTAATAGTAGAACAGTGAAATTTGATGAGGATCAAGAATCACAAGATGATACACAATTGGTTGATACTAGCACTCAACAAGAGGTTGTTGAAAGTGATCAAGTGGTTGATCAAAACACACAAAACGTTCGCAAATCTGGTAGAGTTAGCAATCCACCTGAAAGATATGGATTTTTTGTAGAAGGTTGCTACGTGGTAGATTCGGATGAACCAACCACATACCGTGATGCAATGTCCAAGAATGATTGTGACAAATGGCTTGAAGCCATGAACGTTGAGATGCAATCCATGTATGACAACCAAGTTTGGGAATTGGTTGAACCACCACTCAACTCCAAAGCTGTTGGAAGTAAGTGGGTTTTCAAAAGAAAAACTGATATGCATGGAAACTTGGATACTTATAAAGCAAGACTTGTAGCTAAAGGTTTCACTCAAACTCAAGGGGTTGATTATGATGAAACTTTTTCGCCTGTGGCAATGCTAAAGTCTATTAGGATATTATTTGCCATAGCTGCACATTATGATTATGAAATTTGGCAAATGGATGTCAAGACCGCTTTCCTAAATGGATATCTTGAGGAAGATGTCTATATGGTTCAGCCTGAAGGTTTTGTCGATCCGAAACATCCTAATAAAGTATGCAAGTTAAAGAAATCAATCTATGGATTGAAACAAGCATCTAGAACTTGGAATCATCGTTTTGATGAAGAAATCAAAAATTTTGGGTTCATCAAAAACGCTGATGAGGCTTGTGTGTATAAGAAAGCTAGTGGGAGTATAATTACCTTCTTAGTATTGTATGTCGATGACATCCTACTATTTGGAAATGACATTCCAACCATGGAAAGCGTTAAGGCTTGGCTTGGAAGTAGATTTTCCATCAAGGATCTTGGTGAAGCTGCCTATATTTTGGGAATAAAGATCTATAGGGATAGGTCAAGGCGCTTGATAGGTTTGAACCAAAGTACATACATTGATAAGATCTTGAAAAGGTTCAAGATGGAAAACTCCAAGAAAGGTTTTGTACCTATTCAAAGAGGGACCATATTGAGTTCAGCTCAATGTCCAAGCTCAAAGGGTGAGCAAGAGACGATGAAACAAATCCCATATGCTTCTGCTATAGGATCCATCATGTATGCGATGATATGTACTAGACCGGATGTGTCATGCGCTTTGAGCATGACAAGCAGATACCAACAGAATCCAGGAAACAGTCATTGGATGGCTGTTAAGAGCATATTGAAATACCTTAGGAGAACTAAGGATATGTTTCTGATATATGGATCTGGTGAGGAGGAACTCGCTATAAAAGGTTACACGGATGCGAGCTTCCAAACTGATCGAGATGATTCTCGATCACAGTCTGGGTATGTGTTCACTCTTAATGGAGGAGCTGTCTCTTGGAAGAGCTCAAAACAGGAAGTGGTAGCATTGTCCACTACAGAATCAGAATACATCGCCGCTTCATTGGCAGCACAGGAAGCTGCATGGTTGAAGAAATTCATTACTGATCTAGGGGTGGTCTCTTCCATTCAAGACCCCCTAGAAATCTTTTGTGACAACGAGGGTGCGATTGCACAAATCAAGGAACCTCGTTCGCACCAAAAGACAAGGCACATAGAGCGGAGATTCAACTACATAAGGGATGAAGTTGAAAAAGGAAAGATATGTATTCGCAAAGTTGGAACTGATCAAAATCTTGCGGATCCATTCACGAAGCTCCTAGAAAGACCGAAACATGAGCGTCATGCGAGTGGCTTAGGACTTCGATATTCTAGTAATTGGATTTGATCTATTTTGTATTAAAGTTTAAAAGACTTTTGTAATTTAACTCTTTTATATGATTATGGAATCTTGAGTTAAATTCTAATTTTGCATGTTTAATCCATGAATAAGTTATCTTATTCCAAAAGTCCGTAGTCGATCACATTTGTGGGAACAAATATGAAGCAAGACTATTATGAACTAGGATTGGTGGATATTCATAAGGAATGAATATGGAGCATAGGTTTGCTGCCAAAGTTCATAGATATTTGTGGGATACAAATATTGGACTGACCCGCTCTCAATATTACTACATGGAGTCGATTGACTTGATCATTAGTAATCTTGAGTAAAGGAGAATTTCATATTATCCTTAGACCTGAGATGTATATTGGGTCTTGATTTTCACCAAGTATTACACTTTGACTCTCCCCTTCGCTATTCGTAAAAGATGGTACATAAGGATGAGCTCAGGTGGAGTATAAAAGTGATAGTGGGAGGCGTATACAGTCAAGATGGAATTTGTTCCTCTTATGTGTTGAGAGTTTAGATGTCTAAGGCCTGATAAAGTTGAATTGTAAAGAGAATGATCACCTATGTCTCTTAGATTCAACATGACATCTAGTAACAAAGGGATATAATGATAGATTCACCTAAATCATATCAAGTAAGGAACTTGAAGGGATGATGTTATTGAATGGCACTTCGTCAAACACATTAGGGGTGGTGAACTGTTGTTAGGCGGTATTCACCACTTGCATTAATTTTCTATGTATCTCGTGCAAGTGGGAGATTGTTGGAATTACGTATGCCCGAGACACATACTTATACTAATGTGGCTAACTGTGTTTGATCCAAGTCGGGTCATACCCAATAACAAGCTAGACAACACCAAATGTATTCCTTTAGTGATTTGATCATTTAAAAGAATACCGAACACTACGTGTTTAGGAAATTGGTTTTCTAAACAAACACACTTGAGGATTTAAATAAATTATCTGGATAATTTATTTATATAAATTAATTATTTAATTGGTTAAATAATTATGTAAATGCATGTACATTTTATAAAATTAAGTTTTATAAAATGAATGGAGATGGTTTTAAATGGTTAAAACAAAATAATAAAAAAAAAAAAAATAATAATAATAAAGGGGAGCCGTCCACCCCATGTGGGTGGAAGGTTTTGGTCCAATCAAATTCAAGGCTTTCTTTTGGTCCATGTGATGCCTCTTTATGAATCTCCACATCCAAGACATGCATGAACATCTTTCATTTTGAATTTTCAAGTGTGTTACAAGCTTCAAAAAAAAAACTCTCTCTCCCTCTCTAAAAACTTACGGCCCATTTGGGCAGAAAATTGGGAGCTTTGTGAGATTGTTTTGTGTTCATAAATCCTAGCAAAACAACTTGGTGTTGTCACAAATAGCTTGGGGTATCACACTCTTGAGGTCTTCTTCTTTGGAGGCTTGTCATTCATCCACCATCCTCTTCAACAATCCACTTGTTCTTCTAAAGGTAGAAGAAGGTACAATTTACATTTTGTGAGCATTTTGTTCTTGTAATTTTGATCCTTGTTCATTGGGTTTTGATTTTAACATAATGGTATGTTCATAACAAGTTTTAAAATCCTAGCTTCCGTTGCGTTTTCTAGTTAAATATGGTTAACTTGAACTTTGATTATCTTGTATAAAACCCAACACCTCGGACTCAACTTTTCTCTCTTTTTGAAGTAGATAATTTCTTTCCAGGGTGAGACCTTGAGCATCACAATGGCACCAACATTAAAGTCAATTTGTCGTCGTCGCTTATCCGCGTATGAATTTTGACGATCTTGAGCAGCTTTCATTCTCGCCTTACTTTTTTGATGGTTTTTTATTGCTGGACACGATCTTTGTTTATTGTCTTTCATATAATAGGATTGTGTTAGATAATTACTTTGTGTTTTGGTTTGTTTGATTAATCAGCTAATATATCATAGAAGCATATTCAATAATCAAGTTGGTCTAATTGTTCTACTATTCTTAATATATGTGAAGTTCAAGATTATTTGATAGGTTTTGGTTGATAAATTACTAAGTTGGGTCCTTTGTGAAAAGATTGTTTTGGTTTTCTTATCACTTCTTGTCTATTGAGTATAATAAGAAAACTATTTTACCTATTATTTTCATACCATGAGGATGCTTGTCATAAAAAGGTACTTTTCATAAACAAATAGATTATCGTGGGGGGTATAATTAAATCGGTGTTTTAATAACTTATTAGAGATCCATTGGTGTATTCTCAAGAAGGGTCCAGGGTCCCATTCGGTTTCTCATTAAGTGAATATTTTATGATCCCTATTTCATTGCAAATTTTGTCCAATTAAAAGATAACTAAATTATTTGGGATTCTGACCTGGGTAGTCTTTTACATCATTTGAGTTTAGTCTGAGTTCAAGTTAAGTCGTGTTGGTATTTCTTAATTAGTTTTAAGTTAATTATTTTATTTATCGCTTTAGTAACCCCCACCCCCCCCCCACCCCTTAAAAATATAAAAGTTAAGTAATTTTGCCTGTCATAGAGTCTAGCTTCTAGTTTACGTAATCCAAAGAATCTTGTGAGCTCAATTTTCGGACTTACTTATCTTCACTATAGTCGACCGGTTCACTTTCCGGTTAGTAGTTAAGTAAAGTTTTAAAGAGTCTATAGTATAACTTAATGTCTAGATTAAATTAAGTTAGTTCATAACTAATAGACTATTTTTAGCATATCAAGCCTCCACATCCAACCATGCATAGATACCCCTGAGAAACAATTATCAAGGTGACTAAAATGTTCAAATGATGAAGCTATAAGGGCTTAGAAGAGACATGATATAATTCAAATGAAGGAGGGATAACATGTGGCTTAATTCTTGTTAAATGTCATGAAAGTAATGAGTAAAAAAATAATCATATGGTGAGAAATAAAAAAGCAAATTGTTGTGGAGAAGGTTCTTCGAAGCTTACTAGCGAAGTGGGATCACGTTGTTGCTGGAATTGAAGAATCCAAAGACCTAAGTAAGCTTTCATATGATTAATTAATGGTACAACTGCAAGCCTAGAAAGCTAGGGTTAATCGAGGAGTCCAAATTCTGTTGATGAAAAGATGCTTCAAGTAAGAGAGGGAGAGCTAGTATTAGCTATTTGTATCTGGCAGAGACCGTGCACCTACTGGGCACCGTGTATGAGGTTGAGGCGGAAGTTTTGGACGAGGTAAAAGCAGCATTCAATGTTCTAATTGCAACAAAATGGGCCATGTTAGCAGGGATTGTTGGAGTAAACCTCAAGGGAGTGCGTGTTTTAAAGGAGAAGGTTGTGGCGGAAGAGGAACTCTTAAATATGGCACTTGCATGTGATGAAACTGATTAAGAAGATGATGAGGCTCTTATGACTAATGATGAAAGTGGTATGATAATTAACAATGTTTGGTTTCTTGACAATGGTTGCTCTAACCACATGGCACAATAGAAAACCTTGTTTGAAACATTGATCTCACAAGAAAAGTAACTGTACGAACAGGTAATAAGAAAAAGATTCAAGTAGAAGGAAAGGGGAACGTGAGACGCCTCTTAGGCTGCTAAGCTAGATTATAGCCTTTTAAGTCGGGTCATATACTGCTATTTGATGAAGGAAAATACGCCATTACAAACAAGAAACCCAACAATTTCATCTGCTCAATTCCCATATGTTAGGTAATGATACTTTTTCTTTGACACATTAAAGTTATTTAAACCGCATCTTTCAAGTTATATATGTCTAAAATATGTTAGGTTTAGCTTTTATTTTTTTTATCCGTAAAAAAATATGAAGTAAATGCAATAATAAAGTAAATATACTAATAAAAAGTGAAACTTCAATACAAAAAATTAAGGAAATGACATCGTTTCACAATATACAACATAAACACGTACATTTCATATCCATATCAAGTTACTATACGACGTTGTTCACTTTAGCTCATAACATAAACCTCATGTGCACATGGTACCGACAATAGACAAGGTTTGAACACTTGTTCATGGTTAACAAATTCTATAGTCCAAGAATAAGCTATACAAGGCGGTGCTATGGGCGTTTTGAGAGGCAATCCCCTTATGTAGCAAGTTTCCGAAAACATCATAAAAAGAAACAACAATATAATTTCATTAATATCTCTAGCCAGAAACCCTGCCTGTCATAATAGAACTTCATTTCATCAATGTTCCATGGATTAATATCACCACGCCATGCCTTTGAGCTGCCTCCACTTGTTAGAAATTGAAGCTGACTGCGTGCACACGATTTTGCTCAAACTATTATCCAAAGAATATAAAATGATCCGAAAAGACAAGGTTTACCTGTTTGAGCTACTAATGTGCTCCAAGCAATGGTCATGTCTATTTATGTATAGATTCGCGTAATTTTCCTACATGTGGTCATTTCACAAATGTGAATTTTTATCAAGGGGCAACTTCAAGCAAACAAAATTAAGTGGAACATGTTTAATTACCAGTTTGACGAACCAAAGGTCATAGCTTAAATAGATTACCAAACTTAGACCACCCGTAGTGGAAGAGATTGAGAGGGAGAAGTGACCGAAATTGGATTTGAACCCCCACCCCCCCCCCCCCCCTACTACCACTACGCATGGTCTTATAGCTATGGGATTTTTCAAGCACATTTTTTTCAACAGAAAAATCGTCTGTAACTCGTTGCACCTCTGTTATTAATTTTGGTGACATGAAATGTATGTAGTACTTTTGTCTAAAAAGTAAAAAACTAGTGATCACAAATGTTACCAAAAGAATGGGTAAAAGTTTGTCCACAAGTTATTGGGTATTGCCATGGACACCGGAACTTTATATTGTATGATGTCCTACTACTATTTTCCATTTGGCACTTGATTCTTTTAATGCCGCGTCCACATCCTGCACATTTTCATTTAAAATTAAAATGAATAAAATATTAGTGGATATAACAAAACTGATATATAGGGCTCCACAACATATTTTATGTATTTTCAAGAAATTTTAATTGACTAAAACTTGTTCAATATGCATTTTAAGATATAATAAGTAAATATAATATTTTTATATAATATCCTCGTTCTAGTGTGTCAAAATGCATACCTCTAAAAGTTGTGAAAGATAATCTTCTACAGGAAGCACACCTCTCCAATCATATTCTTGATCAGTCTCCCTAAAGTATTTTCCACGGAACGGTGTCGTATCAACAAAGAAAACATCCACATAATTTCCTGGGTACATAAGATATACCAAATTTTGTATTAGCGTAAAAAACTTTATACAAATGTCTCAAACATAAATATAATTGAAGTTTTATTTACTTGTATATCTTTCTAATATATAATATATAAAATATAGTTCCTACCAGCGTTCACGATAAATGATCGCATGAAAAGCCATCTGTTATCCCTTTGTCGGAGTTCTTGACTCAATTGTGCTACGGCATTACCCCTATAGTCATGGTTCCCCAATACTGCACAAAAATATATATGTATATAATCTTATAATGGAAAATAAATTAAAAGTAGTAAACTAAAAAGATAATTTATTTCAAGTTACGATTAATTACCGGAATACCATTGTTTCTGTAAGCTAGGGGCAGTATAGGCATTTGTAAAGGATTCGAAAATTTACGAGTATTGTTTAGTCTGTGTATTTTGGAATGAAGCCCGGTCTCTATATATAAGAAAAGGAATTTATGTGGAACACAATAATTTATGTATAACAAAAATTATAAACAAAAACATATGAACAAAATAATTTGATGGTTTTTATTTGGATAACTTAGGTAGACATGTGTACACAAAAAAAAATATGAAAAGATGATCTAAACGATAAACGATTTAAATATGTTAATCAACGTGTCATCATCAAATATATTACACGCGTATATATATATATATATATATATATAGGGTAACGATCCTAAGAGAACCCGTTGAAAATTGAGAACTTTGATAAACAATTTGAGCCAAAAAAAACCTTTAAAAAAATATTTAAAAAATTATAAAAAAAAACATATATTTTAAAAAAGTATAAAAACCAAAAATTTTATATTTCATTCTGGTTTCATAAAAAAAACTTCGTATTATACACATGTGTAGAATTTCATTTAATCTCTAGTTACGTAATATACACATATGTACATTATCATTTACCTTAAATTGTACATGTGTATAAAAAAACATGTATGTACATATATGTACATATTATACATAGGTGTATAATTTAGCTAAATCGAGACGGTTTTTTTTATGAAGCCGAGATGATAAATAAGAATTTTAATTTTTTTACTTTTTTCATTTTTGCATTTTTTTATGATTTTTAAAAATTTTCGGGTTTTTGTGGTCTAAAATGGTTCTCAAAGTTCTCAATTTCAAAATAGTTCTCACATGATCCTCATGCTATATATATGTAGCATTTGGTCCCTCGCACCACCAATCTTGTCCGCTCTGCCCACGAAGAGCTTACGGATTTATTTTTGGTTGCCTAGATGGAGACTTCCCAAGAGGTCACCCTCCACCTAAGAACGCTTAAACGTTTAGTTTTCATGTGCTCCATAGCCAACTAAGTTCAAAACGCGTTGGGGATTGAATAGGCAAGAAATTTACTTATGAACCAAGAATCTCTCTTGTCCACGGCCGATGTGGGATTTGCCTAAGAGTGGGACGATGTTATGTTTGCCAAGGGTGTTACAAACAAGCCCCCTCTGGACTCATCGTCCTCGATGAGGCGTGTCCCATCATCCCGAACGGCACAAGAGTGGCTCTGACACCACCAACGCATTTTGGGCTTAGTTGGATGTGGAGCACATGAAAACTCCACGGTTAAGCGTGCTTAGGTGGAAGTAGTACTAGGATGGGTGACCTCCTGCGAAGTCTCCATCTAGGCAATCAAAAACAAATCCGTGAGCTCTTCGTGGGCAGAGCGGACAATATTGGTGGTGCGAGGGGCAAGATGTTACAGGTGGTATCAGAGTCGAAAGCTATAAGATAGGTGGTTAGATATAACGGGCTAGTAGCATGCTTAGGGTCCCTATACGTGATATTTCTTTACGTGTTTGCACCCTGAATTATACTATTGATTGAAGTAGATTAAATACTATTTAATGATTTAATATTATTCTTGTACACAAAAGCACACACTTAATCCGAGGCTATGCCTCACTCTCAAAATTGTTTTCAAAACTCTAGGACGATTTTTTAATCGGGAAATTCCATAAGAAATCCCAACTTTTCGCTCCCCTCTCCTTGAGGATGATTCATGGGACGGTATGTAGTAACTATAAGAGGAACACACTTGTTTACCGAACCCTTGACACCAAGGCTTGCGAGTCTAAGGAAGTGCAATGCGTATAAATCTCAACCAACCGTGAGACCTAATTGCCTTCCTGGAGTGTTCGGTAAGGGTGTGGAACTTATTAGGCCAAAGCATATCACACCAAACGAAACCGAATCTGCTACCCACATTGTATCAAACGTGGTCATGTGACGATCACACTCTTAAATCAACGATGAGATTTTTGTTTAAATTTTCTTTTTATTTTGTTAAGAAAGAATATTTTTTTTCAAATTATCAATTTCATCAATTCTCTAAGTTAAGATTATTAAAATTTTATTTTGTATTCTCATGAATTTTTCCAAAACTCGAAATTTCACATAGTTAATACAATTTTTCTTTTTCCAAAAACATAATAAATTTTTTAAGTGTCGTCATTGTAGCATGTCTTCTTCCCGCCTTATCTACCATAACCGTCACACCGGCAACTCTGGCCGCAGCATGTCGTCCCGCATTGCTAAAGGCATCGTGGAAGCCCTTCCAACGATCATCTCTCAACTGCAAACTGTGAATGCTTCTTCATCATCCATAACTCCGAACCCAATTGCTTACCCCCTCAAACAATTCAAGAGTGCCAACCCGCCCGAATAGTTCGGTATCGATGGTGCTACCATTATCCTCCAATGGTTCGAATAAATGGAGAGCATATTCCTCCATTGTGAATGTCCTGAGGACAAGGAAACCACTTACACCTCGAGCATGCTAAAAAAGAATGCCCTCAATTGGTGGAACGTTGAGAAGCGCACATTTGGTGCTGAGTTTGACATGGCCTTGCCATGGGATGACCTCAAGAAACTCATGCTCAAGAAGTTTTACCCTAAAGATGAGCTTTGAAAGTTGGAAGAGGAGTTTTGGAATTTGAAACAAGAAAGTAGAAATGACGCCATCTACAACGATCGTTTCCATGAACTGAGCCTTTTCATCCCTCACATGGTCACTCCCCTTGAACGTTCAATCGACAAGTACATCTCGGGTTTGCCTATGCAAATCCAAGATTCTATACTAAGTCGTGACCCTCAAACCCTCCATGATGCCATCACCTTAGCCGGTACCCTCACCGAAAACCACGTTAAGGCCGGGACCTTGAAGCGGAAAAATTCCAAGAATTCTCCCAAACCCGAGTATTCTAAGCCCGAATCTTTCAAGCACAACAACAACTCTACCCACTACCGAAACAATAAAAGAAAGTCCAATTCCCCAAGCTATGTCTTGACCCAATCGCAAACCCAACCCACCAAGAAGCCCTACACAGGACCCCACCCATTATGTGATACGTGTAACTTTCACCATTCGCCTAACCTCAAGTGTCGACAATGCACCCATTGAAATCGATTTGATCACCTCATTACCACATGCGTGAACGCAACCAACTCATGATGCAACCATTTACCTCACCTCTTCCCCAACCCTTACCTTATGCTCAACCTTTTACTCAATCAACCTCAACTATGAGAGCTTGCTACAATTGTGGAGACCCTAACCATTATCGCAATGCATGCCCAAGACTCGCACACATGAACCAAATTCAATCCTACCCAACCCAAACCGCTCAATATCAAGCTTACCAAGCCCAAGTAAATCAACTTCATCCAATCCAAGCTCAACCCATCCTAGCAATTCAAGTCCAACCCATTCAACTAATTCAAGTCAACCAAACCCCGATCAACCAATCAACCTCAAGTGACTAAGCTACTCAAGGACAAGTGTGTTACATCAACGGTTCCCAAGTTAAGCCTAACCCTTTATGAAGACATGCTACGTAAAAGACGTTTCTTTTATTTAGTTCTTTTCATTTAAATCTAATGTATTGACTTCATTAAATCTCCAGTTTTGTTATGAATGAGAATTACGGTTATTTATAATGGTGTTCAATCACTCATTTATTTCTATTTTTTCGTTTAGTGCACTATTTATTATTACACAATTTATTATCTTGATTTAAGTGGTCTATGACCGGTTAATTACCGGGACTATGTGCACGGTGATGTGCATGGTTATTTAATAGTACCGTATTTGTATCATAAACTACCTATGACTGATTCCCTACAAACGTGTTGTAAATTGGGACTATGAACATGTGTTGTACATAGTTATCTAGTAGGTGTCACATGTACAAATTTTATTTCGATATTTTAATACATGGCTACCCAAACCCTCCAAACTCACCTCATCCTCATGGTATTCTTATCTCATCTCATCGACTTTATAATCTTGGTTTTAAACCTTATCTATTATTATACTCGTCGTGTGATTTATTTGAACTTATTTATTATTACGTGAATTTTCTCGTCATCTCAAGTATTTTCTCTACATTGTATGTGTAAGTTACTTATATAACTTCAGAATTTTCCTCTATCTGTTTATTTCATTTTGTTGTTATTACTCTTGATGGTTAACTTCAACAATTTCATCATTTTTTTTATTTATTTTACTAGTTAATTATGTTCATCAATTTTCATTCAATTTTTAGTTCATCGCTCTTGATCAAATGATATGGATTAGAAAAAAAGGTTTTCTTTTACCTTTGTTTTCAAACCGCACAATGGGACGAACCATGTGCATCATGCGACGACCTAAATAATTATGAGTGCACGCGTATTTATCGAAATCCTCGCATGGAACTCATGGTGAATATGGTTGTGTGTCATAACTCGGAACCTAGGGTGAATTTGGGTAACGATACAAATATTGATGTGATAAGGGCATGGTGAATACGCCGCTGGTACATCCTATATATAAGTGTCCTTATCATAATTTTCGTTTGTAACGTTATTCGGGTCACTCGAAAGTCTGTGTTATTTATATTTATGTAAAAAAGGGGGTTTCTCTTGATACTTATTTTCTCTCTTTAGGTTATTTTTTTTCTCTCTTTAATTTTGGGACGAAATTTCCAAAAGTTGTGAATCCTGTAACATTCGTTACTTTTCAAATCTGAAAACCCGACTCGTTTAATTTTTTTATTATTTATATATTTATTCATGTAATATTATTATTACCTGGACTATCGTTGTTCGTCATTAATTTATTAATCACTTTGATAATTAATTATTACCCGACACTCGGTTTTTATTTTGTTCATTAATTAAATCTTTATAACTGTTTGACTTGTACGAAAACCACCCATAACATTTGTTTTTGCACTTTTGTCTCCACACTCAATCATCGAGGACCAATATGCAAACTATAAAATATTATTTATTTATTTATTCTTCTTCTTCTTTCTCTTTCCCTCCTCCTTCTCGTCGACAGCAGCCCCCTCCCCCATTGGTTCATTGATCCGTAATTAGGGTTGAGTTTCATGCAATTAATATCACATATATGATTACTAATCAATCACGCGTTTAACCGACAGTCTAATTGTGGAAAACACCAATCATTGACAGCTAATTCATTAAAAACGAACCGCGGCCAAAATTGCCCCTAAACCACTATAAATACGTAAATATATTTCGATTAAACTTGCCCACACCACCCTCTTTACATTGTGACCTAAACCCCTAAGCTAGTTGCAGTAAACAAAGCCATCAAGAACCCATTTGCCATCAAGCTCCAGCCGCAAACCCTTGTTCTTCGTTCTTTGTCAATCTGTCACCATATTAGGTAATTAAAATATGCATTGAGATCGCTTTTAACCCATGAACAATAACCCTAAACAAATTTTAACAAACAATTATTATATTAATCAATCTAAAGATCTAGGGTTTATTGATAATCTGGGTTCTGCACATGCTGGTTATATTTTCTTTCTATCTGTATTAATCACAAATTAACACACCAGCCTGATGGTTGGTGCGTGTGTGGTTAGTCATCTGGAACCGGTACAAGCGCGGGTTCGAGCCCCCTGGACACGGTTATGTAATTTATTTTTCTTAATTATTTTTCCTTTATTATAATTAATATTACTTGTAAATATCAAGTGATAAATGTTATTTTTTTCAAAACCAAACCTCAAAGTCTCATGAAACCTGGCTTTATAGTTTTATTTTTTTTAAAACCTTTTTAATCACATTTTTTACATTTGCTATATATAATTCAATATTAAATAAACGTTAGCTTAATAAACCAAACTATTTTAGATTGTTCATAATAAATTTTCTTTTAAACCTCCACGTAAATGTATATGTATTACATAATATTTATCTTATTTATCAAAAATAATTAACAAAAATTGATAGTTAAATAAAAATAATAATAATAATAATAGTAATAATAATAATAATAAAAATAATAGTAATAATAATAACATTAACAATCACAATAACCGTATGAATATGATAATAAGATTAATTACATAGTAATAACCTCATTGAAATCCAAGACCCGTCATAAGTCTTGTAATACAATATGTTTATAACAATTTTTATATTATCGTTAACAAATAGGGCCTTCTTCGACGAACCTCGAAGAACTTGACCGTTTTCCATGCTAGCGTTTTCTTTTATTATCTCGTCCTCGTTTACCTTATTCTCAAAGGTGAGTTTACATAACCCCCATTTTCATCTTTTAAATTTTGGTGGTGGCATGTATACCCTATTTAAATTTACTCATTCTTTTTATTTCCACATTTGTTTAAAACACAATTCAATATATGTGTATGTGTGATTATTCCATACTATATGATAATGCTCTATGTGCTTAATTGTTTATTTTATGTTTGGTGGTTGGTATCTCATCCTCATATATCATCATCTAGTATGATCATACACTTACTCAAGTACCTTGATTTCGTATCAATAAGAACGGGTCCATGTAACATCCCGAAATTTTCAAAATGATATTAATTATATTACTTAATAATAGAGGGAAAGTTTACTCGGGTTATCGGGAAATAAATAAATAGAGTAGGAGTTGGTATGGGTCGGGCTGGTGTTGGGTAATGGATATGGGTTATGGACTTTGGTTATGAAAGAAGGAAGGAGAGTCCATTGGCTTAAACCCATGATCCCTAAATATAAATACCATTAATCACCATTTAATCCTCATTCTCACATATTCCATACACCACCAAAACACACACAACCCGAACCAAGATCCGAAGGCGAAAACCCAAGCTTGTTGGTGCTGGAACGTCGTGACGGACCAAAACAACATCAAGGCTTAACCGTGTTCGTAGTTCGACTCGTTCAAGGTACGTTTATAGTTAGAAATCGTTCGTGTAGGTTCGGGTTGATTGAGAAATGATAGATCTGAGTTTGTATGGTAAAAACGAGTCCAACAAAGCTAATCTTACTGAAAATGGTTATGATTTGATGGGTTAATCGATTGATAAAAAGAACCCGTAACCTATATGCCTAAATCGCACCCTTTAAACATCGATGTTAGGTCGATTTGATGGTTGGGGTTTGTAGGCGCTGGTTAGACGATTACGTGGATACCTAAATCGAGTTATTTGGTTAAGAAACGAAGGTGATTAAGGGATTTAAGAACGAACAGTAGCTGCAGACGACAACTTCGCCTGCAAGCTAACTTCGCCTGATGAACTTCACCTGCAAGCTAAGTTCGCCTGATGACAACTTCGCCTAAAGCCAAGTTCGCCTGATGACAACTTCGCCTAAAGCCAAGTTCGCCTGATGACAACTTCGCCTAAAGCTAAGTTCGCCTAAGGTTTAACTTCGCCTAAAGCTAAGTTCGCCTAAGGTTTAACTTCGCCTAAAGCTAAGTTCGCCTAAGGTTTAACTTCGCCTAAAGTCAAGTTCGATTAGAGAATAGATTAAAACGATAAGTAAAAGTAAGCTAATACTAGGCCACCAGATTAGATCAGGCGAGTATTGATACGTGTAACTTATACAGTTAGCCGAGCTCAGTTAAAGAAGGGATTTACAACTATCAGAGGAAGAAGCAGAGTTCATGTGAGTTTCTAGCCCCATTCCTTGTTATGTTTTCGGGGCTGTGTGCATACTCGATGTGTTGTTAATACATTTATCCTAAGTGATAAGTGTATGCCATATGTGATATATGTGATGGATATGAATGATTGCTTGTCGGTACGCGAACGATCTTCGGATATTGCGCGTACTGTCAGGTTAAAAATAAAGGTACGAATATTATATATCGAAGATGTATGAATATTACAAATGAATACTTGTCGGGGCGTAAACGATCTTCGGATATTGCACGTAACGACAAGGGGTATGGTTGTTAAATGAAGGATGTAAAGAACGCCTAGAATGTTTTTATGCTATAATGTAATTATTGTATATGTGAAGTATGTGTATACATGTACACGAATGGTATGTGAGTTCTACGTTCGACATAGTAAGTTAGGATGGCAAATCCCTCTAGTTTCTGTCGGACATAGACTCGGCTGGTGATGGCGTAGTTAAGGACTGCGAGCCTTATACGTGATGTAGATGATAGATATAAATGTAGATAGAGACGGTAGGCCTTATACGTGTTATAGGAGATAGACGCCAACGTAGATAAGGACGGCGAACCTTATACGTAACGTAGATAAAGACTGCGGACCTTATACGTAATATAGGTAGGCGTCAGCACAGGAAAGGACTGTGGACCTTATACGTGCTTTAGCATGGGGGAGGACTGCGGACCTCGTACGTGCTATGAATTAGGTTGCAACATAGGGAAGGATCGTGGACCTTGTACGTGTTGTGGATGTATGATGGTATAGGGAAGGATCGCGGACCTTGTACGTACCATGAATGGTGAACATAGGTAAGGACGGCGGACCTTTTACGTGTTCACGACCTTGAGTACAGGTATAGACGGCGGACTATGAACGTACTCTCGGTAGACTGAGGTTAGTGATTGTAGATATGTATGTACGTATGGTAGTAACTATGTATGTAGAACAGAAGGGTAATTGGTTAAGTATGGATATGTATCTTCAGATATGTATGTATGTGTATGTATTGTGTGGCGTCCGATTAACTAGAACTCACTCAGCGTAGCTGACTTTTAGTATGTACGCAGGTGAGTAGGATGAGGCAGCTCGCTTGAGGAGACACGTGGCACTGAATAAGAGGCTGGCATCGGAAGACTCAAGACGTTTAAGTTAAATGTTTCGATTATTTTGAAAGACAAAATGATGTTTTAAGACAAGACGTGTTTTGTTATGAAATGTTTATGAAAGTTTTTATATTTCATGAAAGTTTTAATGAACTCTGAATTGTACGAACTGTGTTTATGAGTAAATCCGATGTTAAAGTAGGGCTACCGGGTTCGGGGCCTTACAAGTTGGTATCAGAGCATAAGTTCGAGAGATTTAAGCATCCTACATGCTTAGACTCGAACAGAGAATGAGATTTAAAATGAGAAAGAAAGAAGATGCCAGTTCAAGATAGCCATGTGTCACACAAGCAAGCTCAGTAAAGGTAAAGTGTATGGTAAATGGTGTATGTTAATGTTGGCTTATTTGCTAAATGAAGAATGAGTGCAGGTTAGGGATAGGAATAATTGATTGTTTGATTTGACTAACTGCTTAAGTAGAACCAGCACAAAGAGACTCATAAAGGGAAGTGTATAGGACACGGAAAGCAACGTGATCAGCTAGTCACAGCTGGCCACTGTTATTACCTGTTAGCCTTGCTATCCTTGTACTAAATAGTTCTTTGAGTGATGATGTTTGTGTTTTCCCATTTAGAATACTAATGGCTGGAGCAAGAAGGTTTGTTGGTAAAGGAGGTCACACTGGACGTCCTCTTGGAATACGCGTTGTCCGAGAACCTTCTGAAGAACTAGTTACTACCACGAAAAAGAAGAAAAGTGAAACTTTGCAAGGACCAAGCAGCAATGAAGGGTATCATCTGGATCCTGTTGCTCAATTTGCCATTTCTTACGCTGTAGCTGCTGCAGAGAAGAAATTTCGTACTGACAAGTCTGCCGAAAACCATGCAAGGGCCACTGAGAAGGCAGGAGAAGACGGTAAGAAGGGTGATGATGATAAGGGAGGAGCGAAAGGAACCAAAAGATCTGTAGATGTCGTGGAGTATGCGGGGAAAAAGATACCAAAGGTTGCGGGGAGGGAAACATGCAAAGTGTGCGGGAAGATGCACATAGGAGAATGCAAGGCTGGTCCAAATCAGTGCTACCGATGTGGGAAGAAGGGACACATAACTCGTGATTGCACCGAGGACCAGAAATGTTATAGGTGTGGTAAGTCGTCACTTAGCTAGAGATTGTGGGGGAACAATAACGGTGGAGGAAAAGAAGGAAAAGAAATGGGCTACCTCTGCTAAGCGGTCTGGCGAGATGGTGACAACAACTGATGAGAGGAAGGCCAAGGTTGGGAACAAGGATGCATGTAAGACATGTGGGCGAGTGCACCAGGGAGAATGCAGGACTGGGACAGACAGGTGCTATCGGTGTAGAAAGAGTGGGCATTACTCCCGAGAATGCCCTGATCGTCCAAAGTGCTTCAAATGCGGAAAAGCTGACCACATGGCTAGGGATTGCAAGGAATCAGGGGCGGGAGGTGCGAAAGGATAAAGACTTGGGAAACTGCAGAGAGGAACACCTGATGAAGGAATAATTGCTCATGCAATGGTTTTATTAAGTTACTTTTGCTTAAGGACTTGTTTTGTGTTAAGGTTTAAAACTTATGTTTATCAGTGACGTGTAATATATTGAGTTTGGTTATGAATGATTATTATGCTATGATGAAAGGTTGTTTTAGACAATAGTGTTAAAAGTACTAATCGAAGCCTTGGAAGGATGAGATGAGTCTTGGTACATCGAGGGTCTCATGGACGAGCTACCTTAAATAGCTAAAACACATGACCACCATTCGATGACTACAAGTCAGGAGTAAGAAGGATAACTCAGAAAGCAAAGACGATTCAATAAAGTGTGTAAATATAAGAAGTTTTCCTTTTATATGGAATAAGTTAGGTTTCGGGGACGAAACCTCTTTAAGGAGGGAAGACTTGTAACATCCCGAAATTTTCAAAATGATATTAATTATATTACTTAATAATAGAGGGAAAGTTTACTCCGGTTATCGGGAAATAAATAAATAGAGTAGGAGTTGGTATGGGTCGGGCTAGTGTTGGGTAATGGATATGGGTTATGGACTTTGGTTATGAAAGAAGGAAGGAGAGTCCATGGGCTTAAGCCCATGATCCCTAAATATAAATACCATTAATCACCATTTAATCCTCATTCTCACATATTCCATACACCACCAAAACACACACAACCCGAACCAAGATCCGAAGGCGAAAACCCGAGCTTGTTGGTGCTGGAACGTCGTGACGGACCAAAACAACATCAAGGCTTAACCGTGTTCGTAGTTCGACTCGTTCAAGGTACGTTTATAGTTAGAAATCGTTCGTGTAGGTTCGGGTTGATTGAGAAATGATAGATCTGAGTTTGTATGGTAAAAACGAGTCCAACAAAGCTAATCTTACTGAAAATGGTTATGATTTGATGGGTTAATCGATTGATAAAAAGAACCCGTAACCTATATGCCTAAATCGCACCCTTTAAACATCGATGTTAGGTCGATTTGATGGTTGGGGTTTGTAGGCGCTGGTCAGACGATTACGTGGATACCTAAATCGAGTTATTTGGTTAAGAAACGAAGGTGATTAAGGGATTTAAGAACGAACAGTAGCTGCAGACGACAACTTCGCCTGCAAGCTAACTTCGCCTGATGAACTTCGCCTGCAAGCTAAGTTCGCCTGATGACAACTTCGCCTAAAGCCAAGTTCGCCTGATGACAACTTCGCCTAAAGCCAAGTTCGCCTGATGACAACTTCGCCTAAAGCCAAGTTCGCCTGATGACAACTTCGCCTAAAGCTAAGTTCGCCTAAGGTTTAACTTCGCCTAAAGCTAAGTTCGCCTAAGGTTTAACTTCGCCTAAAGTCAAGTTCGATTAGAGAATAGATTAAAACGATAAGTAAAAGTAAGCTAATACTAGGCCACCAGATTAGATCAGGCGAGTATTGATACGTGTAACTTATACAGTCAGCCGAGCTCAGTTAAAGAAGGGATTTACAACTATCAGAGGAAGAAGCAGAGTTCAGGTGAGTTTCTAGCCTAAGGTTTAGCTCGCTTGAGGAGACACGTGGCACTGAATAAGAGGCTGGCATCGGAAGACTCAAGACGTTTAAGTTAAATGTTTCGATTATTTTGAAAGACAAAATGATGTTTTAAGACAAGACGTGTTTTGTTTTGAAATGTTTATGAAAGTTTTTATATTCCGCGAAAGTTTTAATGAACTCTGAATTGTACGAACTGTGTTTATGAATAAATCCGACGTTAAAGTAGGGCTACCGGGTTCGGGGCCTTACAGTCCACATCTATTTAGTTGTTTACATTTTCATAAGAATTGTAATACTCATCATTTACATATGAATTATGATTTATATATATATATAACTAAAGCTTATGTATTCTCACCAACATTCGTGTTGAAAAACTCTATTTTTATACATGCTACTGGTACAAGTAATTTACATTGTTTAAGATCGAAGAAATTAGTTTTAGCTTAGGATATTACTCAAAATACAAAAGCATGATGTAATTGTCTCTTATTATTAAATTTGTGTACTTGTTTGATGTTAATGAAATTAAATAATTGTTGTCACTTTAATCAGTGTCATTTGAGCTACTGTCCAATCAATACGTTACGCCCCGGCATGTTCCGCCGCCTTTAGTCGGGGTGTGACCATATATATAATATATACTAGCAGAAACTCGTGTGATACGGTGGCAGCAACAATTTACAACGCAATACTCATTTGGTGTTATTATCAATCTTTTCATGATATATTGTATAATATGTTTGTTTTGTTATTTGTAGAATGGGTGTGTTCTATCTATATTGTGTGGTTAGACATCTTTGAGAAATTTGCATCTTTTTGGTTGACGGCATTACTAATATGTCTATAAATTTGGAAAGTCTAAAATGTCTTTATAATTTTAGCTAATAGAAAAATAATTCAATGCTCAGCCAAAATATTGAAATAACATACAAATGTGCAAAAGTGGTTGTTGCAAAAGAAATCAAAAATCATACCAAAACGTCTTCAAAATGGGGCCAATGTTGAAGGCTTACCTTCATCAATCGAGTAAGTGATAGAACATTAAACATAGGGTAATCTGTCATTTTCATTATATCAACGCTTCCCAGTTTAGGTGTTTTGGTAAATTCCAAATGACCAATGAACCATCCTCAATAAACTCAAGAATATCTACTTTGTAAAGCAACGTCATTCCAAATTTGAGCATATACGCCTCTCAGCTATGGTTTCTTGTAACATTACTTAATTGATGTGGTTGCTTCATCCAACACAATATCTTGCTACACCTTAAAAAAGCACACCCTAAGCTAAACAACAGCCTTTGCCTCATGCTCCTTTGTGATGAAGCAATAAAAGGTCAACTGTCTTTCAAGTCTTTCTGTCCCTATTCACAAATAAACAAAAAGTCAACATATGTCAAAATGTTCAAACCGATAACATCAACATTAAAAAGATTAAATTAAATTGATGAAAAAAATGAAGTTGTGGTGTGAAATCAGTGAGTGCGTGTACTTCCTTTTGCGTTTTGGCTTTCAATTCAACTTCTTCCTCGTCTCGTTCTAAAAAAGATCCTTAATTCTGAAATTTTAACAATGATATTATAGGATAACAAGTAGGTAAAAAGAATCATTCATATTATTTAGCAACAATGAATTTTAATTATTATATGAAGACATGCCAATGACGCCCTGCTTGCGGTGCGCGCATATAATGTATATATGTGTGAACCCTCAGGTGGGCAAAAGTAAAATTGCACTAATTTTGACATTATTTTACTAATCTCATGAAAATAACGTTAAAAGTGGCGGAAGGTTAATCAGGCATCATGTGGTGGCGTTGATAGCCGAAAGACAAGGGCACATGCACCAATCAGCCGGTGTCCCGATGATTGAGTGCTATGTGCCTTATGTCCAAGGCTTGATGCAAAACTACTATCGAGCCGGGGGTCTCACCGGAAGCAGTCTCTATATCCCTATGGGATAGAGGTAAGGCTGTCTACATCTTACCCTCCTCAGACCCTACCATAGCATTGCTATTGGTGGGATATACTGAGTACGATGATGATGATGATGATATGAAGACATGCCAATGTGGACGCTTCATGTGGGCTTAACCATGCCAGAGAAGTTTGATAATAATAACTACAAATGTATTGCATTATGACAGATTCACATACCTAGAGTTTTGTTTTTGGGTAGTAAAAGATAACACTATAACTCTATCATGGCTCCTGGCCTTTCATGAACCCAACTGGTTATTGCTAATTTTGGCCTTGTTGCAAGTTCTAATATGCATTGGCTATTGTCTGTGAACCACCTCCATGAACCCACATTGGAGAGTTTTCCTTTTGACAAAATTTTAAAAACATAGGTTATAAAGAGTGAAGCTTCAAAGAATTTTTGACATGCATCATGTTGTTAATATGGGAAACAATTATATAAGCATGCCAACAGTGTAAAGTATGTTTATGCTTGTTTATTTAATAAACGAACATGCACACAAAACTTTGTATATTAAGTAAAACAAACAAACATAAATACTTGTGTCATTCGTCCAATTATGCATGTGAGCGTTTGTTTACCTTTGTTCGCTTCGGTTTTGTTTATATCCGTTCCTGTACCTTCGTTCAACTATTATTTATACTTAAATGTAAAGTTATCAACTAACCAGGTCCAAACGAAAAGACATACCAGCTCCAACAGTTTGCTAGATGAAAGAATCCAAGGAACCCGTCCCCTTATCTAATCCAAGGAGCCCAATCGTTTTGCAACAAGCATCTGTGCTGAAACAATTCATAAAAAGCTTTATAAACATGGACATGCAAGCTGCGTCAGGGATGTGACAATTTGCACAGCAGTACCCTGAAAGATCAGGTAATTCCATTTTCTACAAATTTTAAATAAATATAAGTTGAAGGCAATACAGCATTAAAATATAATAATTGTATGGAGACTTACAACACTTGTCGTGAGGCACTTCTTCCACTTTCGGTCATCTGCACAGAATAAAGGACACTGCTACACGTGTCATCTATTGGTTATACTATAAAGGTGTCACAAGATCAAACAAGTTGTATTATGCAACAAAATTATTACGGGTCAGAAAATAATCAAAAGTTGACTTTCAAAAGTCAAACTGCAAAATTTTGACAATTTTGCACACACAGTTAGAAGTTTAGAACCATACATAACGATATAGAGTATCATTTTAATCTCTAAGTTAAGTTTACAAAAAGAAACAAAATCACACAAATCTTTTTAAACTAATATACAAATCGTTTTAATAACCAAATGTTTGTCCAACTCGAAACAAGCCGGAACTAGACAACCCCGAGCCTATGATGAATGTAAGGCCCCGTTACTGGTGCCCTACGTTGGACGTTGGATTCACTCATAAACGCAGTTCTAAACATCAGAGTTAATTAAAACTTTCACGGAATATAGAAACTTTCATTTGATATTACATATTACATCATAAACATGTTTTAAACAAACATTTATAGTCGTTAAAAACATAAGACATAGTCTATAAACATCAAAACATTTCTTTGAGATGCCCGTATCTTCAATTCCATGCCATGTGTCCTCAGCAAGCGAGCTGCCTCATCCTAGTCACCTGCGTGCATACTAAAAGTCAGCTACGCTGAGTGAGTTCTAGTTAATCAGGTAACATACAATACATTCACATATTTATACCTACGCATCCGAAGATACATATTATATAACTTGCTTACTTTTCTTTCATAAATATATTACCATATACCTTCTTTCATTCATTCTTTCCTTTTCTATCATTTCTTTATATTAAACTTTTCGTTACATAATTCTACGTTTAAATAGCATTACGTCCTACTGCCTCGAGTATTATTAGGGCCCTTCCTCGAGTATTATTAAGGCTAGGTTCCCTTTCTGCCTCGAATATTATTAGGGCTCAGTTCCCTTTCTGCCTCGAGTATAATTAGGGCTCGGTTCCCTTCTTCCATACAACCATACCATACTTGTCTATATATATTCATAATCATAACTTCCATACATACATACATACATCATTCATACATCATATATAGCAATCATATCTTTAAAACTACCACCTGGCGGTACATGCAATATCCGAAGATCGTTCACGCACTATCAAGAATTCATTCATACATAATCATACAAGGCATACACTTACCACTTAAGGTAAGTGTATTAACTAATCACAACGAGTATGCACACAACCCTAAAAACATAACAAGGAAGTGGGGCAGGGGCTAGAAACTCACCTAGATCCTATTTCGTTCTCCGTTAATCGTTAATCCTTTCCTTAACTGAGCTCTGCTAACTGTATATTAATCACATATATCAATACTCGTCCTAATCACATTATTCAAGTTCATCCAAAATGGCAAAGTCTGGTCTAATCTAATGGTCTTGTTTTAGATTACATTTTACTTAGAATATTTATCCTTAACCCTAATGTATTTGAAAATAGGGGTTTCAATTACTTTAATATTCTTTCTTTCTTGCATTCAAGTCTCTCCACGTATAATATCATGTATACCGTATTCGGGTTTATACAATGTATCTTACATGCATAGAGTATTCGAGTTATCAAGAGTATCATCTGCTGTATGCATGAGGGTGTATACATGTATGCATATGCATGCATGTGTTTCATGTATACGATGCATTCATGTATTCAAATAGATATGATATATGGGAACCCATGCATTGTATGCGAACTTCCCAAGAACTTACATTGTGTTCGAGCCTTAATGTATGTGAGTATCATGCATGAAATCGAATAACCAACTTGTATTCGAACTAAGTAAGTGTAATCGAGTCTTACATGTATGCGAGTGTACATGTATTCAACTCATTGTATGCGACTGGTTACATGTATTCGAGTTCTCCCTTGTAATCGGGTATATACTTATGTGCGATCTGCCCATTCTAAACGACTCTCAATATGTAATCGATTGTCAAGATGTATTCGAGTTTAATCTAGTAAGCGAGTTGATTCCTTGTATTTGATTGTCCCCTAGTAATCGAACTTATCAATGTAATCGACCACCTCAATTGTATTCGAGGTTGGCATTGTAATCGACCCATGTATTGTATTTGACTGGTCTAAATGTAAGCGAACTTGACATGTATTCAACCAACCTTAATGTATTCGAAATTTACATGTAATCGATTTCCATAATATGATCGACTATCTCCTTGTGTAAGCAAGTTTACCCTTTGTAATCGAGTGTGGATAGTGTAATCTAACCATCCAAATGTAATTGACCATAAGGCATGTAATCGAACAAGCAGATGGCTCCTGTTGCATTTGAATGGGCCAAAATCCATGGGTTTGGTCCTTAAAACCTCTAGCCTTTTATGTTTCAAAGCTTAAACCTTTATTATGATATTACCTTACCCGTAAATGTTCCCTTGACCATTTCCAGCTAAGTTTAGACCTTTATGGCTAAAACCGTTCAAGGCTAGACCTAGGGTTTCTTTTATGAGCCGTTCATAACCATAAGTTCATTAAGTCCATTTTAATCGTCAAGTTTGCAACTTTATGATTTATCTAGACCCGATCTACTCTATGTTTAAATTTCATGGCCAACCGTTCATAAAAACAAAATCTTTAAGATCAAGAAAATACCCTCTATACGGATATTAGATCATGGCTTGCTATGGTTACAACAACAATCTTGTATCTTTCTTAGGTATCCAAGATTTATAAGAATCCAAGCCTGTTTGGCCTCGGATCCTTCTTATTTTGCTCGCGGCCGTAGGTTGTATTGGTGTGTGTGTGTGTGTGTGTGTTTTGAGTGTGTAGAAATTAAGATGGAGAGAAATGAGGGTTTTAGGGTTTTAGGGAGGTTTAAGGGAGTATTTACACTCTTTTAAGCCCATAGACCTAAGGCCCATCCCATCCCTTATTCCATTTTTTCCCACCCAAGTTCATACTTTCTTTATATTTAATGTTAATTAAATATTAACACACGTTTCATAAACATAAATTTCCTTTATTTAATGTTAGAAAATTTAGGATGTTACAAGTCTTCCCTACTTAAAGAGGTTTCCTCCTCGAAACCTAACTATTACTTAAACAAATCCGGGTAAAACTTATGCGTCTCATCCTCAGCTTCCCAAGTAGCGCCCGATCCTTTGTGATGCTTCCATATCACTTTCACCAAGGGTATTACCTTGTGATGAAGTTACTTCTCCTTGCAATCAACTATCTCTATGGGTTGCTCAATGTAGTTTAATCGTTCATCAACCTCATTATCTACTAATGGCACGAGAGATGTGTCATCAGCTAGACATTTTCTCAGATGAGAAACATGGAAGGTTGAATGAATTCCTTCTAACTCCTCAGGTAAATCTAGCTAGTAAGCCACTTCACCCACACATTCTATAATCTTGAACGGTCCAATATACCTCGGGCTCTACTTTCCTTTTTTCCTAAAAAGAATAATTCCTTTCTAAGGCGAGACCTTGTGCATCACGATGTCGCCAACGTCAAACTCAATCGGTCGTTGCCGCTTATCAGCATATGACTTCTGACGGTCTTGAGCAACTTTCATACTTGCCTTGATCTGATCAGTTTTTAAAGAGGTTTCTTGCACAACCTCTAGACTTACGAGCTCTTTCTGACCAATCTCTCCCAAACATATAGGAGTTCTATAACGTCTTCCATACAACATTTCAAATGGGGGTATACCAATATATGAATGGTAGCTATTGTTATAAGAGAATTCTGCCAGATGCAGATGATCATCCCAACTTCCTCCAATGTCTAAAACACAAGCACGTAGCATATCCTCAAGGGTTTGAATCGTCCTCTCAAACTCTCCATCTGTTTGAGGATGATATGTCGTACTAATGTTCAACCTTATTCCCATAGCTTCATGGAACTTCTTCCAGAATCTCAAAGTAAAACGAGTATCCCTGACAGACACAATCGACAGTGGCACTTCGTGCTTAGTTACAACCTCTTTTATGAACAAGCTTGCTAACGTTTCCGATGAGATAGCCTCTCATATAAGCAGAAAGTGAGTACTCTTGGTCAAGCGGTCCACTATCACCCAGATGGTATCATGATGCTTAGCTGTACGAGGTAGCTTAGTTATGAAATCCATGGTGATGTGTTCCCATTTCATTTCTGGTATCTCTAAAGGTTGCACCTTTCCATAAGGCTTTTGATGCTCTGCTTTTACTTGTAAACAAGTTAAGCACTTATTGAAATATTCTACCACGTCATTCTTCATTCCTGGCCACCAGTAATCTCTTTTCAATACCTGATACATCTTGGTGGATTCTGGATGAATCGAGCATCTCGATTTGTGAGCTTCGTCTAAGATTCGACCTCTGAGATCCCCATGGAATGGTATCCACATACGGTAGAATCTGATCTTAACACCATTAACGTTTTCCATCAGTTCGTCTTGTTGCCCAACAATTCTTTCCATCTTCATTAGTTAATCATCCGCAAGCACCTCAGACGGTACCTTGATGATTTCTTCAAAGAGATCTGAGCGAACAATCAGCTTATACGACTTCACCGTTGCAATGACTTCCTCGTTCTTACGACTTAGCGCATCAGCGACCACATTAGCCTTCCCAAGGTAGTACTTGATATCGCAGTCGCAGTCCTTTATCAACTCTAACCATCTCCTCTGCCTCATATCATTTCTTTCTGCTCGAAGAAGTACTTTAAACTCTTATGATCTGTGTAAATAGTACACTTGGTACCATACAGATAATGTCTCCATTTCTTGAGAGCATGTACTACTGCTGCTAGCTCTAAATCATGTGTCGGATAAGTACTCTCGTGAACTTTGAACTGTCTGGACGCATAACCTATCACTTTTCCTCGTTGAATCAACACACAACCTAACCCACGATGTGAAGCATCAGTACAAACAACCAAATCCTCATCACCATCGGGTAAGCTTGCGTGATTCTTTTCTTTAATTCCGCAAAAGCTTCTTCCTGAAACCTACCCCAACTGAATACTATCGACTTTCGGGTTATACCGGTCAACGATGTGGCTATCTTGGAGTAGCCCTCGATGAATCTTCTATAGTAGCCAGCTAACCCTAAGAAGCTTCATATATCCGTCGGATTCTGCGGAGTCTTCCAATTCGTTATTGCCTCAATCTTAGCTGGGTCCACGATAATCCCTTCAGGATTTATCACGTGATGTAGAGACTGCACTTCTCGCAACCAGAATGGGCATTTTGAAAACTTAGCAAATAGCTTCTCTTACTTTACTTCCCTCAGATGCTAAGCATGATCAGACGCGCTCTTTGAATAAATCAATATATCATCGATGAAAACAATAACTGACTTATCCAACATAGGAAGACGCACCCTATTCATCATATCCATAAATACTGTAGGAGCATTTTGTTAGACCGAATGACATCACGAGGAACTCGTAGTGTCCATACCGCGTCCGAAACGCCATTTTAGGGATGTCTGCCTCTTTCACTTTCAGCTGATGATAGCCTGATCTGAGATCTATTCGTAAGAACCAACTTGAACCTTGCAGTTGGTCAAATAAATCATCAATCTGTGGCAACGGATATCTATTCTTCACCGAAATCTTGTTCAACTCACGATAGTCTATGCACATTCTCATACTTCCATCTTTCCTCTTAACAAATATCACAGGTGCGCCCCACGGGGAAACACTTGGTCTTATAAAACCTTTGTCGAGGAGTTTTTGTAGCTGGGACATCAATTCTTTTATCTCGGACGGCGCTAGGCGGTAAGGTTCTTTGGTGACAGGCTGGGCTCCTGGTATTAAATCTATCTGGAATTCTATCTCTCGTTCCAGTGACAACCACGGAAGATCCTTAGGGAATACTTCTGGGTAGTCTCACACGATAGGAACATCTTTCATTTATTTTGCCTCGTCCGTAGCGTTGACAACATACGCAAGGTAGGCACCGCACCCTTGTCGTAACATACCTTCGGCCTTTATCATCGAAATGATATAAAGCCCTGAACTTTCCTTATCACCATAAACCGTCACCGTACTACCATCCAAGGACTTTAACCTTATTATCCTACTCTTACAGAATATTTGAGCTTCAAACTCAGATCACCAATCCATTTCCAAAACCACATCAAACCCTCCTAAGGTCATAACATACAAGGTAACAGGGAACTCATGTCCCTCTAACTCTATCTTATAGTCCTTAACCATTTTCATTATTTTAACCGAGGTGTCACAAGAGGTTTCTACAATAAAAGTTTCAGACACTAGTCAACATTTCATTTTAGCTAATATACTAAATGGTGTGGCTACAAAACTTTTGTTGGCACCTGAATCAAATAATACTGAAGCGGAAATACCGTTTACTAGAAACGTACCTGTCACGACATCTGGAATCTGCTTGCCTGCTCTTGAGTCAACATGTAGGCCCTGGTCCTTGATCTAGCTTGTTTCGCATCCTTCTTTCCACTTCCTCCAGCTTCACTCTCAGTGCATTACCTTGCAAAATGACCCGTCTTACCGCACTTATTTAATTCGGACTTTGCGGTACAATCTGGAGCATAATGCCCCACCTTTCCGCACTTGTAACAAGCATTCGTACCAAACTTTCACTCACCAGCATTACTCTTTCAACACTTATAACAAATGTCTGAACCCGTACTTCATCGGTACTCACCACCGTGCATCTTGCCACAAGTCTTACACGACTTCCTCTCCCACACTCTCGGCTTCTTATCCTTAGGGTTCCAAAACTGAGTACCTAGGCGTTTGACATGACCGACCCACTTCTTATCCTTCTTTTCTTTCACCAACACCACATCATCCACAGCCAAGTCATCTTAAACCATCTCAGCGATTTCCACTGCTGAGACAAACGTAGCAGGTTTATTTTCCCTGGCTAGCGTGCGGGCATTCTGTGACAGTCCCCTCATATAGCATTTGATCCTCTTGGCCTTGGTGTTAACCATATCAGGCACCAATCTAGACATTCGGTTGAATTCAGTACTGTATTCGCGGTGTGTCATCTTACTCACCTTCAGACTCAAGAACTTCATTTCAACCCTTTCAACCTCCGCGTCAGCACAAAACCTCTTCATTACCAACTCCTTCAGATCATTCCGTCTCATGGCTTTAATCTCTTCCCAACTCTTCCTCTACTCAACCGACTCCCACCAGTACATTGCCTCATCACCGAATGATTGGGTACCATAACCCACAGCTTGGTCGGGATGGCATTCGCTAATTCGGATAACCTTATCCATTCATTGGAGATTAGCGATTGCGTCTCCCAAACCAGTCAGCTTCGTCGGGTCACAACCTTTGAAGGACTTGTAGTCACACCCACCTTGGCCTCTCTTCCTACCATAAACCTTTACCGACTTAACCTCACTCGAGTCCTCCTTCTCTCTTTCGACATCTTTCTTACTCTTCTTTCCTGACTTCTCGGCGGTTCTTCCATGGCTTCTAGCATACCCTTCAGGACTCAAGTCCTTCACAGCAGCGGCTACAGCTTGAACAATGGCTGCTTGAACTGCAGGGTCAAGCTGTTACCCTTCGTTGTTGCTCGGGTTTCGCCCCGCTGTGCTTCCTTCTTCCCCTATGTTAGAAGCTGATTCTACAGAAAGTTGTCAGACAATTCGTGGCCTGCCACGACATCCAGTATGGCCTCCTATTTCAACAATTGCCCTAGTTCCAGCCATCGTATTTTGGAAGGGGAAAACACAAACATCATCACTTAAGGAACTATTTAGTACAAGGATAGTAAGGCTAACAGGTAATAATAGTGGCCAACTGTGGTAACTTATCACGTTACTTTCCATGTCCTATACACTTCCCTTTATGAGTCTATTTGTGTTAAGTTCTACTTTTTAACAGTAAATCAATCAATTAATCCTATCGCTAACATTCACATATCCTTTCCTTAGTAATTAAGCTAACATTATCGTACATTATTTAATCATACCTTTACCTTTACTGAGTTTGCTTGAGTGACACATGGTTATCTTGAACTGACATCTTCTTTATTTTCTTACTTTAATCCCATTCTATGTTCTAGTCTAAGCATGTAGGATGCTTAATTCTCTCGAACTTTGCTCTGATACCAACTTGTAAGGCCCCGTTACCGGTGCCCTACGTTAGACGTTGGATTCACTCATAAACGCAGTTCTAAACATCAGAGTTAATCAAAACTTTTGCGGAATATAGAAACTTTCATTTGATATTACATATTACTTCATAAACATGTCTTAAACAAACATTCATAGCCGTTAAAAACATAAGACATAGTCTTTAAACATCATAACATTTTTTTTGAGATGCCAGTATCTTCAATTCCATGCCATGTGCCCTCATCAAGCGAGCTGCCTCATCCTACTCATCTGCGTGCATACTAAAAGTCAGCTACGCTGAGTGAGTTCAAGTTAATCAGGTAACATACAATACATTCACATATTTATACCTACGCATCCGAAGATACATATTATATAACCTACTTAATTTTCTTTCATACATATATTACCATATACCTTCTTGCTTTCTTTCATTCTTTTCTTTTCTATCATTCCTTTATATTAAACTTTTCTTTACATAATTCTACGTTTCAAAGAGCATTACGCCATACTACCCAAGTATTATTAGGGCCCGGTTCCCTTTCTACCTTGGGTATTATTAGGGCTCGGTTCCCTTTCTGCCTTGAGTATTATTAGGGCTCGGTTCCTTTTCGACCTCAAGTATTATTAGGGATCGGTTCCCTTCTTTCATACAACCATACCGTACTTGTCTATATATATTCATAATCATAACTTCCATACATACATACATACATACATCATTCATACATCATATATAGCAATCATATCATTAAACTACCACCTGGCAGTACATCCAATATCCGAATATCGTTCACGCACCGTCAAGCATTCATTCATACATAATCATACAAGGCATGCACTTACCACTTTAGGTAAGTGTATTAACTAATCACAACGAGTATGCACACAGCTCCGAAAACATAACAAGAAAGTGGGGCTAGAAACTCACCTAGATCTTGTTTCGTTCTCCGTTAATCGTTAATCCTTTCCTTAACTAAGCTCTGCTAACTATATATTAATCACATGCATCAATACTCGTCCTAATCACATTATTCAAGTACAGCCAAAATGGCTAAGTCTGGTCTAATCTAATGCTCTTGTTTTAGATTACATTGTACTTAGAATATCTATCCTTAATCCTAATGTTTTAGATTAGATGGCTATGTCTGGTCTAATCTAATATTTTTTCTTTCTTGCATTCAAGTCTCTCCACGTATACTATCATGTATACCGTATTCGGGTTTATACAATGTATCTTACATGCATAAAGTATTCGAGTCCTCAAGTGTATCATATGTTGTATGCATGAGGGTCTATACATGTATGCGTATGCATGCATGTGTTTCATGTATGCAGTGCATGCATGTATTCAAATACATATGACATATAGGAACCCATGCATTATATGCGAACTTCCCAAGAACTTACATTGTGTTCGAGCCTTAATGTATGCGAGTATCATGCATGAAATCGAATAACCAACTTGTATTCGAACTAAGTAAGTGTAATCGAGTCTTACATGTATGCGAGTGTACATGTATTCGAGTCTTTGTATGCGACTGTTTACATGTATTCGAGTTCTCCCTTGTAATCGGGCATATGCTTATGTGCGATCTGCCCATTCTAATCGACTCTCAATATGTAATCGATTGTCAAGATGTATTCGAGTTTTATCTTGTAAGCGAGTTGCTTCCTTGTATTCGATTGTCCTCTAGTAATCGAACTTATCAATGTAATCGACCACCAATATTGTATTCGAGGTTGGCTTTGTAATCGAGCCATGTATTGTATTCGACTGGTCTCAATGTAAGTGAACTTGACATGTATTCGACCTACCTTAATGTATTCGAAATTTACATGTAATCGATTTCCATAATATGATCAACTATCTCCTTGTGTAAGCGAGTTTACCCTTTGTAATTGAATGTGGATAGTGTAATCTAACCATCCAAATGTAATTGACCATAAGGCATGTAATCGAACGAGCTAATGGCTCCTGTTGCATTTGAATGGGCCGAAGACTACGGGTTTAGTCCTTAAACCCTCTAGCCTTTTATGTTTCAACCGTTAAACCTTTATTATGATCCTTACCCGTAAGTGTTCCCTTGACCTTTATTTGGACCTTTATGGCTAAAAACGTTCAAGGCTCGACCTAGGGTTTCTTTTATGAGCCATTCACGACCAAAAGTTCATTAAGTCCATTATAATCGTCAAGTTTGCAACTTTATGATTTATCTAGACCCGATCTACTATATGTTTAAATTTCATGGCCAACCGTACATAAAAACGAAATCTTTAAGATCAAAAACATACCTTTATACGGATATTAGGTCACGGCTTTCTTTGGTTACAACAACAATCTTGTATCTTGCTTAGGTATCCAAGATCTATAAGAATCCAAGTTTGTTTGGCCTCGGATCCTCCTTCTCTTTCTCGCTGCCGTAGGTTGTATTGGTGTGTGTGTGTGTTTTGAGTGTGTAGAGAATAAGATTGAGAGAAATAAGGGTTTAGGGTTTTAGGGAGGTTTAAGGGAGTATTTATACTCTCTTAAGTCCATGGACCTAAGGCCCATCCCATCCCGTATTCCATCTTTTCCCACCCAAGTCTATACTCTTCTTTATATTTGATCTTAATTATATATTAACACACGTTTCATAAACATAACTTTCCATTATTTAATATTAGAAAATTTAGGATGTTACAATGAACCTTGTTAAAAAAACAAGCCCTGGCCTGTGCCTAAGCTACACTTATCAAGCTCAAGCTAGCTCGCGAACCTAAACATGCCTATTATTTATATAATTGTATTTAGAATATTAAATATATTTTTATAATACTAACTATTTAGTAATATATATTAAGAAATAAAATTATAATGCATATAAACTAACTAATAAACTATAAACGAATCGAGCCCAAACCAAGCTCAAGCTTTAGTTATAAAACTTGAAACAACCGCACTCAAGCCTAAATGAGCTCGGCATCGACTCGTTTACATCCCTATCTGTAGACACTTTTCCATATTTTCAACACAAACAAAATCTTATTTAAATGCATAAAACTTCTATGATTATCCTAGTGAAGCATGTACCTTGGTGTTTCTTTGGTCTTCACCTTGCTCAACCTTTACAACTTGCTCTAGCATCTGTTCTTTCTTCTAGAAACAATATGATCAATTTGAATCATGAAATAATGAAAATGTATAACAAAAAATCTAATCAAATTTACAAAATGGATACACAATATGCGTAAATATAAATCAACAAATATAAATCAAGTCACATAAAATTGGAACACTAACAATACATAATAATTCATGTTTACAGATCTATATGACTATTTTAAATCTTGAAATTATAAAATTGTGTAACATCAAACTTGATAAAAATTAACAAAATGCAACACAATGTACATTTCTAGGATTATAAATTAATAACTTTAAAGCAACTAAAGTGTGAAATAGGATAATAATAATTACAATCAATTATGTTAATACACGTCACCAAATATAAAACTAATCACATACAGATGTAAATAAAATTAGGGCTTAAAGTAAGAAAATTAATACCTAGTGGTGCCATTATCGGTATTGTTATCAATAAGTAACGATGGCGGAATAACTTGAATCTCTAGCGAACGAACCAATTTCACTAACATGATGTCCAACGTTACAACAATAGCTCCTTCCGGAATAGATCTAACGCACGTCACCGACCATCAATTTCGCTTACTTTCCACAAAAAACCATTTGACTGGTGTACATATCACCAGCGGCAAAAAAACAGCGCCTCATGTACTAGAACGAAAACCAGAAAGTGACGCGAGCAAAAGAAACACCGTGATCGGATACGTGGATGAAGAGCCATTGCCTTGCATCTTCTTCGTCAATTTCTTCTGGATATGCTAAAAAGAAAGATGAAATCTTATTTTTTTTTGTTTAAAGAAAGAAAAAAATGCAAGATAATTCAAGACATGGTAAAGAGACGTAACCTAATTCAACAGATCTTCATCGCCGTCCCTATATCTTTCTCTCTATATCCTCCTGGTCATTTGCTCTCCTCTCAGTTCAAGCGCACAACTTGATATATAAATTCAAAATTTGAACTAAAGCATCTACCGCCATTCAAGATTTTCAACATGTAAAGGTTTTGTATGCATTAATGGGTTGTAAATTATGCAAAGACAAATCTCAAACTTTTAAATTTATGAGTTTTTATGAAATGACTCTTTTGTCCATCCTATATGTATTTTAATATAGTGTGTGTGTATATGTGTGTGTGTGTGTGCGTTTATATATATGTATATATATATATAGGATTAGGATAATATGAGAACTATTTTGAAATTGAGAATTTTGAAAACCATTTTGAACCAAAAAAAAAATACTCTTCTAAAAAAATTATTAAACAAAAAAAATATGAAAATAAAAAAATTAAAAAAACCAAAAATTTTATTTTTCATCCCGATTTAATAAAAAAATATAAAATATATCGGCTTAGCAAAATTATACACATATGTATAATATTTTTTTTTAATTTTATACATATTATTCTTTATACACATATGTACATTTAAGATAAATGATAATGTACATGTGTGTACATTATGAAAATAGAGATTAAATACAAATATACATATATGTATAATTAGATTTTTTTTATGAATTTAGGATATAAAAAAAATTGTTTTTTTACTTTTTGAAAATTTTTATTTTTTTCGTTTTTTAATTTTTTTATTATTTTATGAAGAGGTTTTTTTTGTGGTTTAAAATGGTTCTCAATTTAAAAATATTTTAGGATCCTTACCCGATATATATATATATATATAGTAGATACCCGCGCGATGCAGCGGCAACAGTTGGTAAAAGTTTTTAAACTCGAACAGATAACACATGGAAGTAGAGGTGCACAAATCGGGTTCACCTTGAAAACCCGAACCGGTTCGTAACCGGTTTTTTTCACACCGGGTAGAAAATGAAACCGGTTCCAGTCAGGAACCGGTTCGGTTCCCGACCCGAACCGATGCCCAGAAATGCAAACTTTTAGGAACCGGGTAGGTTGGAACCGGAACCGGTTTTTACGTAAAAACCGGTTCCACCGGTTTTTTTTGAAATTTAAACATTATAGCCGTTAGGAACTGGTTCCAACGGCTATATAGCCGTTTTAGACCGTTGGAACCGGTTTTTTAACTATAAATAGGTTATCTTCTTTCTATAAATAGCAAGGTTTGTTTGTGTAATTGTTAAACCACTCCCAAAACTATAAAACACACTCCAAACCACAATTAACCTTAAACCGACAACAAATGGCAACCAATGATGACGTTGTTATGGTGATCGAAACAACAAGATGCCCCGATGTTTGGGTTCATTACGATTTGTGTCTCATGACCGACTCACATGAGTTGGCACGTTGCAAATATTGCTCGAAGTTTCTTAAAGCAGCGTCCAACTCGACATTACGAAAACATACGAATAAGTATTGTCGAGAGAAAAGAAGAATGGAAGCTAAAATAACGGAAGTGGGAGAGTTGTCCGGCTCTACAACCCAAAAATAAGTATTCCCGGGTTAAAACGACGGACTTTGTTTTTTATGTTTTAGTTGTTATGTTTAGTATCGTTTATGTTTTAATAATGTTTGTAATAGTTATTTTTTAGATGAATAAAATGTTCGTCGTTATTAAAAAAGTAACAAACAATTAATCATGAGTAACAAAAGTAATTATAATAAAACAAATCAAAACTAAATATTAGTTGAACAAGTTACAAATAAGTTTACCAAAACAAATAATTACAACTCTTCTTCGTCTTCATTCTCGTCTTCACCCTCGTCTTCGTTATCGGAAGAAACCCCGTCCTCCGCCTCCTCATCATGAATATGACGCTCTATTGGTATTTCGTCTTCAAAGTTCGCCTTGTGTTGTACACGATCCACCGCATCCAAATGGTCCTTTAGGCAAATGCAAACCTCTAGAGACTCGGGAGTTAGTTTTGTTCTTCGCATAGATAACACCCTCCCACTAAGAGAAAAAACCGATTCGGAAGCAACCGTTGAGGCTTGTACGGCAAGCAAATCACGAGCCATGGCGGATAGAATGGGAAATTCGTTTTGTTTACCTTTCCACCAAGCCAACAAATCAATATTGCGAATTTCGTCGACCGTTGCGCCCTCAACATAGTTTGCTCCACTATATCGACCAAGTTCGCTACTTGGTGTGTTTCCTCTTTGCCTCTTAGATGCCGATTCACGAATCCCATTCATCAAGTTTATAAGTGGGTCATTGCACGGCCTACCAGTTGTTTTTTTCACAAAAGACGATCTCGTGCTTGGACCATACATTTGAAAATAATGGTCATAAAGGTCTTGAAGGTTTTTGTTGAACTTGTCCTTCGCTTCCGTCGACAACTTGGGTCAATCTCGTGCATACCTAAGTTGTCGAATATTTCCTCAATCGTTGTTTCAACCCCATTAACATTCCAATAGGGGTTTAATGCGGCGGCACAAGTGAAGACCGGCGGTATGATTTCAAAATATTTTATGAACTTTTCTTTCATCACCGCAACAATATTTTCGAAGAGTTTGTTCTTCTCCGCAAAGCTTTTAAAAACACAAGACATATAGTACAAGTCTTGCAAAACCCAACAACTAGTAGGGTAATAGACTCCCGATAATTTTGTTGTTGACTTTTTGAACACATCAAGATACTCCAACAAATAACCGACTTGGACCCAAACACTTTCCGGAAACATATCGGCTCGCGTTCTTCAACAAGATTGTTATGAAAAGCTTGTAAAGTTTGGCGTTGGGCAAAAGCACACTTTAACATATGACAAGTTGAGTTCCAACGGGTTGGAACGTCCCAATTCGGCCCCAAATACTTTCTTTCAACCGACTTGCAATAGTTCTTATATTCAAGATGTCTTCTTTTACCACTTTTGAAGACATCTTGTAACATAAGTCTAAAGTATTTTAAATCATCACAAATGTGTTCATTGTCAATACCTATTTGGACAACCAAGTTGATGATATGTGCAACACATCGGACATGAAAAAAATCCCCGAAACAAGGTGGTGAATATTTAATGATAAATTTTTCTGCCGCCTTAGTATTGTTTGAAGCGTTGTCAAACGAAATCGAAAATATTTTATTTCTCAAGTTGTAAGTCGTTATAACTTCATCAAGTAATTCAAACAATTTTTCGGCGGTATGTGGGAACGGGAAGTTTTCAAAAGCGATGGTGCGTTTCATCAATTGCCATGTCACCGGATCAACCCAATGAGCGGTGACACATATGTATGATTCGGGCAACCCGTGTGGTGCCGACCAAACATCGGTAGTTAAACTAACCATGGCTTCTAAAGAATGAAAAGACTCGATTAACTCTTTTTTAGCACACTCCCACAACCTGATACAATGACGTCTTAAGGTAGTACGACTTACATGTGTGTATCTCGGTTGTAGAGTTTCGCGAATCAACGACGTCAACTCCGGGTCATCAAAGTGGTTAAACGGCAAACCTCGTTGAATAACGAACTTTGCCATTCTATCTTGAACTTGAGTCGTGTTGTAACGAAATAGTGTACCATCTTTACCCAAGTCAATTTGATCGGTCGCGCCAATCCCTTTCAACGCCTTGCAATATGGCTTCTCGATGTGCTTTCTCAAAGTAGAGTTGGAATCGTGCTTTAATATTGAACCACATAGCTTGCAACGAGCCTTTTGATAACCTTCGTCATCCACAATCAAATCCCAATTCTTCCATACGTCTTGGTTGCGGTTATGGTTGACTACCGTAACAACCCTTGGGTCCTCCGTAACAGGAACGGGGGCAACAAAAACACTCTTCTTAGCCTTGTTGTTAGTTTTTTTGATGGGTGCCATAATAATATTTAGTTGGATGGTCGGGTAAAGGAACGGGTTTGCTAAAAGAGTAGTATTGTAGTTTGTTTTTGAGTTTGGTGGTGAAACAAGTAATGGAAACAACTTATATATAGGTTTGGCCCAAAAACCGGTTCCAACGGCTATATTACCGTTGGAACCGGTTCCAACGGATCTATTGTCTTAAAAACCGGTTCCAACGGCTATATTACCGTTGGAACCGGTTCCAACGGCTAATTGGTGTCTAAAAAAACCGGTTCCAACGGCTATATTACCGTTGGAACCGGTTCCAACGGCTAGTTTGACTTTTGTTTGACCCTTCAAAAAAACCCGTCGGAACCGGTTATTCCGGGTACGAACCAAACCGGTTCCAATTAAGAACCGGGTAGGAACCGGTTTGGAACCGGTACTAACATATAAATATTAGAACCGGGTACGATTTTCGGGTACAAAAATACCCAAACCGGGTATTGTTCCAACCGGGTTGGAACTGGAACCAGTTCCGGTTCGGTTCCACCGGTTAGGTTCCGGAACCGGTTTTTTTGTGCACGTCTACATGGAAGGTCTAGGAAATAAGCAGGTTCCACAGGTGGGCAGTATATGTTATTAATGGGCTGCAAAGTACTATGGCTGATTTAATCAAGTAAAACCCATGATGTGAAAAAGTTTACAATCTAAAACATTGTTATACACAATTTATAGATACAAGAAAAAATATATATATTCAAATAAAGCGTCCTCTAAAACATTTTTGAAAAAAGTAACATACAAAAATACAAGAAACTAACATCAAGAAAGATTTGGAAGTTGATCTTCTAGTGGGTGTAATCTGTATCGTCGGTTCATAAGCTTTTACTCCTCCACCGCCTTTGTCCATCATGTTATTTGAGTAATTACCGTTTTACCCCTAAGTTTGCAAAAAAAAAAAAGAAAATCAGTCTCAAAATCAAAACCTCGATGCACATAAACTTGTAAAATGAAGTTGAAATTTGATCAGGGAATCAAGTTGTTCCTAATGCTAAGCAATTACATACAAGCACATAAGAAATAAAGCAGTAGAGCCTTATTTTCTGTAAATCTAAAACGAATCGTATGGCCTTTGAGAGAATCACATGCTTTTACGTACAAACCAAACCGATACCTTTATAAAATGTCTCGTTTTGACATGAACCAAACATACACCATTATAAAACGAACTCGTTTTGACCTGAACCAAACTGATACCTTTTTAAAAAAGGCTCAGGTTGACACAAACCAAACCGATACATTTTAAAAAGGCACGTTTTGACAAAAACCAAACCGATACCTCTTAAAAACGGCATGTTTTGACACGAACCAAACCGATATCTTTTTAAAACGACATGTTTTGACCCGACCCAAACAGGCACCTTTTTGAAATGGCACGTTTTGACCCGAACCAAACAAACATATCATATACCATTTTAATTTTTAGTTTTTCATTTTTAAACTACTATATCATATACCATTTTAATAATAATAAAAGCATATTCAATAAACAATTGTTTAAAACCTTTTTTATTTGAAACGAACCTGAATGCAAAGTGCAAGACAAAACATGTTTTTAGCCAACCAAAATGGGAATCACCATGATATGAGATCTGCATTCCACTCGTTAATCATTTGGAAAAGACCGTCCAGTTGCAGTTGCAGGTAAGAGTGTAGCCTTGTGTTAAATAACCAAAAAATCTAGTTGCACAAACCATACCTTTGGTAAGATTTTAATTATCTCCTTCATTTCATCTTCAAAGTTGGCTTTCAAATTCTGTCAGCTTTACCAATAACAAAGTTCAAATTCAAAACTTAGAAATATGAGCTACATGAGTTTCCAAATTAAAAGTTACATGGCCAAAACTACCTTGAGGTTCTTGACGATAAAGGCTTTGGCGTTTTGAATGAAGTTTAATCGGAACGCTAGTCTCCGCCACAAGAACCATCACCGGAAAACCGAGTTTGGGAAAAAATCAACAAGATAACATTTTCGTTAATTACTTGAACAATGATAATAATAATAACAAAAATAATATACCTGACCATAAGAAAAAACAATAGCTTTATATCCTTGAATAAACCATTACCTAAAAGAGCACATCAGTTCTTCATTAAAGAAAAATCTCACCACCAGCAAGAAACATACTACTTGGATAGTTGCATGTGCAGATTTACGCAAGAAACAAAATAATAACTGCATGCATTATTCTGACTTTAGGAGATCAAACATACAACTTTCAGTACGGCATGTAAACAAACCAAACTTTTAGTGAATTGTCCGACTTAAAGTTTGTTTATTTAATAAACGAACGAACATGAATAAAAGTTTTTGCTCATGTTTAAATGAACAAAGGTGAACACTTGTGTCATTCGTTTATTTATGTTTGTCAACGTTCGTTCTTTAATTTAGTTTATGTTCGTTCGTGACGTTCTTTAATATATTCATTTAAATAATTTAAGCCCACTACAGTTTAGTCTATTTTTTAATAAATCTTACTCCCTACACACTGTTGTTCACATTTTTTTAATAAATCTTACGCCATTGTGAAAACCAAAACCAAACAGTTATAAAATAAATAAATAAACAAAAACCTGGTTTTTAGTTAGGTTTGAGCTCAAAACGACCCCTAGTTCAAGTCGTATTTGACACGCGTGTCTTAAAAAAGTTTGCCAAAAATTACTTCTCCCTAACCTAAGAACTGGAATAACATTTCAAAACTTTAATAATAGCCTAAATAAGAGTATAAAATTACCATAATACCTCAAACAACATGACGACAATTAAGCTACAAGTCTTTTGGTCTAATTTCGTTTGTTACCCATCATGAAAACCTAAAACCAAATTGAACCCATTGTAAAACCAAAACCAAACTTAACCCATTGAGAAAACCAAAAAAACCCGTAACAATGGACCCCATTGTAAAAACCGAAAACTGAAAACCAAAAAAATAGAAACTATCCACAAACTCAATGTTTAATCTTAGACAACTATAAAGCTAGGTTTAAAAAACAATATTATGGGCACCAGGGGCCTTTTGTAGCAATTGATTAATATCACATTATATCATTGGTTTGGGGATGCTTGAAATAGATTACTCTTGCTTTTACATGTACTTCAAAAGCTCATAAGGTAGTAAATACATTGCAGAAAGAAAAAAAAAGCATAATTCTTATATACAATAGTAATATTCAAATAACCCATCACGTTACCTGCAAGACGAATAGTATGGTTTATAACAACCATATTTGACCTTCAACTCCAGCCGTTTCTCCCGACACAACGCCCACTACCTACGTCTTTTAATCCCTTTTGACTGGTTCTCCTTCAATACGACCACAATAATAACCACTTAAAAATAACTCAAACACTATCAATATACGCTAACTTTTAAATTCCAAATAATTATCTTATTATTTGGATAGCATTATATTTCTAACCATTTTCTAATACATTAAATACACAAAAAGAGTTAAAAGTTAGAAAAAAGGGTAAGAACATACTTGTAGTTAAGCTCAATTGCAGCTTTTATCAGTAGATGCATAAGCTTCGGTTGCATCTCCCGGCCTTCTTGAGCAGATTTAATACGTATTTTCTGAAGATATTTAACTAATTACTATCGGACTTCTCGCGCATTTGACAATAACTGCCGTATAAAGACTTGATATGTCATATTTATATATATTCTCTTTAAGGCATCATCATCAACTGCAAAGAATAAGATAAAATTCAGATAAACCATAAATATTATGCAACTCGCGTGACAAATTGTTATATTTTAAAAAAGTTTAAGTCGAATCTGATTTAGCCGGCATAATCGAACTGAACTAACCGAACCCAACGCATAACTCTGGGTTTAGTTTTATTTTCTCGAAAAAAGAATTTTCAGTTCAGTTTCGGTTTCACACGTATTCATTTCTGAAAAGATTCGATTGAACCAAACAAAACTAAACTGGGCCAGAAATAAATAATGTAGCCCGAATTTTTTTAGGCCAAACAATTTAATAACTAATTGAAATTTTAGGCCCGAAAATTCAAAACTAAAAGTTTCATGCCCACCTTCATGATTTTGGAGCACTTTTTATCCCAAAGATTTCAAAACCTGAACCAAACCCATATGAAAATCAAACTGAAAACAAACCCGAGCCCGTCGTGATAATCAACCTAAAAATGAACTGAACCCATTTATAAAACTGAAAAAAAACGCATCGTGAAAACCTAAAACCAGGAAAGAAAAAACCGAAACTGAACTGAACCCATTGTAAATACCAAAATCCTAAAACCAAAAAAACGAATATATAACCGCACCCATATTCAGTTTTCAAAACGAAACACTTTTCAAAAATACTTTTGTCGAATGGCCTTAAGTCGTAATCACCATAATTTAAGATCGACATATTCTTGTTATACCATCATAACAGAAAAAAAAAACATAGATCAAACTTTACAAGCACATTTAAAGCTTCAATATTTAAATATATACCTTGCAGAATGTATGTGTTTTGCAGTTGAGCGGTCAGCTCCCAACTCAGTTCAAATCATTAAGGTAAATATGAGCTTCATCTGAATCCACTTGTCCTTTAAGCGTTACCAGAATAGCTTGCTGTTTTGCATTTTCAACTTCAGTTTCTACCCAATAGCTTTCACTATTCCAAATCTGCATATTCATAAAGCCTTTTTTGTTGTAACTATATTAAACCTTCTAAGACATCGACAACAAACACAATATGTCCAATTCCTTCATTATGTGGGCATGCATGCCCCTTTGGACACTGTAACATCGTGTTCTTTAGATGATCACAACATAAATCATCACATAAATTGTTTTAAATTAGACATTAAAAGTTAAAAATATTATTTTGAATACCTTATTATTGTTGCCTCAGAATGATGATTTATGCTTATAAAACCAAAATGACCTGTATTGCTAAATAATTTTCAACTTTTCCATCAAAAGCATTTTAATTGTTAATGACCTAATTAATTACATAATCAAAGTAAAAAAATAAACATACCTCAACCTATGCAAGGCGCACAACTTTATCCTCTTCTTTGAACTCCCGAGAAGTAGCAATAGCAAGTAAAACGGTATCTTGAAAGAAAAATCAACTGTAAAAGGAAGAAAACCGAACCAAAATGTAAAATCTAGGTTTGAAAACCCTTTCGCAAGCAGCTTAACGATTGTTGCAATGCCTAATATACTGCTGCTACCTACAAACCTAATCTTAGCTGAGTCTAAAGTGATAATGAAATCGTAAGTAATTCAACCTAAATCAAACTCTAATCATAAGTAAATCTAAAAATAATAAATATATAAAATAAAATAAGCAAATATCAAAGAACCCTTAATACATACCCCAAATTTGAAATCGTGAAATCTATATTAGATTATGATTATTTGAATACAATACCTTCTTGTTGGTGCGCTCATCCACAACATGATACCAGCTACGAAGACGGCGGTGGCGCAGAGATAGAGAGAGACGCGGTGGAAATACCACTGAACCCAAACCTTATATTCATAACCAATGATGAAATTTAACTCATCATCACCCCAGCTTTCTTTCTAACCCTAAATTAGAACCACCGCCGTGTTTGATGAGAGAGAGATATGAAAGCATCGGGTTTTGGACTTTCGGTGAAGATTGGAGCAATTCAAAATTTAAACCGAAACGTGAGGATAAGAATTCGAGATGGAGCTTGTAAAGTTTTACTGTTGAAGATTTCATGTAATAAACACCTGTACATTAAGCTTGAAAGACTTGTACCTCTTAATTTTAAAAGTTTTCGATGAAATTACCATATTGTCCTTCCTATATGTATTTTAATATAGTATAGACATATACAGAGAGAGAGATAAGAAAGTTAACGTACAAAGTAAATTAAGATGCTAATTGTGAGAATAAGGTAGATAAATATATATATATATACAATTAGAGTAATTTTGTAAGTAATTATGTAATTACTAATTACATAATTACTTTACTTTTATATATAATAATATACTAGTATATATAATTACTAGGGCCGGATCTATAAGGTTAGCAAGGGTAGCATCCACTACCCCTCAAATTTTCATCAGGAGTGCAAAAAATATATTTTTCTATTCGGTTTTTAAATTTCGCTATCACTGAAAAAAAAATATAATGTTACCCTGTTTGATTAAAGCGCAACCAAATTGTAAGTTCAAACTAATTAAAGCCTAATAACTCATTAACCCTCTTTATTTTATTATTATTATAATTTAATTTTGTTTCAACATGTCAGGGTCAAGGATCTAGGTGCTGATGGTGCAAGCAACATGCGAGGATAGTTTAATGGATTAAAATTTTTGGTTTGAAAGATTATCTATCAGCACATTACATCAATACATACATTGTTTTTAATGAATTCAGTTAGTGATTGTGGTTGTTGCAAAAAATTAAAAAAAAAATACTTGTGTTAAAGAATTTAATGAATTTCTTGGCATTGTTAATACGGTTGGTGTTTTTTGAAAAAAAAACATATGATGTAGGAGGGAAGAGAGAGTATGAAAAAAGAAATTCTTTATTCGTGAAATTTACGCAGGAAAAGGATTAAACTAAAAGATTTCCCTTGCACTAGTTGGAGACACGTGATGTGGTTCTTATCATAGAACAATAATAAGTTTGTTAAAATTATTCCTTGGAAGTTGTTGAGGCACTTGATATTATTGAAAATTATGGAGAGAAATTGCAACAACGATGTAATGCGAAAGATCTTATATCATATTTTAAGAGTATTGAGAACTTTACATACTTAACCTGTTTTCTTTCATACATACTTTCGTACTTTCTTATCTTTACTTACCCTACGTAATACATACATAATCATTCTATGTTTTAAAGAGTCTTTCGCCCTATAACCTCACATAGATTATTTGGGTCTGCCATTCTACTTACACAAATATTATTAGGGTATGCCACCCTACTTTCACAGATATAATTAGGATTTGCCATCCTACTTTCACATATATATTATTAGGGTCTCCACACTTCTTTCACAAAAAATATTAGGATCAGCCATACTCCTTTCATAGAAATTATTAGGGTATGCCACCCTTCTTCACCATACAAGCATTCTTTATATATATATATATATATATATATATATATATATTACTATATATAATACATATAAGAGAGAGTTTGACATGTTGAAACTTTAAGAGTTCTACAACTCTTTAAGAATATTGTACAACCAATTGTTGTATACCAAACAAAACCCGCAAATGGTTCAAAAGGCTGGCGAGAGGGTAATTTCAATCCAAATTCACGATTCAAATTCAATCCCAATCACTCACTCATTCATTACTTTCTCTAACCTCAACTTCTGGTGCTCCGCTCATCTACTCTGCATCTCCTTTATGATCTATTGCACCTTTTTCAAGCAGGCTAAAGTGTAAGTCACTCTAATTAAGCTTCAATTATTCTCTGTTGTAAAGTATTTAGTCCATATTTCTTTAATTCGTTCAATTTGCAGAGCTTAATATGGCAAAGCATAATATGGCGTTTTGGAAGGCTAATATGATACATTTGTTTCAGTTTGGAATGGAATGAACTAAGGTATAGGCCACTCTCGTGGTTGTAGGTCTTATATTGGCTTTAATTTATTACATTATGCACTCTAAATTCGTTCTATTTATAGTGCACAGAATATCGATTATGCTAGATGCTAGAAAGAACCCCAAAACTAAGGTATATTTATCTATTATATTTGTTTGTGGCTAGAGGAGCTAACTTATAAGTGTTAAAGTGATACATCTAAAAAATGGGAGGCTAGTTTACTATAAATGCTTGAAAGGTTACAGGACTTGAGGAAGTTTTCTCATATAAGATTTCCTTTTTTAAACAACTACTGCTGCTACTGCTGCTGCTGCTACTATCTATCTATTGGAATCGATTGTTATTAGTTTGGTTTTATAAGTTGTTATGCCGGCTTGAATTTGATTTATTACAAAATGTCATATATCTAACCAAGTAACAAACATTTGAAATTGTGGTATAGTTTATATATTTTGATGTGGGTGTTGTTCATATGCAATTTTATTTGTCATGTTTGAAACATGAGGTAATTTCGGCTTCAAGTATATCAAATACTATGGTAAGAACTGAATTTGATTCTTTTTTTGTAATGATTTCATCTATCGAAAATTTGAAGCAGATTTTCACATATGGGTTGTGATATGTCATTAGATTAAAAAATGGGTTATAAATTACTTGATAAAAGATCTATTTTTGAAGTACTCTTTTGATTTTCTTGATTGAAATTACATGTTACTTGGCCATTAAGATGGAAACATGCTTTATACCCTCATCAACACATATTTAATGCACAAAAGTTAATTAAAATACTTGTTAGATCCTTGTTTTCTAACAAAAGTTAATACAATATCAAGTGTTTAATGGTTTTGCAATCTCAGTTTACAAATTCCTAGGGCTATTTCTAACAATAAGTTCTTGCGCTGATCTCAACAGCCAGAAACAGAAAGTTTGTACATGTTAACCAAATATAAGTATTATATTGATGCCTCAAGCACTCTTTTCTCAATTGCATTACCAGTTAGCCTCATGAGAAATGTAAGTTTCTACCCCCATTTCAAACAAAAATTTCATAACCTAATCCTTGCCAAAAATATTTAAATTCTACTTATTTGAAATGCAGTGATATCGAATGTTGTTGTGAACAACTTTCAGCCCATTGATTGCGTGTCGAGTTCTTCGTCATAAAATTGTTAGTACACGTTTTGTCGTCTCGGTCTTTGTTAATTGTATTTAATCTGTTTATTAATATTTAAGGGTACTAGTAAATATATTGGAAACATTCGTCATGTAAATGACACATTCCTCTGAATATGAATCCAGACAGTGGCATACAAAGTTATGTCATGTGAATCTAAAGAACATGAACAAACTTGTTAAAGGAGAACATGCTATTGGTTTGTTAGTGCACGAAATTGTTGTCCGCAGCATTCGAATAATTTATACATAGTCTAGATTGAATATTTATTGTAAATGGAGCATGTGGCCTATAAATAGGTGGTTCCATGCTCATAATTAGGTGTGTACATATTTAGAGAGAGATCTAGATCTAAATTATGCTCTCCATAAGTTATTTCCATCCACCATAATGTATTCTCTACATATTTATCAATAAAGTAATAATTTAACGTTTAGATTGTACATAATCGATGTATCTTATTAGCAGCTAGATCCGTGACGGGTTCTACAATTGGTATCAGAGCAGGAGCTACTCTCGATACTTCGATTAAGGTATGAATATGAGTTTTTCGTGTTCTTCGTGTTCTTCGGGTTTTGGTTAGATCCGGAGTAAATTAGTGTGTTATTGGTGGATTTGAGGGTGAATTCGTGTTTATTGATGGAAGAGGGAACTTCCTGTGTAATTTAATGTTAAGTTATGGTGTATTGAAGGATATGCCATGGAAGAGCATGGTTATGGTTTGATTCGGTTTATGATGATTTAGTGATTGTTAAGTTAATTGGATGATGGATTTGTGTTTATTATTGAAATCTGCATGTTTCTGTGGATTTTGGAGATCAATTATGGTGTATTGAAGGTTTTTCCATGAAAGAGCATGGTTTCGGGTTGATTATTTGGTGATGAATAAGTAATCGTTAAGGTATTTGGATTATGGATTCGTAATCGTGGTGTAAAGCCGAGTGTTCGTGGTGATTTTCATGGGTAATTATGGTGTTTTGATGATTTCACCATTGATGTAGTTCAAAAATTCCAGATTCCGGTCAGATCTATGATTTTCCGGCGATGTAACAATATTTTCCGGCGAATTACGTTTTTCCGGCGAACACCTCAGATCCAACCACCTGATTCGTTATTAATGTAGCTGATTCGTTAGGAAATTCTAACGAATTACTGTCTAACGAATTACTGTAGCAATTCGTCATGGAAAAGTTAACGAATTAAGATTATTCGTTAAGGTAATTCGTTAAGGTTATGATAACGAATTAGAGTGATTCGTTAAGCTAATTCGTTAAAGTAAACATAACGAATTAAGGTAATTCGTGAAGCTGATTCGTTAAGTTAAATGTAACGAATCAAGAAGATTCGTTAAGTTAAAGGTAACGAATTAAGGCAATTCGTTAAGTTATTTCGTGAAGGTGATTCGTTAAGGTATTGGTAACGAATTAAGGTGATTCATTAACTGTTATAACGAAGTGAAATATTAACGAATGGGAGGCCATTCGTGTAACTGTTATAAGAATTGGAGTTGGTAATTTATAACGAATTGAGTTGATTCGTTAAGTGTATAACGAATGGTGAATAAGTTAACGAATTGGAGAGCACAATCTAAGTTAACGAATGGGGTGTATATTTATAACAAATTAGAGAGGCTATTCGTTAAAAAAAGAGTAAAATGGCGGGAAAAATTTTCTTGAGTGAATTTTTTCCTGAATACTCCTCGTAAGTGAGTTTTCATTCTTGAAAATTTTGGCGTTAAAATTTATTTTCGAAAATTTTCGGTGAATTTTTGGCGGGAAAATCGGGAAAAATTTTCTTAATCGAAATTTTTCTGGGATGTTCCTAATGTATTGGGTACTATGCTCTCAAATTTTGGTAATATATTTTCCGGCTGACTGTTTATGCGTTTCGACTGGCCGAGGGAGAGATCTCGTGTAATTTAAGGAGGAGTGTGTTTGTTTGTGAACCTTGAAAATTATTTAAGACCTTGCTGAATTTGTCAAGAAAAGGGGGAGATAAAACTTCAATTTGAAATTATTTGGCTTGTATCTTCCTACGTTTGCAAGGTTTCTTGAAAAATTACTACAATTCGGGTGGTAATTCGTGTTTGAAAAGTTGCGTTTAACTGAGTTCAAGACTGCAGTTGTTTTTCGATTGGTGATTGATTTGTTCAAGATTGAAACCTGACTATGTGGGATACGAGTGTCTGTCCATTTACTTCTTTCTGAGGGACTTTGATCCTGAGTAAGTTGGCTACGAGTAAATGGCGGATTACTTCTGTTGAGGGGGACGATTCTCGAACGTGTTGATCTTATTGAAGAATATACGAGTCTTGTCATTAGATTGAAGAATTTTATCATTTGGGGTTTATTAATGGAGGTTGGAACTCTGAATCTTATGATCCCAAACATTAGTGCATCTTTGCGAATGAGATGTGGAAGAGCTTCAAAGAGTTATTTGGGATAAACGTTATCAAGAGAGGGAAAACCGAAGTGAAAGATGTTGAATGATCGAGTTGTTCATGAAGAAGTGTGACGAGGTTAAACGTAATGATATGTTTTTCTTTACCGGTGCTGACGGATAGCTGATGACTTGTAGCTGATTGTTGAAAGATTGAACCATATCATATGCCAATGGATGATCGGGATGATCTCCAAGAGTTGCTCACATTGAGGGGGTGATCTGATATGAGAAGCTACAAGTTATTGGTTTGCTGAAAAGATTTAAAGATTGTCCGTCTACACAAGCCCAAAAATCATCAGTCAAGGGGGTGTCTGTTAGTGCACGTTTTGTGACTGGTGATTTGCAGTTAAAGTATTCAAGATAAATTATTCGATAGCTACAGAAAAGGGGGTGTCTGTTAGTGCACGAAATTGTTGTCCGTAGCATTCGAATAATTTATACATAGTCTAGATTGAATATTTATTGTAAATGGAGCATGTGGCCTTTAAATAGGTGGTTCCATGCTCATAATTAGGTGTGTACATATTTAGAGAGAGATCTAGATCTAAATTATGCTCTCCATAAGTTATTTCCATCCACCATAATGTATTCATCACAGATTTATCAATAAAGTAATAATTTAACGTTTAGATCTTGTATATAATTGATGTATCGTATTAGCGGCTAGATCCGTATCGGGTTTCTACAATCAAGCTTGATGGCAAATGTGTTTCATGCCAAAAGGAAAAGAAACATAAATCATCTCCATGAAACAAGTGCTTGAAATGCTTCATACGGATCTCTTTAGTCCTGTGAGTGTTCCAAATATAGGCAAAAAGATGTACTGTTTGGTGATAATAGATGATTACTCAAGATTCACATGGGTGTATTTTCTAAGTTCAAAAGATGAAACTGCAAAACTGATCAAAAGCTATGTAACCAGAATTAAGAATCAATTAGATGCATGAGTTAAAGTAATGAGAAGTGACAATGGTTCCAAGTTCAATAGTGGAATCATGACTAATTTTTGTCAATCTAAAGGAATATATCAACAATTCAGTGCCCCTAGAACTCCTGAACAGAATGGTGTTGCAAAAAAAAGAAATAGAACATTAATAGAGGCTGCAAGGAACATGCTTGCTGATGCATATCTGCCTGTAACATTTTGCGCAGAAGCAATCAATATTTCTTGTTATGTTCAAGCAGGGTCGTTCTCATTAAAAGACAAAACAAAACTCCTTATGAGTTTTTGTACAAAAGAAAGCCCTACATCAAGTTTCTCAAGCCCTTTGGGTGCAAATGTTCTCTATTATACACCAAAGATTACTTGAACAAGTTTCGATCAAAGTCATTGGACAGTTTCTTTGCTGGAAATTCTTCACACTCAAAGGCATATAGAATATATGTGAAAGATCATCTGAGTGTGATTGAATCATCTAATATCATTTTCAATGAGAATCAGTTTAATACTGTTGATGGATCTAGTTGGCTGTTTGATCTAGAGAAGCTGATCAAATCCTTCAAAATCTATCCTGAAGATATTGTTGAAAATTCTGATAGAACAAGTGTTCTTGAAGCAACTTTTAAAAAGAAAATTGACTTAGACAAATTATGGTCTAAAGTTGCTGATGAAAACCGTGAATTCTCTTTTAAAAGGTAGATTATAGAAGGAAATGAAGATGAGAAAAATGGTCAGCCACAAGAGCAAGGGAACATTGAAATAACAGGTGATCAAACCAATATCCAACAAGACCAGAATCAATATGACAGATAGTCAAGGTTTGAAACTTTGTTTCAAAATTTGAATATTGCAAATGATGTTGCATCAAAATCCAATCAAAATGTTGAAGAAGCAGAAATGAACAATGAATCATAGGATTTGATCATTTAAGAACCTGATCAAAATGGATCAAATATAGATGCAAACTTAACTTCCACTCAAATCATTCAAACATCTACTGTTCAAAGAAATCATCCTATTGAGAACATCATTGGTGACCAACATGAAAGAGTGACAAGAATTGCCTTTGAAACTGCAAAAATTTCTTTGTATTCCTGCTTTCTATCTAAAATAGAACCTAAGAACATTGTTCAAGGAATAAACGACAATATTTGGGTAGAAGCCATGCCAGGAGAGTTAGATAAGTTCAAAAACCTTCAAGTCTGGGAACTAGTTGACAAGCCAAGAGGAAAATATGCGATAGGAACCAAGTGGGTTTTCAAAACTAAGAGGGATTGTAATGAAATACAAAGCAAGATTAGTTGCTCTAGGTTGCTTACAAGAAGAAGGAATTGACTTTGAAGAAGTATATGCTCTAATAGCAAGATTGGAAGAAATTAGAATAATTTTGGCATATGCTACATCAAAGAATAAAATAGTATTTCAGTTGGATGTTAAATCTACTTTCTTAAATGGAAAGATAGAAGAGGAGGTGTATGTCACTCAACCTTCAAGTTTTGAGGATCCTGATTATCCAAATAGAGTATACATACTAAACAATCCTCTATATGGATTACATCAAGCTCCAAGAGCTTGGTATGATGAGTTTTCAAATCATCTTCTTGCTAATGGTTTTCAAATGGGAGCCATTGACAAAACCATGTTCTACAAAAAAAGAGGAAGAGTTTTACTCCTACTTCAAATTTATGTTAATGATATCATCTTTGGATCTACAAATGAACAAATGTGTTTAGAGTTTGAAGAAGTCAGGAAGTCCAAATACTGTATGAGTTCTATGGGAGAGATGAATTTCTTCCTTGGATTATTAGTACAACAGAAGATGGATGGAATATTCACTTGTCAATCCAAGTATTTAAAGACATCTTAACCAAGTTCAAATGCCAAGATTTGAAAACTTCGTCAACTCTAACAGACACACATGAAAATATGATAGTTGATGAAAAGGGGGAGCCTGTGGATCAAGACGAATACAGAGCTAAGATTGGATCACTCATGTATCTAACTGCTTCAATACCAGATATCATGTTTGTTGTGTGTGTATGTGCAATATTCCAAGCTAATCCTAAAGTCTCACATATGATGGCTGTCAAGAGAATCCACATATATATGAAAGAAAAGCCAGATCTTGGAATTTGGTAGCCAAAGAACAATGATTTTGATCTTATAGCCTACACTTATAGTTATTAAGATGGATGCAATATGAGCAGGAAGTCAGCATCTGGTGGTTGTCAATTCTTAGGAGACAGGCTAGTCTCATGGCAATGCAAGAAGCAAAGGACTATGACAGTTTCTATTGCTAAAGCTGAATACATTGCTACGTCTACTTGTTATGCTCAAGTCCTTTGGATTCAGAATCAACTGCTTGATTATGGTCTGAATTACTTAAAACACTCCAATTTTCATTGATAATATTGTTTCTTTATTCATAGTGAAAAATCAGGTTCAACACTGAAATGCCAAGAATATTGAAAGCAGACATCATTTCATCTAAGTTGAATGAGAAAGGACTAATAGAATTGAAAAGAGTTGAAACTAGTGACAACTTGGCTTATTTGTTCACCAAGCCACTAGATAAGACTAGATTCAACTTTCTATTAAAAGCTTTTGGCATGATCAACTCTGATGAAGTCTGATTGATGATATATGTTTACATGTGCTAATTGTTTGTCTGTTTAAAGGTCTTGAGTGGTTTATTTGTGTGCTTATGTGATATCTGATATGATAGAATGTGCTTGAATGATTATATGTGACTTAGGTATCAATGATTCTTAAGTATGACTTTATGTTAATGTTTCATGAAAGTTTGACGAGTATGATTAAATCTTAATTGAAGTGTTTTATCTGCATACTTGTCGGATACATTACTCATGATTGATAGCCTTAAATTAGAACTATGCAGTTTGAAGAGTATGATTACATTGTCCTTAAATCTGAATTAAGTTCTAAGGACAATTTAGACTATGCATGTTTGTCTTAATTAGAACTCCATGTTAGCCTACTTGTGTTTATGCATAAATTTGCTTTTCTGATTATGTTTAGGTATGTGATAGTTTGCTTTAGTCAAAATTTGCTTTTGTGATAAACAACCACAACAAAAACAAACCCTATTTCCATCATCAAAACACTAAACCTACCCCAAAACCGATTCTACCAGATAACCCTTTTTACCAGTAAAATTCAGTATTGGTCTCTTGCCGGTAGACTGGAATGAATGCTTTCGATTTCATTTTACTTTGTTGTCAACAATTCTCGAAACCTAGGTTGCCTTCATAACTTTTGAAGTGAATCTTTCTCTTTATCAATGAGGTGAGGAAAAAGTGGCGCCAAGAGGAACAAGGCCACCATTTTTTGGGATTTCCAAAAGCGCGGTGAAAAGACGAGCAAAAAGATACGAACGATGTTTGGGCTGCAGAAATTGGTCTCCTGAAGGAAGAGGTAGATTAAGTCAAGCCCAATCCCAATACGAATATACCAAACAAATAAGGGTGGGGCTATTACGCTCAAAGCCGAACGATCCATTAAATTTGGAAATTATGTTTAGAGCAGGGTTGAGGAAGAACTGATCCACATCTAGGATAAACTGGTCTTGACAATATTACCTTAAAAGAGTCATTAGGCTTATAAAACAATTTATTGATTCATTGCACTCCTGGTGGAAGAATAGAGCAAAAGCAAGAAAAAGAAGAAAATATTAAAGAAGACGCTTGATTAGTCTTACTCCTCCGGAAAAAGTTCCATTACGAAAATACCCAACAAAACCTATTACCCACAGACTGTAACCTTTGAAAATATGATATCTTTAAACATATGCAGCACTTCACAATGTGGGTGGAGATTTAATCACTCGACAAGCATAATTTTTGTAAGTCGTATCTTGGCTAAGAATGTTTATACATATAACATTACAAGTATGTCCAAATATATAGGCGAGTATGTGTTAACATTGCGTGCACGTGATGTTTTGCATAAGATGATGGTCATAAAAACAAACCATAGTTTTAAATATATCTACATATACTAACACGTTTGGCTCTTATGAATAACTGGGACTTTCTGAAATTTCTCGAGATGTTTAGCTTCGGTTTACGTGTTGTTCAAAGAATTTGTTCAAAGCTTGCATGAGGACAAGCAAGGTTCAATTGTGGGCAGATATGATGTATAAGAATATATATATATATATATATATATATACATCTTTTTGGCACTAAAATTTCTCCAAATAAGCATAATTTCGGCAAATATATTAGAATAAATAACCACTAATGTTTATAATTTCTATCTATAGGTAAATATAACCCTAAGGAATAAGACAAGATGAATTGCGAAGAAAAAGAGAGATAAACAGTGAAAATAAACTCAACGCACCCCATGGTGAATCAAGGCATGGCCATGTCTAGAGTTTACGAAGTAAAGACAAAAATCAGGAAGACTAAACATGGCCATGTTAACCCAAACACACCCATGTTATCAAGAACAAAAGGAAAAGCTAAACACGGTCGTGCCTCCCCAAAACACGACCATGTCTTTAGCAAAAGAGAAAAGGACAAAATTTAGGTTGTTGTGGAGTCAACACGGTCGTGCTTTGCCTAACACAACCGTGCCCCCCCTTGCCATATGAACCTGGCATGAGTATTTAATGCAAGATGACAAAAAAATGGCACCATGGTTGTGCTTTGCCTAGCACGGCCGTGTTTTGCGCACCTGATCAGCCCATAAATTGAATGCTTATCTCCTTCAGTCAATACACCGGCCAACCTCATTTACTCCACGTTAACCACCTCTTTTCACCACCATTAATAAGTGATTATCCCATCCATCCAACCCTTGATGATTAAGGAGATTAAGCTCTTGGAATAGGTCATTAGCATCAAAGATTCGCCATCCAAATTGATTAGATTATTTCAGTTTGATCATGTTTATATCTATTACTTTGATGGTTAACATTATGTTTACTATTGGCTAAACTTCCATAGTATCATCTTGATTTATAATGAATTTTAATTAAAGTATAATAATGTTAGTTAAACTTGTGATCGGTTTTTAATAAGTAATGGTTATGTTGCAATTATCACTTGATGAGGAATGTTAAAATACTTTAAAAGATACCCCTAGTGCCAAGCTTGACTATAAGTCAAGAAATTGCTAGTCTTGTGAGATCTTGGCGAACCTTAAAATATAAACCAAGTTCCTAGCTAGACGATAAGTCGGGGAACTACCAATCTTGTAAGGGCTTGGTTATTAAATTAAGAATCTTTGATGATAAGACGATGAATTGTCATTCTAGTAAGGGCTTGGTCGGGGAAAATAACGTGAATCCTAATGTTGACATATACCAAGTGAAATATTAGTAGCGATTAATCATTTTCGGTGGGAACTATCAATAATGTTTGTCAAAACGGATTGTTGGTATTCATCCACTAAAATAGGTTAATTACTTGTTAAGTACTCGGTGCAACATAACCTATTTTAACAACTCTTGGGTGCTTATTACATGAGTTCTATAACTAATCAAGAATTGTGTGGATTAATATTTGGTAATTCAAGGTTAATCATTTACAACTCAACTAATCTTAATTGGTATTTTATATACAATACAAAGGTTATTTTTACAAAAGTATCAAGGACAATTCACTTACTAATTTAAGGAATTGTCTCATCTTCAAAGTGAGGTATTTATATAAACATTTATCATAAATCATTCGCTTTCATAAAATGGTGTTTTAGTGGAGATTATGAATTTATGCATATCTCTTTCTTTAATTATCATTGAATAACATGACTTAGGAATAAGGTGTTATTCCCACATTTAATCACCATAGCAAGCTCTTATCACATGTTCACTGATTCATTGGTAAACCAAAGTTAAGAGGAGTTTAAACCAATATGATACACTTTTATCTTTTATCTTCCATCTAAAAATATAAAAACCTAAAAACAATGTCTTTTAATGTATTTCTTTAATTTCTATTTAGAAAACTTACTTGTCAAACCAACACCAATATGATATTCACTTCTCGTTAAACTAAGTAAAACGATATACTAGTAAAATCAAATAAGTGTGTGCGTGGATCGATACTTGATTCTTACTATTTTTTGGTTTAGTTAAGATAATAATCATTTTATGTATTTAAAACTAGACATTATGTGAACAAAACATTCAAAAAACTTAACTCTTTTTCTATACCATCTCACACACATCAAGGTGTTAATTAACTATATTCTAACTAAACAATACTATCCAAGTTAGTAATCCCGATCAGCTTAGATATGAGAGTTAACTTGATTAATCGCATCGGCAGCCAATGTGAATTGCAATCGCATCTCAAGTGGATTGCAATCGCATGCGCATGAGATTTGAATCGCAATTGCATGGGGTCCCCCAATGGCAATAATAAGAGTCCCCAAACCGCATGAGTCCCCAATCGCAATCTCATTGAGTTCCCAATCGCAGTCACATTTCTGCAAATCGCATTGATATGAATGAGATTCGAACTGGGATCACTTCTTTGCTCTAGTCGTTTCTTTTAATACATCTTGCTATTTTTTGGTTCTTTACCACTCAATTTACTATCATTACAAGTTTCGTGTCACGCCGACATCGTTTACCCATCTATCTCGTGTCCAAACACTACCCGGTTAATGTGATTCGCACCCATTAAATCGTTTAAAACAAAGTTCGTGTTTTTATTTCTTGTTATAGTATGATTTAGCCTAGTTTCAACTTTCATGGAAATCTGACAATAAATACAAAACCTTTCAACTAGAGCATACCTCTTTTGACTCGATTTTTCTTTTGTTCTTAATTAACACACGATCTTGACAGGTTTCTTGTTTGTTAGAGGTGAATGAACACGAAAACTAACTTTGTGTCAACTAGGATTTGGATCCGAAATGGAAGTGAGTGAGTGAGTGTGTGTGTGTGTGTGTGTGTGTGTGTGCATGTGTGTGTGTTTTGAGTGTGTAGAGGCAAAGATGAAAATGAGAGATTTAGGGTTTTAGGGAGGGTTTAAGGAGTTTAAATACTCCAAGTCCATGGACCTTAGACCCATAACCATCTCCATGTCTGTGTTTTATTTCTAAGCATACCACCCAACCTATTATTATCTAACCTAATTAAATAACAACACATGATTAATTAAATAAGACTATTTTACTTATTATTTCTAAAAGTCGGATGTTACAAGTCTACCCTCCTTAAAATTGGTTTCGGGCTAACTATCACTAAACAAACTCAGGTAAAACTTGCTCATCTCCTCTTTGAATTCCCAAGTAGCATATGATCCATTGCTATGTTTCCATATTTCCTTAACCAAAGAAATGATCTTGCGACGAAGATGCTTCTCTTTCCTATCCACTATCTCCATCAGTTGCTCGATGTAATTCAAATTCTAATCAACTTCGAGATCTACTAATGGAACGAGATATGTGTCATCATCTAGACACTTTCTTAGATGAGATACATGGAATGGGGAGTCAATTCCTTCCAATTCACCAGGTAAATCAAGCTTATAAGCCACTCCCATACCCGATCTCTGATCTTAAACAGTCCAATATACCTCGTACTCAACTCTCCTCTCTTTATGAAGTAGATAATTTCTTTCCAGGGTGAGACCTTGAGCATCACAATGTCACCAACATTAAAGTAATCGGTCATCATCGCTTATCCGCGTATGACTTTTGACAATCTTGAGCAGCTTTTTATTTATTTGATGGTTGTTTATTTCTACACACGATCTTTGTTTAATGTCTTTCATATAATAGGATTGTGTTAGATTATTATTTTGTGTTTTGGTTTGTTTGATTAATTGGCCAATATATCATAGAAGCATATTCAATAATCAAGTAGGTCTAAGTGTTCTACTAATCTTAATATATGTGAAGTTCAAGATTATTTGATAGGTTTTGGTTGATAAATTGCTAAGTTGGGTCCTTTGTGAAAAGATTTTTTTGGTTTACTTATCACTTCTTGTCTATTGAGTCGAATAAGAAAACTATTTTACCTATTATTTTCATACCATGAGGAAGTTTGTCATAAAAAGATACTTTTCATAAACAAATAGATTATCGTGGGGGAGTCTAATTAAATCGGTGTTTTAATAACTTATTAGAGGTCCATCGGTGTCTCTCAAGAAGGGTCCAGGGTCCTGTTCGGTTTCTCATTAAGTGAATATTTTATGATCCCAGTTTCATACAAATTGTGTCAAATTAAAAGATAACTAAATTATTTGGGATTCTGACCTAGGTAGTCTATTACCATTATTTGAGTTAATTCTGAGTTCAAGTTAAGTCGTGTTGGTATTTCTTAATTGGTTTTAAGTTAATTATTTTATTTATCACTTTAGTAACCTCCCCCCCCCCCTCTTTAAAAATATAAAAGTAAAGTAATTTTGTCTGTTGTAGAGTCTAGCTTGTAGTTTACGTAATCCAAAGAATCTTGTGGGCTCGATTTTCGGACTTACTTACCTTTACTATAGTCGACCGGTTCTCTTGCCGGTTAGTAGTTAAGTCAAGTTTTAGAGAGTCTATAGTATAACTTAGTGTTTAGATTAAATTAATTAGTTCATAACTAATAGACTACTTTTAGCATATCAAGCCTCCACATCCAACCATTCATGGATACCTGTGACATTTGTCAATTTTCCATATTCGTATTTGTATTTTTATATTCGTTGAACCAACCCGTGTTGTCATTTCAATGGTTTTTTTAAGTTATCAATTTGTATCAAGTTCAATGATTTAAAATTCGTTTAGGTTCACTTTCTATTCACATTGTTCAATTAACGAATCTTCGAATGCACTTGCTTAATATTTTATCATAAATTCATTTACACCGCATGTACACAAATCACACACAAGTCCAAGGTTTATGACTAAAAACAATAATTTTCCAAACATTTTTAATTATCGATTTTTGTTGTGGTGTTCCGATAATTCTTCTTCTTAAAGATGGTTCTATATCGCGGGTATGTAGTAAACTGTAAGGGGGGCGTGCTTGTTTTCTGAAACTCTTGACACCAAGGTTATTGAAATCTATGGATAATCAATGCGCATAAATCCCAATCAGACACGGGACCCGGTTGCTTACCTGGAGAGTTATGAAAGGGCATGAAATCTATTAAGCCAAAGTATACCACTTTCAACGCCATATGAATCACAACTTTAAGTTTTCAAATGTGACCATGTTCTCTTTGTGAAAAGAATATGGTTGCACTCCTAAGGATGTCACGCAAGACATGGTGGTTCATGCGACGTGTGACTCCGACCCTCAATATTTTACAATGTGTTTTAACTGGAAGTCTGTCAAGTCGTGGTGATATACGAATATCCAGCTTTCGGTTCAATTTTATTTCAAGTTTCTATGATTTTTGGAAAAATAAGAGTCCATGGTGGTCATAAAAACTCTAAAGTTCCATACAAGATTGAATATATTTGTTATGATTCTTTTTTATTTTCAATTATATAATTATTTATTTATTTCTTTTGAAACAAACTTTAACAAGGATTTTATACCACACCCTACTCCGAGACTCATGATTTTCGTCATCAATGTTCACAGAATGTCTCTCCATTTCAACTTGCGTCGTTCTCTGAAACCTCCAGCCGCAAGTTAACCGCTTAGATCACCAAACAACTAGCCGCGGTCATTCCCGATATGATTACCCAAATTCACCAGAACCTTTCTGCTAGTATCACCTCTGCTTCAGGCGAGCCTAAAGCATCTCTCTTTTCGTTTAAGACTTTCACCAGTAACCAACCCGCAGATTTTGACGGGACTAAAGGTGCAACTGCTCTTCCTTCACATTGAGTGTCCCGATGAAAAGCGAACTCGTCTTGCTACAAGTGTCTTTGAAAAAGGGGCACTTACCTGGCGGGGTGAAAGGAAGAGTCAATTCGTGGTGCCGAAGCTGCCATAGCTATGCCGTGGGATGAATTGAAAGCACTGATGACCAAGCAGTTCAGCCTTCCAAATGAGCTCATGGATTTGGAAGTTGATTTTTGGAACCTCAAACAAGAGAGTGTTGAGCACACAGTTTACACTACTCGTTTCAATGAACTCAGTGTGATGGTACCTCACCTTGTTACCCCAACTTTGCTTGCCATCGATAAGTACATTCGGGGACTACCGAGACAAATCCAAGATAGTGTCTTGAGTAGTGCTCCCAAGGAACTTGGTGATGCGATTAACCTTGCTGCAACTTTAACTGATAGTCATGTTAAAGCCGGGACTTTGACATTGAAGAAATCGAGATAAACCTGCTGTGAAACCATCTACCGAACCCTAAGAGTCAAAACCCAAGTCATCCAAGCCTTCTTATTCCTCAAACCACCATAACAGGAAGCGCAAAAATTATGCGCTAACCCAACTAACTGCAACCCAACCTAACTTTCCTCCACCACTCAGGAAACCCTATAACGGACCTCACCCATTGTGTAACAGTTGCCAGCGACATCATTTAGCTAGTAAGGCATGCCGTCAACGTAATCGTTGCAACCGTTTTGGACAACTTAGTTCCACTTGTCGGGAGATCACAATTGCACCAATTTCTCCTCCAAGGTTCGCTCAACCCAACCCTCGTCATGTGTCGTATGTTCAACCCATTAACCAGATGCGAGCTTGCTATAATTGTGGTAACCCTAACCACTTTCGTAACACGTATCCATGACTCGCAAATGTGAACTCGCTCCAGCTTTCTCCAACTCTACTGTATTAGGTCCAGACGTAATAAACCCAGCAAGCTTACCAGCCACCGGTTCCACCATTGTTGGCTAATCAAGCTCAAGTTTAGCCATATCCAACCATTCAGGCTCATCACCACAAGGTGGTCAAATTGTTCAAGCTGCTCAAGCTCCTCAAGAAAATTGTGGGCGTGCTTTCATGATTAACACCAACCAAGCTCAGCAAAGTGGCGATGTGGTGAACAGTACGTTCCAGGTAAATGACCACTTTGCAACCATTTTATTTGATACTGAAGCCGATATGAGCTTTGTGTCTTTTGAGTTTAAACCTTTACTTGCTAAACCCTGATCTAAGCTTAGAAACCCGTACTCTGTTAAGGTAGATAATGGTAAAACTGTATCAATCAATTCGGTGATTCAAAATTGCAAGTTAGATCTGCATGGTCAAAAACTCTCAATCGATCTTATTCCTATGAAAATGGGAAGTTTTGACACCATAGTAGGCATGGACCGGTTATCTGTTCAACATGCTGAAACTGTTTGCTTCGAGATGTTCATTCGTATTCCGCTTGTCGATGGTCTAATCATTCTTGTCTCTGGTGAAAAGCCTTCTTCCTCGAGTCTAAATCTTATCACTTGTTTTCAATCCCAAACTTACTTACGAAAGAAGTATGTAGCATTCGTAGCTCGCGTGGTGGAAAAGAAGGAATGAAAATTTAAGGACATTCCCGTTGTTCGCGAGTACCCTGAAGTGTTTCCCGAGGAAGTTTCTGGTCTTCCTCCTACTCGTGAAGTTGAATTTCGAATCGATCTCGTGCCTGGTGCAACCCGATTGCTAGCGCTCCTTATCGTCTTGCATCCTCCGAGATGCAAGAGTTGTCTAATCAGCTTCAAGAACTTTTGGACAAAGGGTTCATTCGCCCTAGTTCATTTCCATGGGGTGCATCAGTTCTTTTCGTCAGGAAGAAAGATGGATCCTTCCGTAGTGCACTAATTACCCGAACTCAACAAACTCACAACCAAGAATCGTTATCCTTTGCCTCGTATTTATGATCTTTTTTATCAGCTCCAAGAAGCTTCATGCTTCTCAAAGATTGATCTTCGTTCGGGTTATCATCAACTACGTGTGCATAAAGATGACATACCCAAAACCGCTTTTCGGACTTTTATGGGCATTATGAATTTAGGGTTATGCCTTTTGGGCTAACCAATGCACCCGCAGTGTTTATGGACCTCATGAACCACGTATGCAAACCTTACTTAGATAAATTCGTAATTGTTTTTTTATTGACGACATCCCTATTTATTCCAAGTCCAAAACCAAGCATGAGAAATATCTTCATTCCGTCCTTGATCTCTTAAGGAAGGAACAGTTTTATGCTAAGTTCTCAAAGTGCGAGTTCTGCTTGAAAGAATTCCGTTCTTAGGGCATATAGTTAACGAAAAGGGTATCCACGTTGACCCAGCCAAAATCGAAGCCATTAAGAATTGGAAAACTCCAACCACTCCTACCGAAGTTCGTTCATTCCTTAGTCTTGTGGGTTACTATCGTCGCTTCATTCTTAATTTTTCCAAGAATGATTTGCCCCTAACCTCTTTAACTCACAAGGATAAACTTTATGAATGGGGACCAAAGCAAGATGAAGCATTTCGAACTCTTAAGTGCATGCTTTGCGATGCACCGATCATTGCACTTCTCGAGGGCAATGAGGATTTTGTTATCTATTTAGATGCTTCCAATCAAGGCCTCGGTTGTGCCCTTATGCAACGAGGTAAAGTTATCGCTTATGCTTCACGACAACTTAAGGTTAATGAAAGGAATTACACAACGCACGATCTTGAACTCGGTGTTGTTGTATTCGCGTTGAAAATTTGGAGACATTACCTCTATGGCACTAAGTGTGTGGTATTCACCGACCACAAGAGTCTTTTTGACCAAAAAGATCTAAACATGCGGCAACGACGATGGGTCGAACTACTTAGTGACTATGACTGCGAAATTCGTTACCACCCTGATAAAGAGAATGTTGTAGCCAACGCCCTTAGTCGAAAGACCCATGTGAAATCAGTTCTGCTTCATAATGTGACCGTTCAAATCGATCTCCAACTTCGTATCTTTGAAGCCCAACATGTTTCTGTCACCGAGGGTAATATGTACAATGAAATGTCCTGTCGATTCAACTTGAAAATAAGCGTGATGTTCTGTTGTATTACCTCAATCGTTTGTGGGTTCCTAATCGTGAAGATCTTTGCACATTCATCATGGACGAAGCTCAAAAGTCTCGATATACCATTCATCCCGGTGTTGATAAGATGTATTTTGATATATGGTCCACATTTTGGTGGCCCGGTATGAAGAAAGACACCGCTTCATGTGGGAAAATTCCTTACTTGTGCTAAAGTTAAGGTCGAGCACCAACGACCATCTGGTTTGCTCGTTCGACCACACATCCCTTTTTGGAAATGGGAGGATATCTCTATGGATTTTGTGTTCGAACTTCCGACTACTCGAAACCGTCACGACGTTATATGGGTTATAGTTGACCATTTGACTAAATCTGCTCATTTCAACCCGATCAACGAAAAGTTTTCGCTTGATCAGCTCGCACAGATTTATGTTCAGCGTATCATTTTCATCATGGTATACCTTTGCGTATCATTTCGGATCGTGATAGTCGTTTTACTTCTCACTTCTGGTCATCGCTTCAAACTGCGTTGGGAACTCGATTGGATCTTAGCACCATCGATCATCCTCAAATAGATGGACAATCCGAGCGCACGATTCAAACGCTCTAAGACATGCTTAGGTCATGTGTCATAGATTTCGGTGGAAACTGGGATTCTCATATTTACTTGATTGTGTTCTAGTACAATAATAGTATTCATTCAAGTATCGGTATGGCTCCGTTCCAAGATCTCTATGGTCGTAAATGTCGATCACCTATCCGTTGGAAGAAAATTGGTGAAAATCACCAGTCCGGAACTTGTTTAAGAAACTACTAATTTAATTGCTCAAATCCGACAAAACCTCTTAACCGCTCGTAGCCGTCAAAAGAGTTACGCTGATAACCGACGACACCCTCTTGAGTTTAATGTTGGTAACCGTGTCATTCTCAAGGTATCCCCTTGGAAAGGTGTTGTTTGTTTTGGAAAGAAAGGCAAACAATCTCCTCGTTTCGTTGGACCTTTCAAGATTTTTGCACATGTCGGTAGTGTCGCTTACACACTTAAACTTCCTCAAGATCTTTCTAACGTCCATCCGACGTTTCATGTTCCGAATATGAAGAAATGTCTTGCTGAGGGAAATCTCCACATACCACTCGAAGAGGTGCGCATTGATGAAACAATGCACCTTGTCGAGAAACCGGTGGAAATCATGGATCGCAAAGACAAGGAAACTAAACGTAGTTGTATACCTTTGGTAAAGGTTCGTTGGGAATCCAAGTGTGGCGTTGAATTCACTTTGGAACGAGAATATCAAATGAGAACAAAGGATCCTCATCTTTTTGTTACGAATTCTTCTACTTAATTTCGGGACGAAATTCTTAAAGTAGGGAATGCTGTGACATTTGTCAATTTTCCATATTCATATTTGTATTTGTAATCGTTGAACCAACCTGTTTTGTCATTTCAATGTATTTGTTTTTTGAAGATTGATTAATTCATAAACTATTAAGGCTCGGAGATTCGTTAATTGAACAATACGAATAGAAAGTGAACCTAAACGAACTTTAAATCATAAACTATTTGTATTTGTAATCGTTGAACCAACCAGTTTTGTCATTTCAATGTATTTGTTTTTTGAAGTTACAAATTTATATCATGTTAAATGATTTAAAGTTCGTTTAGGTTCACTTTCTATTCGTATTGTTCAATTAACGAATCTCCGAGCCTTAATAGTTTATGAATTAATCAATCTCCAAACTATGCGTGTATAAAATGTAAATAATCTAAAGATATTAAAATATACCAAGTTTTGTATATTTATAAAGTTCAAGGTGCAAAGAGTAATTAAAGTTTAAAAATAAACTATAAAGATATTTAAAGTACAAGGGGTTAATGTGTAACTTTTTATATAAATAAATAATATTATAAAATACCCAACCCCCACCCGTTTCCCCCTTCCTCTTTCACAATTTTCCATCAGGACTTCCGGCCGCCGGATTCCAGCGCCGGCAAGGCGTAACTACGCATTTAAGACTTTGTTTGACACATTAAACCTTCCTAAATAACTTCTCATCTAACTCCAAACAATAATAAACAATTAATTTCTCCATTAACAACCTAATTAACTCCTTTAAATCACCCAACCGTTGGGTTGTAATCAAAACCTTAATAACATGAATTAAACACCCAACGGGTCAATTGAGACTATAAATAGGACGATAATCTTCGTCTAAACTTGCAAAAAACATTTCATTATATAAACAAACTGTCCACAGTCTTCAATTCGTTCATCAAAGTTTCATTCCGGCCGAGTCTAGTTCGTTATCAATCTGTAACCTTTAAAGTTAATTGTAATATGTATTCGTATTGTTTTTGACCGTCTAATAAAACCCCTAACATAAATTGGGCAAACTTGGAACGATTATGGAGAATTGAACATCTAGGGTTTAAAGGAAGAAGATGAAGTTGAAAGTTAGGTTATATTTATTTGTTTCCATCTTTTAACAACAAAAGTTGTTTGGTCCAGTGGTTGTGTATACTTGGTGTGGTCGTGGAGACCTGGGTTCGAACCTAGGTCACTACAAATCTATTTTATATTTTTAAAAACCATTTTAATAGTTACAATAAATCAAATATATATTTATAAATCATTATAAAATAAATAAAATAATTTTTATAGTTAAATAAAAGTTGTTTTAGATTTCGTTAGCATTTTCGCTCAAGAATCAAACTTTTACAAACCCGAACCGCTCGTTAAAACTCGTAAAATAGTTATATAAATAAATATATATACTAACGTTGTAACTTTATAAACTCTAAACTGACAAACATTTATACTAAAATAAAACATACCGGTAACGACAAATTCCGTAAACATTGTTTAATATTAACTTTTAAGTAATATTATAATAATAAATTGTTAAAATCCATTAGACTTAAATATTAATATACTTTAAATTGTGTAATGTAAGGCCCCGTTGCCGATGCCACACTTTGGACGTTGGATTTACACATAAACACAGTTCTGAATATCAGAGTTAATTAAAACTTTACGCGGAATATAAAACTTTAATTAAACGTTCATAACAATTCACAAACTTGTCTTAATCAATATCCTTGTCTTTCAATTAGAAAACATTAATCATAAAAACATCATGAGTCGTCAGATGCTAGCCTCTTACTCTTCTGCCATGTGCCCCGCTCAAGCTAGCTGCGTCATTCTACTCACCTGCGTGCATACTAAAAGTCAGCTACACTGAGTGAGTTCTAGATAATCATACAACTTACTACACATTCATAGTTACATACCTTCGTACATACTTCATACTTTCATACTTTTGTTTATAATATATATATACATACTTTCTATACATACTTTCCTGAACAAGACGTGCAATATCCGAAGATCGTTCACGTACTATCAAGCATTCATTCATAATATAAACATAGCTATCACATTCATCATTAACACATACACTTACCATTTAAGGTAAGTGTATTAACATTCACATTGAGTATGTACACAGCCCCGAAAACATAACAAGGAAATGGGGCTAGAAACTCACCTGGATTCTGTTACGTTCTCCGTTAATCGTTATTCCTCTCTTTAATTGGGCTGGGCTAATTGTACACTAATTACATGTATCAATATTTGCCCTAATCACATCATTTGGGTCTCATCAAATATGGCTAAGTCTGTTCTATTCTAATGGCTTTATACGGTATTGTTTTCATGAGCATGGTCTTGTATTAGAATACAATTTACTTAGAATATATTTTTACCCTCCACACTAATGTATTCAAATACTTTGTATTTGAATACACTCGCTAAGTCTTTATTTCTTGCATCCGAATGGGAGTTTGGAAATGTAACTTTGTATACAATAAAGGGTATTCGAATGTATTGTATGTAAGCGAGTGTATACATGTATTCAAATGTATACATTTACTCGAGTGTAAAAATGTATGGGAGTCTTAGAATTGTATTCGAGTTACTCATTGTATGCGAGTATGCATATTGTATTCGAGTCTTATAAGTGTATTCGAACATACACATTGTATTCGAAGCATTCCAGGTAATCGGGTATGTGTATTGTACTTGAATGTATACATGCATTAAAACCCTTGTATCTTAATCGAATGCATGCATGTATTCGAACCCTTGTATTGTAATCGAATGCATGCATGTATTTGAACCTTTGTATTGTAATCGAATTCGTATATTGTATGCGAACGTACAATGTAATCGAGTCCAACATGTATTCGAACATATGGCATGTATTCGAGTCCAACATGTATTCGATTATACAATGTAATCGAACATATTGTATGTATTCGGACCATTAATATAATCGAATTTACCATTGTAAGCTAGGCTAACATTGTATGTGAGTGTATCTATAAGCATATTGTATACGAATTAGCTGAAACTGTTAGCTCCTTTATTTTCGTTAACCATACGTGTTTTGTCATCTAAACCCTTATTATGGTTTTATACCATCCCATAAACGTTTCTATAACCGGGTTCGACTAAGACTTCGCCCTTTTGTCATTAAAGCTTAAAACTTTATGGATGAAAAACGCTCTCAAGCTAGATCTAGGGTATCTATATTCAGTACATAGCAATGGGTTCATTAAGCCCATAATAACTATCAAGTTTACATTTTTATGGTTCACCTAGACCCGATCTACTCTAGGGCTAAGTCTTAGGGCAAACCGTTCAATAAAGGTAATTGTAATATGTATTCGTATTGTTTTTGACCGTCTAATAAACCCCCTAACATAAATTGGGCAAACATGGAACGATTATGGAGAATTGAACATCTAGGGTTTAAAGGAAGAAGATGAAGTTGAAAGTTAGGTTATATTTATTTGCTTCCATCTTTTAACAACAAAAGTTGTTTGTCCCAGTGGTTGTGTATACTTGGTGTGGTCATTGAGACCTGGGTTCGAACCTGGGTCACTGCAAATCTATTTTATATTTTTTAAAAACCATTTTATTAGTTATAATAAATCAAATATATATTTATAAATCATTATAAAATAAATAAAATAATTTTTATAGTTAAATAAAAGTTGTTTTAGATTTCGTTAGCATTTTCGGTCAAGAATCAAAATTTTACAAACTCGAACCGCTTGTTAAAAACTCGTAAAATAGTTATATAAATAAATATATATACTAACGTTGTAACTTTATAAATTCTAAACTGACAAACGTTTATACTGAAATAAAACATACCGGTAACGACAAATTCGGTAAACATTATTTAATATTAATCTTGAAAGTAATATTATAATAATAAATTGTTAAAATCCATTAGACTTAAATATTAATATACTTTAAATTGTGTAATGTAAGGTCTCGCTGCCGGTGCCACACTTTTGACGTTGTATTTACTCATAAACACAGTTCTTAATATCAGAGTTAATTAAAACTTTACGCGAAATATAAAACTTTCATTAAACATTCATAACAATTCACAAACTTGTCTTAATCAACATCCTTGTCTTTCAATTATAAAACTTTAATCATAAAAACATCATGAGTCGTCAGATGCTAGCCTCTTACTCTTCTGCCATGTGCCCCGCTCAAGCTAGCTGCGTCATTCTACTCACCTGCTTGCATACTAAAAGTCAGCTACACTGAGTGAGTTCTAGATAATCATACAACATACTACACATTCATAATTACATACCTTCATACATACTTCATACTTTCATACTTTTGTTTATAATATACTTACTTACCTTCATACATTCTTTCTTTCATATTCATACAGTACGTTTTAAAGAGCATTACGTCTTATAACCTTCGAATATATTATTAGGGTATGCAACCATTCAACCTTCACATATATTGTTAGGGTATGCAACCTTATAACCTTCGCATATATTCTTAGGGTATGCAACCCTGTAACCTTTGCATATATTGTTAGGGTATTCAACCCTGTAACCTTCGCATATATTATTAGGGTATGCAACCATGTAACCTTCGCATATATTATTAGGGTATGCAACCTTGTAACCTTCCACACATCCTAATCCTATAACCATCCATAACATTCTATACATACTTTCCTGAACAATACGTGCAATATCCGAAGATCGTTCACGTACTATCAAGCATTCATTAATAATATAAACATAGCTATCACATTCATCATTAACACATACACTTACCATTTAAGGTAAGTGTATTAACATTCACATTCAGTATGCACACAGCCCCGAAAATATTACAAGTAAATGGGGCTAGAAACTCACCTGGATTCTGTTACGTTCTCCGTTAATCGTTATTCCTCTCTTTAACTGGGCTGGGCTAACTGTACACTAATTACATGTATCAATATTTGCCCTAATCACATCATTTGGGTCTCATCAAATATGGCAAAGTCTGGTCTATTATAATGGCTTTATACGGTATTGTATTCATGAGCATGGTCTTGTATTAGAATACAATTTACTTAGAATATATTTTTACCCTCCACACTAATGTATTCAAATTTTGTATTTGAATAGACTCGCTAAATCTTTATTTCTAGCATTCGAATGGGAGTTTGGAAATGTAACTTTGTATACAATACAGGGTATTCAAATGTTTTGTATGTAAGCGAGTGTATACATGTATTCGAATGTATACATTTACTTGAGTGTACAATTGTATGCGAGTCTTAGAATTGTATTCGAGTTACTCATTGTATACGAGTATGCACACATTGTATTTGAAGCATTCCAGGTAATCAGGTATGTGTATTGTAATTGAATGTATACATGCATTAAAACCCTTGTATTTTAATCAAATGCATGCATGTATTCGAACCCTTGTGTTGTAATCGAATGCATGCATGTATTCGAACCTTTGTATTGTAATCTAATTCGTATATTGTATGAGAGCGTACAATGTAATCGAGTCCAACATGTATTCGAAGATATGGCAGGTATTCGAGTCCAACATGTATTCGATTATACAATGTAATCGAACATATTGTATGTATTCGGACCATTAATCTAATCGAATTTACCATTGTATGCAAGGCTAACATTGTATGTGAGTGTATCTATAAACATATTGTATATGAGTTAGCTGCAGCTGTTAGCTCCTTTATTTTCGTTATCCATACGTGTTTTGTCATCTAAACCTTATTATGGTTTTCTACCATCCCATAAACGTTTCCATAACCGAGTTCGACTAAGACTTAGCCCTTTTGTCAGTAAAGCTTGAACCTTTATGGATGAAAAACGCTCTCAAGCTAGATCTAGGGTTTCTATATGAACCGTACATATCAACGGGTTCATTAAGCCTATAATAACTATCAAGTTTACATTTTTATGGTTCACCTACACCCGATCTACTCTAGGGCTAAGTCTTAGGGCAAACCGTTCAATAAAACATAACCTTTATATGTAAAGGACATACCTTTTGACGTTTCTAGGATACGGTTAGCTTCAGTTATGAACAATAATCTTGTATATTGCTTGTATATCCAAGATCTATCAATATCTATCTCGGTTTCGGGTCTTGGATCTCCTCCTCTTGATCGAGGTCATATAAGGTGTTTGTGTGTGTGTTTTAGAGTGTGTAAGGAGGTTTAAGGGATTTAGGGATGAGAATGAGTGTGTAAGGTGTTTGTGTGTGTGTTTTAGAGTGTGTAAGGTGTTTGTGTTTTGTGTTTGTGTGTGTGTTCTAGGAGATGAGAATGAGAGATTTAGGCTTTTAGGGAGGTTTAATGGAGTATTTATACTCTCTTAAAGCCATGGACCTAAGCCCCATCCCATCTCTTATTCTATCTTTCCCACCCAAGTCCATACTCTTTATCTTATTTAAACTAAACTAAATATTAACACACAATAAACAAACGTAATCTCTTTTATTTATTATTATCCAAATTTAGGATGTTACAAGTCTTCCCTCTTTAAAGAGATTTCGACCCCGAAACCAAATTGTTACTAACACAAATCTGGCTAAAACTTGCGCATCTCTTCTTTAACTTCCCAAGTAGCATCTGATCCTTTGCGATGCTTCCATATCACTTACACTAAGGGTATAACCTTGTGAAGGAGTTGCTTTTCCTTGCGGTCAACGATCTCAACAGGTTGTTCAATGTAGTTCAACTGTTCATCAACCTCGATGTCTACCAATGGCACATGAGACGTGTCATCGGCTAGACATTTCCTCGGATGAGAAACATGGAAGGTTGAATGAATTCCTTCTAACTCTTCCGGTAGATCTAGCTTATAAGCCACTTCACGCACACGCTCAACAATCTAAAACGGTCCAATGTACCTCGGACTCAACTTCCCTCTCTTCCTAAAACGAATAATTCCCTTCCGAGGCGAGACCTTGAGCATCACATTGTCACCAACGTTAAACTCGATTGGTCGTTGCCCCTTATCAGCATACGAATTCTGACGATCTTGAGCAGATTTCATTCTTACCTTGTTCTGGTCGAACCTTGACGAAGTTTCTTGCACAACTTTTAGGCTTCCAATCTCTTTCTGACCAAACTCTCCCTAACATACAGGAGTACTACAACGTCTTCCATACAGCATCTCGAACGGTGGCATACCAATGCTTGAATGGTAGCTGTTATTATATGAGAACTCTGCCAGATGCAGATGATCATCCCAACTTCCTCCAAAGTCTAGGACACAAACACGTAGCATATCCTCAAGGGTTTGGATCGTCCTTTCAGACTGTCCATCTGTTTGAGGATGATACGTCGTACTGATGTTCAATCTTGTCCTCATGGCTTCATGGAACGTCTTCCAAAATCTCGAAGAAAATCGAGTATCTCTATCAGACACAATCGACAGTGGTACTCCGTGCTTAGTCACAACCTCTTTTATTAACAAACTTGCTGACGTTTCTGACGAGATTGCCTCTCGTATAGGTAGAAAGTGAGCACTCTTTGTTAAACGGTCCATAATCACCCAGATGGTATCATAGTGTTTAGTTGTACGAGGTAGCTTAGTTATGAAATCCATGATGATGTGTTCCCATTTCCATTCAGGTGTCTCCAAAGGCTGCATTTTCCCCTGAGGCTTATGATGCTCTGCCTTAACTTGTAAACAATTTAAGCACTTACTGACATAATCTATTACATCATTCTTCATTCCCGGCCACCAGTAGTCTCTTTTCAAATCCTGCTACATCTTGGTGGATCCTGGATGAATCGAGTATCTCGACCTGTGAGCTTCATCTAAGATTCGACCTCTGAGATCCCCATGACGTGGAATCCACATACGGTCAAACCTAATCTTAAAACCATGAGTGTTTTCCATCAACTCGTCTTGCTGACCGAAAATCCTTTCCTTCTTCAGTAGCCTTTCATCTACCAGCACTTCTGACTGCACCTTGATGATCTCTTCAAAAAGACTTGAGTTCATGATCAATTAATATGAATTCACTGTTACAATGACCTCTTTATTCTTACGGCTTAGCACATCAGCAACCACATTAGTTTTTCCAGGATAGTACTTGATATCGCAGTCGTAGTCCTTTATCAATTCTAACCACCTTCTCTGCCTCATGTTTTATTCTTTCTGCTCGATGAAGTACTATAAACTTTTATGATCTGTGTAAATAGTACACTTAGTACCATACATATAATATCTCCATATCTTGAGAGTATGTACTACAGCTGCTAGTTCTAAATCATGCGTTGGATAAGTACTTTCATGAACTTTCAATTGTCTGGACTGATAAGCTATCACTTTTCCTCATTGTATCAACACGCGACCTAACCCACGATGCGAAGCATCAGTACAAACAACCAAATCCTCGTCACCATCGGGTAAAGCAAGGATTGGAGCTTGCGTGAGTCTTTTCTTTAATTCCTCAAAAGCTTCTTCTTGAAACTTACCCCAACTAAATGCTACATACTTTCAGGTCATACCGGTCAACGGTGCAGCTATCATGGAGAACCCTTCAATGAATCTCCTATGCCAGGAAAACCTAAGAAACTTCGTATGTCAGACGGGTACTGCGGAGTCTTCCAATTCTTTATCGCTTCAATCTTAGCTGGTCCACGTTAATCCCTTCGGGATTAATAACGTGCCCTAGGAACTGCACTTCTCGTAACCAGAACCCGCACTTCGAAAACTTAGCATACAACCTTTCTTTCTTCAGAGTCTCCAATACTTCTCTCATATGCTCAGCATGATCCGATTCTCTTTTTGAATAAATTAATATATCATCAATGAACTCGAGAACTGAATTATCCAACATCGGCCGACACACCCTATTCATCATGTCCATAAACGCTGGGGGAGCATTCGTTAGACCGAATGACATCACGAGGAACTCGCAGTGTGCATACCGTGTCCAGAACGTTGTTTTAGGGATGTCTGCCTCTTTCAATTTTAGCTGATGGTAGCCTGATCTGATATCTATTCGTGAGAACCAACTAGAACCTTGCAGTTGGTCAAACAAATCATCAATCCATGCAACAGATATCTATTCTTCACCGTAAGTTAATTCAACTCACGATAATCTATGCACATTCTCATACTTCTATCCGTCTTCTTAAAAATAACACCGGTGCGCCCCACGGGGAAACCTTGGTCTGATAAAACCTTTGTCGAAGTTCTTGTAGTTGGGACATTAATTATTTCATCTCGGACGGTGCTAGATGGTAAGGCGCTTTCATGACGGGCTTGGCTCCTGGTACTAAATCTATCTGGAATTCTATCTCCCGCTCCGGTGGCAACCCCGGAAGATCCTCAGGAAATACTTCTGGCTAGTCGCACATGATAGGAATATCTTTCATTTCTTTCGTCTCGGCCATAGCTTTGACAACATATGCCAGGTAGGCGCCGCACCCTCGTCGTAATAAACCTTCGGATTTTATCATCGAAATGACATTAAGCCCTAGTCTTTCTTTATCTCTATAAGCTTTCACCGCACTACCATCCAAGTATTTTAACCTTATTATCTTACTCTTACATACTATCTGATCTTCAAACTCAGATACCTAATCCATTCCCAAAACTACATCGAACCCTCCTAAGGTCATCACATACAAGGTAACAGGGAACTCACGTCCCTCTAACTCTATCTTACAAACCTTAACCATTTTCATTAATTTAACTGAGGTGTCACTAGAGGTTTCTACTATAAAGGTTTCAGGCACATGACAATATTTCATTCTAACTAATTTGCCAAATGTTGTAGCTACAAAACTCTTATTCGCACCTGAATCGAAAAATACTGAAGCGGAAACACCGTTTACTAGAAACGTACATGTGACAACGTCTGGAATTTGCTTGGCTTGCTCCTGAGTCAGCATGTAAGATCTGGTCTTTCGCCTTTATGGTTCAGCATCCTTCTTTCCGCTTCCTCCAACTTCAGTACATTTCCAGGCCATGTGACCCGTCTTACCACACCGGAAACACGCCGGTTTCTCACTGCACTCATGAGCATAGTGCCCTACCTTCCCGCACTTATAACATGCGTTTGATCCAACTCTTCACTCTCCCCCATGTGTCTTTTCACATTTGAACAAACATCAGTCCCCACACCCCACTTGCACTCACCACCGAGCATCTTACCACATGTCTTGCACGATCTTTTCTCCCACACCTTCTGCTTCTTATCCCTAGGGTTTCACAATTGAGTATCGGGTCGTTTGAAAAAAGCGACCCATTTCTTATCTTTCTTTTCTTCTATCCCCATATCGTCCACTGCCATGTCATCATAAACCATCTCTGCGAGTTCGACAGCAGAGTCAAAAGTAGCCGATTTATTAGCCCTAACCAATGTGCGGACATTTTGTGTCTGTCCTCTTATGTAGCACTTGATCCTCTTAGCTTCAGTGTTAACCATGTCTGGTACCAACCTGGACATTCGGTTGAAATCGGTAGTATACTCGTGGTGCGTCATCTTTCCCACTTTTAGGTTCAAAAACTTCATTTCCGCCCTTTCTACCTCAGCATCAGCACAAAATCATTTCATGACCATCTCCTTCAGGTCATCCCATTTCAAGGACTTAATCTCTCCCGACTCTTTCTTTGCTCAACCGACTCCCACCAGGTTATTGTTTCATCACCGAATGATTGGGTAGCATAACCTACAGCTTGGTCGGGACGGCACGCGCTAATTCGAATAACCTTATCCATTGCGGTTATCGATTTGAGAGTAGCGATTGCGACTCCTAAACCATTCAGCTTTGGCGGGTACAACCTTTGAATGACTTGTAGTTACACCCACCTCGGCCTCTCTTTCTGTCATCGACTTTCACATATCGAATCCCTCATCATCTTTCTTACCGTTCTCCCTTCATCTCTCAGCAGTTCTTGCATGACTTCCAGCAAACTTTTTAGGATTCAAGTTCTTCACTACAGCTTGAGCAATGGCAGCTTGAACAGCAGGGTCAAGTTGATACCCTTCATTCTGGCTTGGCCCTCATAGAGTCTCACTTGGCCCTTCAGCAGAGTTAACAACTGGTTCGTTAGAAGGTCCTCGAACCCTATGTGGCCTACCTCGACGTCCTGTACGACCTCCTAGTCCCAAAACTTTCCTAGCTCCAGCCATTCGTATTCTACAAGGAAACACAAACATCATCACTCAAAGAACTATTTAGTATAAGGATAGTAAGGCTAACAGGTAATAACAGTGGCCAGCTGTGATTAGCTGATCACTTTACTCTCCGTGTCCTATACACTTCCCTTTGTGAGTCCATTTGTGCTATTTTTAATTCTAACAGTTAGAGAATCAAACAGTTTATATCATCTTATACTCCCTATCCCTAGCAATTAACCTAGCATTCATACATTCTTTATTTAGCAATTAAGCTAACATCATACCTTGTTTCCTAGCAATTAAGCTAGCATTCATTCATCATTTTACTTTACATGTGAAATTAATCACATACTTTACCTTTACTGAGCTTTCTTGAGTGACACATGGCTATCTTGAACTGGCATCTTCTTTCGTTTCTAACTTTAATCCCATTATCTGTTCGAGTCTAAGCATGTAGGATGTTTAATTCTCTCGAAGTTTACTCTGATACCAACTTCTAAGGCCCCGTTTCCGGTGCCTCACTTTGGACGTTAGATTTACTCATAAACACAGCTCTGAATATCAGAGTTAATTAAAACTTTACGCGAAATATAAAACTTTCATTAAACATTCATAACAATTCATAAACTTGTCTTAATCAAGCATCCTTGTCTTTCAATTATAAAACTTTAATCATAAAAACATCATGAGTCGTCAGATGACAGCCTCTTATTCTTCTGCCATGTGCCCCGCTCGAGCTAACTGCCTCATTCCACTCACCTGCGTACATACTAAAATCCAGCTACGCTGAGTGAGTTCTAGTTAATCATACAACATACTACACATTCATAATTACATACTTTCGTATATAATTCATACTTTCATACTTTCGTTTATAATATACTTGCTTACATTCATACTTTCTTTCTTTCATATTCATACAGTACGTTTTAAAGAGCATTATTCCTTATAACCTTCGCATATATTTTTAGGGTATGCAACCTTGTAACCTTCTCATATATTATTAGGGTATGCAACCCTGTAACCTTCGCATATATTGTTAGGCTATGCAACCCTGTAACATACGCATATATTATCAGGGTCTGCAACCATGTAACATTAGCATATATTATTAAGGTATGCAACCCTATAACCTTCCACACATCCTAATCCTATAACCATCCATAACTTTCTACATACTTTCCTTAACAATACGTGCAATATCCGAATATCTTTCACGTTCTATCAATCATTCATTCATAATATAAACATAACTATCACATTCATCATTAAGACATACACTTACCATTTATGGTAAGTGTATTAACATTAACATTGAGTATGCACACAGCCCCAAAAACATAACAAGGAAATGGGGCTAGAAACTCACTTGGATTTTGTTACGTTCTCTGTTATTCGTTATTCCTCTCTTTAACTGGGCTGGGCTAACTGTACATTAATTACATGTATCAATACTTGCCCTAATCACATCATTTGGGTCTCATCAAATATGGCTAAGTCTAGTCTATTCTAATGGCTTTATATAGTATTGTATTCATGAGCATGGTCTTGTATTAGAATACAATTTACTTAGAATATAATTTTACCCTCCACATTATTTGAATACACTCGCTAAATCTTTCTTTCTTGCATAAGAATGGGAGTTTGGAAATGTAACTTTGTATACAATACAGGGTATTCGAATGTATTGTATGTAAGTGAGTGTATACATGTATTCGAATGTATACATGTATTCGAGTGTACAAATGTATGCGAGTTACCCATTGTATGCGAGTATGCATATTGTATTCGAGTCTTATAAGTGTATTCGAACATACACATTGTATTCGAAGCATTCCAGGTAATCGGGTATGTGTGTTGTAATTGAATGTATACATGCATTCGAACCCTTGTACTGTAATTGAATGCATGCACGTATTCGAACCCTTGTATTGTAATCGAATGCATGCATGTATTCTAATCTTTGTATTGTAATCGAATCCGTATATTTTATGTGAACTTACAATGTAATCGAGTCCAGCTTATATTCAAACATATGGCATGTATTTGAGTCCAACATGTTTTCGATTATGCAATGTAATCGAACATATTGTATGTATTCGGACCATTAATGTAATCGAATATATCCTTGTAATCGATTTCCATTGTAATCGAACATAATCATTGTATGCGAGGCTAACATTGTATTCGAAGCTAACATTGTACGTGAGTGTATCTATTGTATTCGAATTTATACCATGTATGCGAATAAGAATATTGTATTCGAGTTAGCTGCAACTGTTAGATCCTTTATTTTCGTTATCCATACGTGTTTTGTCATCTAAACCCTTATTATGGTTTTATACCATCCCATAAATGTTTCCATAACCGGGTTCGACTAAGACTTAGCCCATTTATCCATAAAGCTTGAACCTCTATGGATGATAAACGCTCTCAAGCTAGATCTAGGGTTTCTCTATGAACCGTACATAGCAACAGCTTCATTAAGCCCATAATAACTATCAAGTTTACATTTTTATGGTTCACCTAGTCCCAGTCTACACTAGGGCTAAGTTTTAGGACAAACCGTTCAATAAAACATAACCTTTATATGTAAAGGACATACCTTTTGACGTTTTTAGGCTACGGTTAGCTTCGGTTATGAACAATAATCTTGTATCTTGCTTGTATATCCAAGATCTATCAATATCTATCTCGGTTTTGGGTCTTGGATCTCCTCCTCTTGATCGTGGCCATGTAAGGTGTTTGTGTGTGTGTTTTAGAGTGTGTAGAGAGGCCAGGAGATGAGAATAAGGGATCTAGGGTTTTAGAGAGGTTTAAGGGAGTATTTATACTCCCTTAAGCCCATGGACCTAAAGCACAACTCATCCCTTATTCCATCTTTCTCACTCAAGTCCATACTCTTTGTCTTATTTAATATTAATTAAATATTAACACACAATAAACAAACATAATCTCTTTTATTTATTATTATCCAAATTTAGGATGTTACATGTAAATATATATATATATATATAAACGTATGAACTTTAAAACCGACATATTATTCCATTAAATTAGTTAGTAATTCTCGTGTTCTTATTATTTTAGCTCGTGAGATTCGATCGTTCGGTTTCATGTAATGCGCTTATCATGTTATTTTCAAGTTGTCACCCAACCTCAAAGGTGAGTTTCGCACATCCCCTTTTTAACGTTTTACATATTTTGGGGGAAACATATATATCATATTTAAACTCATTTTCTTATTTATTCTTATTACAAATTATAATTCGCATCATGGACCTGTGTGTTTACTTGTTACTTGCTCAAATATTATGTGCATGGATTTCTTTGATTAGTATGATCATACGCCCCCCTCCCTTTGCACTCAGGATCGTATTTCGAGTGGAAAGGGACCTCGATCTGAGTACGTTGGTGCACAATCCCAAATGAAAAAGACCTTCATTTATTCTTTACACTCAAGACATTTGATTCAAGTGTAAAGAACCCTTGTTTGTTTTTCACAAGTTTTCATGGAATTGTATGGTTTTTATGTAGTATTTAAACTGTGTGAACTCACAAACTATTAAGTTAGTTGACATTATTTTATATATATGTTACAGGTACAATTATTAGAGGATGAAACGAATGAAGACACTAGACCTAGGATATTTTAAATAAGAGTTGAATGTTTCATTTTATTTGCAACAACTTGTGTAGTTGATGTATTTGAATGAATTAATGATAATATTGTCACTTAATAGTGTCACATGTGTTTTGAACAATCTGTATGTCACACCCGGGGTATTTCGCTTTAGCTGGGGTGTTACAATACCCCTGCAAAAGAAGTTCGAAGGTGACTAAAAGGTTCAAATGATGAAGCTGTAAGGGCTTGGAAGAAACTTGAGATAACTCAAATGGAGGGATAACATGTGGCTGATTTCTTGTAGAATATCGTTAAAGTAATGAATAAAAAAATAATCATATGGTGAGAAATAAAAAAAACAAATAGTTATGGAGAAGGTTCTTCGAAGCTTACTGTCGAAGTGGGATCACGTTGTCGCTGGAATTGAAGAATGCAATGACTTAAGTAAGCTTTCATATGATCAATTAATGGTACAACTGCAAGCCCAGAAAGCTAGGGTTAATCGAGGAGTCCAAATTATGTTAATGAAAAGATGCTTCAAGTAAGAGAGGGAGCTAGTATTACCTATTTGTATCTGGCAGAGACCGTGCACCTACTAGGCGCCGTGTATGAGGTCGAGGCGGAAGTTATGGATGAGGTAAAAGCAGCATCCAATGTTCTAATAGCAACAAATGGGCCATGTTAGCAGGGATTGTTGGAGTGAACCTCAAGGGAGTGTGTCTTTTAAAGGGAGAAGGATATGGCGGAAGAAGAACTCTTAAATATGGTACTTGCATGTGATTAAACTGGTTAAGAAGATGATGAGGCTCTTATGACTAATGATGAGAGTGGTATGATAACCAACGATGTTCGGTTTGTTGACAATTGTCGCTCTAACCACATGGCACTATAGAAAACCTTGTTTGAAACATTGATCTCACAAGAAAAGTAATTGTACGAATGGGTAATAAGAAAAAGATTCAAGTAGAAAGAAAGGGGAACGTGAGACTCATCATAGGCGGCTAAGTAGATTATAGTCTTTTAAGTCGGGTCATAGGCTGCTATTTGATGAAGGAAAATGCGCCATCACAAACAATAAACCCGACAATTTCATCTGCCCAATTCCCATATGTTAGGTAATAATACTTTCTCTTTGACACATTAAAGCAATTTAAACCGCATCTTTCAAGTTATATATGTCTAAAATATGTCAGGATTAGCTTTTATTCTTTTATCCGCATAAAAATATGAAGTAAATTCAATAATAAAGTAAATCTACTAATTAAAAGTGAAACTTCAATACAAGAAATTAAGGAAATGACATCGTTTCACAATATTCAGCAAAAACACGTACATTATATATCCATATCAAGTTACTATACGACCTTGTTCACTTTAGCTCATAACATAAACCTCATGTGCACATGGTACCAACAATAGACAAGGTTTGAACACTTGTTCATGGTTAACAAATTCTGTAGTCCAAGAATAAGCTCTACAATGCGGCGCTATGCGCGTTTTGAGAGGCAATCCACTTATGAAGCAAGTTTCCAAAAACATCATAAAAAGACACAACAATATCATTTTCATTAATTTATCCAGCCATGAAACCCTGCCCGTCATAATAAAACTTCATTTCATCAAGGTTCCATGGATTGATATCACCACGCCATGCCTTTGAGCCGCCTCCACTTGTTAGAAATTGAAGCTGACTGCATGCACACGATTTTGCTCAAACTATTATCCAAAGAATGTAAAATGAACCGAAAAGACAAGGTTTACCTGTTTGAGCTACTAATGTGCTCCAAGCAATGGTCATGTCCATTTATGTATAGATTCACGTCATTTTCCTACATATGGTCATTTCACATAATTCATGTGAATTTTTATCAAAGGGCAACGTCAAGCAAACAAAATTAAGTGGAACATATTTAATTATCAGTTTGACGAACCAAGGTCATAGCTTAAATAGATTACCAAACTTAGATCACCCGTAGTGTAAGAGATTGAGAGGGAGAAGTGACCGAAATTGGATTTGAACCCCCCCCCCCCCCGGCTCAGTATCACTACGCATGGTCTTATAGATATGGGAATTGTCAATCACAATTTTTTCAATAGAATAAACGTCCATAATTCATTGCACCCCCGTTATTAATTTTGGTGACATGAAATGTATGTAGTATTTTTGTCTAAAAGTAAAAAAAAAACTAATGATCACAAATGTTACCAGAAGAATGGGTAAAAGTTTGTCCACGAGTTCTTGGGTATTGCCATGGACACCGGCACTGTATATTGTATGATGTCCTACGACTATTTTCCATTTGGTACTTGATTCTTTTAATGCCTTGTCCACATCCTGCACATTTTCATTTAAAATTAAAATGAATAAAATATTAGTGGATATAACAAAACTGATATATAGGGCTCCACAACATATTTTATGTATTTTCAAGAAATTTTAATTGACTAAAACTTATTCAATATGCATTTTTAAGATATAAT